>NC_044314.2:16133431-16464931 GCF_007474595.2 Lynx canadensis | reverse complement strand
TTCTCTTTTTTTTTTGTTAATGTGATGTATCACGTTGATTGATTTGTGAATGTTGAACCAGCCCTGCATCCCAGGAATGAATCCCACTTGATCATGGTGAATAATTCTTTTTATATGCCGTTGAATTCGATTTGCTAGTATCTTATTGAGAATTTTTGCATCCATATTCATCAGGGATATTGGCCTGTAGTTCTCTTTTTTTACTGGGTCTCTGTCTGGTTTAGGAATCAAAGTAATACTGGCTTCATAGAATGAGTCTGGAAGTTTTCCTTCCCTTTCTATTTCTTGGAATAGCTTGAGAAGGATAGGTATTATCTCTGCTTTAAACGTCTGGTAGAACTCCCCTGGGAAGCCATCTGGTCCTGGACTCTTATTTGTTGGGAGATTTTTGATAACCGATTCAATTTCTTCGCTGGTTATGGGTCTGTTCAAGCTTTCTATTTCCTCCTGATTGAGTTTTGGAAGAGTGTGGGTGTTCAGGAATTTGTCCATTTCTTCCAGGTTGTCCAATTTGTTGGCATATAATTTTTCATAGTATTCCCTGATAATTGTTTGTATCTCTGAGGGATTGGTTGTGATAATTCCATTTTCATTCATGATTTTATCTATTTGGGTCATCTCCCTTTTCTTTTTGAGAAGCCTGGCTAGAGGTTTATCAATTTTGTTTATTTTTTCAAAAAACCAACTCTTGGTTTCGTTGATCTGCTCTACAGTTTTTTTAGATTCTATATTGTTTATTTCTGCTCTGATCTTTATTATTTCTCTTCTTCTGCTGGGTTTAGGCTGCCTTTGCTGTTCTGCTTCTATTTCCTTTAGGTGTGCTGTTAGATTTTGTATTTGGGATTTTTCTTGTTTCTTGAGATAGGCCTGGATTGCAATGTATTTTCCTCTCAGGACTGCCTTCGCTGCGTCCCAAAGCGTTTGGATTGTTGTATTTTCATTTTCGTTTGTTTCCATATATTTTTTGATTTCTTCTCTAATTGCCTGGTTGACCCACTCATTCGTTAGTAGGGTGTTCTTTAACCTCCATGCTTTTGGAGGTTTTCCAGACTTTTTCCTGTGGTTGATTTCAAGCTTCATAGCATTGTGGTCTGAAAGTATGCATGGTATAATTTCAATTCTTGTAAACTTATGAAGGGCTGTTTTGTGACCCAGTATATGATCTATCTTGGAGAATGTTCCATGTGCACTCGAGAAGAAAGTATATTCTGTTGCTTTGGGATGCAGAGTTCTAAATATATCTGTCAAGTCCATCTGATCCAATGTCTCATTCAGGGCCCTTGTTTCTTTATTGACCGTGTGTCTAGATGATCTATCCATTTCTGTAAGTGGGGTGTTAAAGTCCCCTGCAATTACCACATTCTTATCAATAAGGTTTCACGCGGGATTTCTTAACCTCACCCCTGGACTGTGAGGACTTTCTACCCTATTCCATTTCTCCAGAGGCATAAACGGGAGAAGCCACACCCAGACTACAGAAAGAAAAGGACCCCCACGGTCGCACCAAGCGCGGTATTGTCTGAACTCAACTGGGGCGAGGGATGTTCAGACCGTTTACGTAATTCTTTGGACAACAAAGCAAATCTAAAAGGATGAGCTGCTGGCGCTGGGGTTTGCTGCAGGTATCCAAAAATGCGTGTACGTAATGCCTTGCTAGGAAACAAAACGAGGCATTTTTAAGACAAAACCCACCGCTCCCCTTTCTGGGACAGGTATTGCCCAGAGCGCACACTAAGTGCCGTTTTCCCATTTAGACTGAGTTTAGGTTCTTTCTGCCAGTGAGCAGGCTGGCAGTCATTCCTACAACTAACCTGATTTCTCTGCAGTGTTAATGTTTTTCTTCTGGGAACCAATCTGTTAGCCATGGCCCAGCACATCTTAGAGCAAGGATCGTTCCCGAGATGGAGTCATTGACAGGAACTTAATCTTCTGCAGCTGTATGCATGGCTTTTTTTTTTTCCCCCCTAGACAAGACCCTCGGAGAAAGGGAGGTGGGTAGGAGGCACGCACAGCTGGTGACGTCGCCGTGTGCCTTCAGACTCGAGACCCACACACAGGACACCTCTTTCCTGTCACTGATGAAAATGTCAGCTTTGGGAAAACAAGGGGGAGAATCCAGGGCTATCGTTTTAGAATACGCCTTTCTCCCAGGAGTCTCAAACTCGGAATCAAAGAATCAAGGAAAACTCCGCCCTCTTCTCTCACTGATGGGCAAACAAGTTACGAGAGCCTGATGGATAACTAGGCTCGCTCGGCATCCTTTTGATGCTCAGTAAGGACAACACACAAATCGACTTCCTTTTGACTTTAAGATGGGAGATCTCTAGCCCAGACTAAAATGCTATAGCCCTTAACAAAGCTTAGGTCCATAAAAATCTTTTGTGACAATAGGGTTAAAAAAAAAAAAAAAAAAAACAGAGGCAGCTGCCATTGCCCTCCCGTTTGGACTTGAAACCAACTGAGAAAGACATTTCTTCACTCGCTGAAGGCATTTCAGTTCCATTATTGTTTGACACAGTCCCACTGCAAAGGTGCTTTTATAGAAAACTCTGAAAAGGAGATGGGGTCAGACGGTTCTAACCATTTCACTTCTCAGTCCCTCCCCGCCCCCCCACCCCAACATTCCGCAAAAATCATCATGTAGGTTTGCAGCCTGAGCCTGGACAAAACGTTCCCACTAACACGGTCTTCCCCTTTTCCTCCAGCTCTCTCAAAGAACGACATTGTTCTTGCCCCACAATCCCCGCAGAGTTGGCAATCGTCCCTCTTTGTCCCCAGGAGCCCAGTAAGAACCAGTCTAGGCCTTTCATAGACACCCTGAACACAGCTGAGGGTCACTCCGTCAGGGAGGGAGACACCAAAACTTTTCATACCCAATTTAGGGGAAATGCAAGCTGGTCATTTTTTTTTTTTAATCCACCCGCTTAACAAAACTGATATATTTGAAGTCTCATCGCTGTATCTAGACAGAAAACATTTTAACCAATGATAGTTTTAAAGGCTTCCATTCAAAGTGTAAGCACTGTGGACACAGGGCTATACTTTTCACTCATTGTGCCATTTTTCTCACAACATTCCTATTAGCACATTAGTTCTACTTTATGGATAAGGAGTCTAAAGCTTGGAGGAGTTAAGATTGCCCAAAGTCTTCCCATAAAGCCCCCAAATTCATTCTCAACGTCAATGCTGCTTTATACTCCCAACAGAATAAAAGATCCCACGCGGACAGCAAAGGGTGCAAGAATTTGAAACTCTACGTAGCACCGCTTTCCCCTGGGTTCATCTTAGTGTAATTCAAAATCAAAAGTAAATATTAGTTACTATTCGATTTAATACGGATCTTCCTGAGGAGAAAACAGGGAATCCTATCAGAAGTGGATTGAGGACTTGCAGGTTATTTACAAAACTTGCATGCCTATAAAATACAGAAGCAAACATATCAGCTCCGTAAGAAATATTAATACAGGGTACTGCTGATTCCAGAGGTTATAGATGTAGCCAGAAGGCGTTCGGCATTGCTAAAATAGTACAAAGAGAGAAAGAGGCACAATTCAATGGTTTAAAACTAGGCTGGAAAAAGTAGTTAGAATTATAATTACTGACGCGAGATTTAAAAATGCTCCATTCTGTTTAATGGCCGAGTACGGCCCTGATCAACAGTGAAGGAAAAGACTACATACATCCAGCATTAACAGGATTTTTGCTTTTTATTTTGAGCACAGCTCTCTTGCCAACTTGGTATAAAGTCACATACAGCAGAAATGAAGAAAATGTTCACATGACACACACACAGCACATGTTCTGTGTGGGCGTGGCAACATGGTGGTAGAAAGGGAACTGGAACAAGGGCAGAGAGACCCAGAGTAGATGGTGACGGCCACCACCACGACATGGGACCTTGGGCAGTCCCCTCAGCCTCTGGGATTCTGGACATGGTCATCCAAACACAAAGGGAGCTTGACCATGAGGTGTGGTCTCTGGTTCTAAAATTCACTTTCATACTCTTAGAGGTTTGGTTTTTTTTTTTTGTTTTGTTTTGTTTTTAACATTTATTTTTGAGACAGAGAGACAGAGCATGAACAGGGGAGGGGCAGAGAGAGAGAGAGACACAGAATTGGAAGCAGGCTCCAGGCTCTGAGCCATCAGCCCAGAGCCCAACGCGGGGCTCGAACTCATGGACTCACAGACCGTGAGATGGTGACCTGAGCTGAAGTCAGACGCTTAACCGACTGAGCCACCCAGGCGCCCCACTTAGAGGTTAGTTTGTGACTAACGTTGACGGGCTCCATTCAACATAGAAATCCAAGGGCAAAGTCTGTGACCACAGGTCAGTAGGAGAGCCAGCCCCCAATCACCCAGCTCCACAAGACTAATCACCCATCGGGAGTTAGCAATGGAGGGAAAAATCAAGAGAACACGGAGCCACCGAGCAGAAAGGCGGCGAGTGCCATAAGGAGACCAGCTTCAAGGACTTGCTACATCTAATGTTTTTTAATGTCTCTTGGCAACTTCTCAGTAAAGGGCCAGATACTAAATCTTGTAGGCTTTATGAGCCATACGGTCTCTCCCCCGCAACTACTCAAATTCTGCCTTTGTAGCAAGAAAGAAACCATAAACAACATATAAAGAAATAGGTATGGATATGTCCCAGTAAAACTTTATTTACAAAACCCTGCAGCAGCCAGATTCATCAGCTGAACCGTTGCCAGCCCCGGGACAGAACAGGTTTCCTCGGAGTCCAAACATCCACGAAAGGCTGGCGGGCTGCAGGGAGCCCACCGGCCACAGCTGTTGGCCACAGTCCGGCTTCACAAGAGGCCACTGTGCATGGCTCTTCAGGACTGCCACTCAGCCATCAGACATTAAAGCCCCCATGTGAATACACCAAATACACTATCACTCAGAAAGCAAAGAACCCACGTTCACTTTTTTTTTTTTATGAAGCCTGATATAGCAAGTCTGGGATATTTTCACAAACCTGTAAGCAATCTGGTCCGGTGATTTATTCCAAATGCTGACTCTACTTTGAATGTGGTGCCCAGGATTACAGAACACAAGAGGGCGGCTGGAGGAAAAGGCAGGGACAATGAGGTATCCTAAATATAATTTCTGCTTTGGAGTCTAAAACAAAAACAAAACAAAAACCCAGAGGACCATCCCCACAGAAGTGAACTTGCACACTATAATTTTACAATCAGATCTCCAAGAAGTAGGTCCGTGTCAAGCGAAAGAAGAGTGTTCGTCTCAACAGGACGGGGCAGGATCTTAAGGGGGGGGGGGGGCACAAGAGTTCACCAAACGTTCTCCTACTTCATGAAAAAAAAGCAAGCCAATTATATTTTGTATTATTTTTCAACAGAATTTTTTAAAAACCTACAAAGCATTCATGGCTATGGCTCATTTAACTGTCAAATGTCTGAAGGAGTCTTTTAAGTTCTATTAAATCTTGGGAGAGCAGCGACTTCAACACTAAATTATTTTCTCGGGTGTTTGGTAATTGCTGGTCTGCAATATAGGAAAGGAGGTTAATTTACCTTCCAGTGAGCCATGGCTTTAAATTAGTTGTACAAAGGGAGAATTTAAGGACTCCGCTCAGAGGACATGAATTCCAGGCCATTAGTTTTTGTTCCTGGTGGTCAGGAATGGCATCTGGGCCTAATTATTCGCATGTGCATCTAGCGGGGCAATTGTCTGGCTAACTAATATATTTTAAGAGGTCGGCATTTTCAGTGATGGAGTTGTAAACACAAGGCTTATTATTTGGTCTGAAGCATAAAGTTTCCTAGATACCAAATGCTAATTTCACAGGCTTCCTCTACTACAGAAACTACTAGGGGTTCAGCATTCCTTTATACCACCACCAAGCCTCAGTTGGGAGTGTGGAGGGGGGGCCCCCCAAAGCCTCTATCCTCTGGGTGCTTCACACCGGGAGGCCACTGTAATTTGCCATTAGTCAAGCCCAGAAACCCTGAAAGGGACAAGAAACCGTGACGGCTGGGAAGGGGAGTCATCTAGGGTCTCACGTGGTTCACAGGCTTCACGGAGTATACCCTAGGGTCAGGCACAGGCCAGGCCCCCCAAATGTCTCCACTCCTGGTCTTTCACAGCCTGAAAGTCTACCTCGAGCCTCTCATTTCCTTGGTCCCGTTATCTCTAGCAGTCCTGTGTAGACGTTGTCGAAAGCCACGAACCACTTATCTGTGTCACAACACCAAGTGGTTCACATCGCAGAGGACTAACCACCATACGATCACGGCTACACCAAGTGGTTCAGATCTAGCCGAGCTACTTAGCAAAGCTTGCAGGGAACAAGACTTAAGACAGGAGGGAGTTCAAGGGACACCCGGAACAGGGGGGAGGAAGCTCTGCAGTGAGGAGCGAGCAGCCAAGGAACACCAAGAACGGAGCAGCGTTAAAAGGGAGAAACAGAGACCCCAAGACAGAGGCTATTCCTTCATTCACATCCAACCCGAGTGGGGCAGGGCACCGCACAGCAATTGTCCTTCCACACAAGGGACACCAAACTCAGATCCTCCGTAACAAAAAGGATGTTCTTCACGGACCCTTCGGGTTCTCTGGGTTTCAAGACTGTTGATGACACCAATCTATAAGGCTTAACATGATCGGTCATAAAACTGTAATTAAAAAAAGTCTGATGAAGAGGGGCACCTGGGCGGCTCAGTCGGTTAAGCGTCTGACTTCAGCTCAGGTCACGATCTCACAGGGTTCAAGGGTTCGAGCCTTGCGTCAGGCTCTACAGGCCAACAGCTCAGAGCCTGCCTCGGGTTCTGTGTCTCCCTCTCTCTCTGGCCCTCCCCTGCCCATACGCGCGCTCTCAAAAACATTAGAAAAAAAAAAAAAGGTGTGATGCTCAGCACTGTATCATCAGAAAGGCTCAGCCAATTTATCTTTCCAGCCGCACCCAGATCAGTGCCTACGATGCCACAAGTAATCATCTTTCAAAAATGGAAAAAGAAAGCAAGCTGAGCCAGCGCATGCTACACGCTCCTCTGCAGGGCTTCCACGCACGTTACAGAGCTGGGCTGGGGGGGCAGGAAATAAGAACTCCCAGTCCTCTGATCTCCTTGGAGAAGGGTTCCATGTAAACACTGAGGATTCGGTTACCGCGGAAATTCTATAA
This sequence comes from Lynx canadensis, assembly GCF_007474595.2. NCBI lineage: Eukaryota > Metazoa > Chordata > Mammalia > Carnivora > Felidae > Lynx > Lynx canadensis. The sequence goes on along the minus strand of NC_044314.2, from coordinate 16,457,790 downwards.
GGAAATGGGGCCTCCCACACTGAAGCTGGAACACATTCCGTAAATACTCTTAACATGTTAAGTTTTTTCAAAAACGGTGTTCTTTTAAACAGGAGCCAATTTTGAATAGGAGAAGCCAGTACAGACACCGTTAAATCTAACACAGATTTCTCCCAGGGCTTTCGAATAACCAGCTGGTTCTTGAAAGTACGACTCTCTCTCCAGCACCTAAATAAAATTTAATTTAAAAATGGGGAGGTGGGAAGGCAGAAATTAGTCCCAGCATATCAAAGAGCTTCAACAATTTGGTTGTACTTTTAGCAACTACTATTTATTGCATGCCGAAATGAAAGAAAGAAAGAAAGGACAGGAGACAAAACCCATGACGTCTAGTATGTCGCCAGAAAGCAGTTCCATGCTAGGGATGTGCCTGACCACAAGGTCAGGATCTCCGGAGACCCGGGATCCCAGGAACCATGGCGGGGCCCGGCCACAGCGCCCACTGACATGTGGCTGTGTTATAGACACGCAGAGGTCCCTTCCGAGGGGACCGAAGCACAAAACCCTCCCCACTGCCAGCAAGGGGCCACACGATCGAACACCCAGATGAAAGTCTCCTAGACAGTTTGCTCACTTGTAAAATGAGAGGTTGTGGAGACGAAACCAGAGTGCAGAAATCTTTCCAGTCCTAAATCCCTGTGGACACGGAGTCCCTTTAGCCCCGGTACCGTCCCCGTGGAACATCGTCCTCTTTAGCTACCTCCTCGGCCAGCGATAGACAACGTCCGAGTTTCTCACGAGCCCATGATTATTCTCCGTATGTCCACTTCGGTGGCCTCTCCAGGACTCAGGACCTCTCTGTACAGCTCTGCCCTGCACATGGGCGCCCAGCGTGGGGGAGCCAATCAGGGTCAAAATACAGCCTGCACCCCCGGGTCAATCAGCCTAGAGCTCCAAAGATGCCTTTTCCCGATTCAAGCCAAAGCACGCTACATCCTAACGGTAGCCCTGCCTGGAAACATGAACCTCTTCACAGACCCCAGAAGTAGAAACCTAAGTAGGTGAGCAAATGATCATTCAGTCCAACACAGGAGGGAGAAAAAAGTGCCCTTTAGACAGACTGCTTACAGAGCCTGAATCTTCACATTTTAGTTTTTTTTTTTTCCCCCTAAGGAAAACAGAAGTTTAACATTCTCAGTGACCGCGCTCCAATTCCCGAATAGTGAAGTTACTCTTCAGAGTATTGCCCCTGCAATATTCTGGGGATGTCTGTGCAGAGGGTAGAGACCACAGTAATGTCCTCTTAAGTCAAAGACTCCGTCCCCCATTTCCTGCCTCTAGGAATAAGAGAGTGCTCAACCTAATCGGTTTTTTTCAAAAATGATACGAAGTAATCCAAAAAACCCTCATGAAAAGCCTAGAAAATTGGACTCTGGGACATCATCAGCTGGTCTCTCATTAGAATAACTTCACAATCCCGTGGCCAAGAGGCTAACCACGGATTGACAAATGCCTTTTGCTGAGACATCTCGATACCTGGAAGACTAAGGGGAAATATAGAAATAAATACATCTTTGTAAACTATTTCCTCCCTTGATGACTTGATCATGAAATGGGTTTTTTTTTTTTTTTTTAATGTGAATTTTTCCCCCCCTTCACCAAAGCCATTTTCCCCGGAGATGTTCTGACAATATACTGCTAACATACTCTCCCATCGTGGAATTCATCCGGAACATGTTGCAACTTGAAAAAACAACCCGGCCATCTAACGGGCGTCTCTATGGACCTGCAGATTGGAGACCAAAAACACAGAGTAAATATTTTTGGTCTAGCTCAAAGGAGTTTGGTGATTTGTGTGACTGAGGTTTTTTTTGTTTGTTTATAATAATTTACTGAAAAAGTCAGGAAACTTTGTTCACATCCATTTGTTTCGGGGGTGAAGGATCTCGAGGGTCAAACGTACACAGTGCCTGACTCAGTAGATATTTGTTGGATGAGTGAAAGCTTCAGGTCTTGTACTCACTAGCGATTTGCTTCGATGCAAGACACTGAAATTCTCAGAGCTGTAACTTCCCTGAAAAACGGGGCTCCCAGCTTTCATTATTTACCGTAGTTATGGTCTGGAAGGTTGCCACAAACACTAAATTTGCAAATAAACTGCTACTGGGGGAATACAGCATTAGGTTCCTGCAAGACTCTGGCCACATTTTTGTCAACTGATGGCTACATAATCTTGTTTTATGTTCCTGCTTAAAGGCATCTTATTTAATATCGTTGACTCATGAACAATGGAGCCACAACCAACAGCACGCACTAACTCATGCCTGAACAGGGCTTCCCTAAGGCTTAGGTCTTCTCTGTAAGGCACACCATAGCCTCCTGGGCCATGAAACAAGACAGCACTGCGGCACTATCCTTGGGGTCCATTTCAAACAGTGGAGTCACCAACAAAACACACACACAAATATGGAAAACCTGGCACTAAGACCACAAAAAAAGGATACCTGTTTACGGGAGGAGTGTCGAAAGGCGCCAGACTGTCATCTTGTTCACCCTCAGCTGGGAATGTGCACATCAAGACGAAGTTCTCACTACTTTGCACGAGTCTCTGAATGACCACTGAAGCCCCCAAGAGCATGGATTTGGGAGAGGTGCAAATAAACGTTGGCAAGCCGGTAAACCTGCCAATACATCATCCACAAATAACGAGAACTAGCCCCATCCCCACTCCCTAAATGTTGACTGCCTCCTAAATGCCAGCCACTGTGCTAGGAAGGTGGCCAGGACGGACAGACAGACGGCATTTCTCACTCTAAAAGTCTAGTTGGGGAGGAGGCGGGGAATGAACTAACATAACAGTCGCCCGAGATACAGAATTTATGAAGTGTGAGAACGCGTGATGTAGAAGATAAGGAGATATGTAAAAGGGAGACCATAATACCACAGTAGGTTCAGGAAGATCAGGACAATAAGTACCAAAGCCCAGGTTGGAGGCTAGAAGGCAGGACAAATGTAAAAGCCTAGAGGCAAGCTTGGGTATAATTACATCAGGTCACGTGATACTCAAGGTATGCAACAGAAGGAAACCTGGCTCCCAAGTTCAATGTACTTCGTTTTTTAAAAAATGTTTTTAAACTCAACAGAGATTTACTATTGCCCAAGTGCCAGGCACCAGGCACGATGCTAGGGCCACAGAGGAGGAGAAACAGCCTTCTTCCCGTTGGTCATGGAGCCCACCGTCACCGGGACTGGGGAGAGACGCTCCGTGGGACACAGCATACACATGCTTTACTTAAGAACAGCATGAAAAAGCAACGCCAAGCCCAAAAGACAAAACTAGCGTTCTTCCCTGGTTACAGAGGGATGTACCGAGCAGGTAATATCTAAGCCGAGTTTGAAGGACAGGGGGAATCTGCTGGCTGAGTGGGAAGGGGGATCCCAAGGGAAGAGGCAACATCGAGTGAACGGATGTCCTGATTTGCCGGGAAAAGTCTCCATGCTTGCCTAGGATATCGGAATAATTATTAATAGCCTTTTCATTCTCGAGTGTCCCGATTTGGATGACCCATCTTCACTGCTGTGGCAGGGCTCAGTGAGGCTGGGACTCGAGAAGGGGGAGGGGGAGGAGACAGGGTTACAGGCTGGCACCGCTGGATTGGCTAAGCTAAGAGGCAGTCTCCAGGCAAAGCCAAGCAGAGCTGAGGGACTTCAGACTGGCGGCCTCAACGAGGGGACGCGGCAGCACGGGAGAAAATCAGGAGGAAGACCATTCAGAGGCTGAGGCCAGCAGACCATATTTAAGGCAAGAGACGATGAGCTCAGGAACACTAGAGATGGACAGAGATCTCTTGTGAGACACTCGTGAGATGGAGGCTTTGGTATCAACCGAGTGAGCCTAGAGGATTTTTGAAAGGCAGAGAAAAACGGGTAACTCCCGTGACCGTGGTCTGGGACACCAGGAGGTTGGTGCTGAAAACCGTAAGCCAAGTCTAGAACCCTAGGCTGGGAAAAGGAGCTCTGTTTTTGCACGCACTGTGTGTGCTGAGCCTTCAGGCCCCCCCCACCCCCCCAGAGAAGGGCCGTTGTGCCACCAGAGGTTTGGAGAAAGAAAAGAACCATCCATGTGCATCTGGTGGGTGAGGATAAACAGAGGAGATAGCTCTGGTTGGTGATGGGGCTGCAGACTCAAAGGAGAGACCCCCCCATTAGAACCCAGAGCACTGGGGCGCCTGGGTGGCTCTGTCGGTTAAGCATCTGACTTCAGCTCAGGCTGTGATCTCAGTTTATGAGTTCGAGCCCCAAGTCAGGCTCTGTGCTGACAACATGGAGCCTGGACCCTGATTCGAATTCTGTGTCCCCCTCTCCCACACTCGCGCTTGTCTCTAAAAGAAAAAAAGAAAAAAAAAAAAAAAAAACAACACAAACCAGAGCATTAACTCTCCTCCTCTAAGACATGCCCAAGAAACACACAACTCTAGAAAGGATGGGCACACTCCAAATGGGGCTTCAACAGAAATCCTCTATCCACCTCCACCCCTGGCCTTTAAACTACATCGCCCCGACTAAGTACGTCTTCCCAATTAAGAGCTACCCACCAGCAATCTGAAACACAGTACCAAAGAGGTGAGCTGAGGCAGAAACAAAGCGAAAACGACTGGTAAGAAACAAGAGTAGAGTCCGATTTTTTAAATACCCTCCCACTGGCTTCCTCTCTCGGGGATTACATTTACTTACATAAGTCCAGTAGCTAAAGTCAGCCAGGACTTCAAATAGATTCCACTGCAGTTTTCTCACGATTTGATGGGAGAAATCCTACAAAGCCGATGTGGTTGTATGTATTGGCCGACATTCTCCCCTCCGTGTGCATGCAACCATTTGCCCCGTCAACGAGGGTGCGCCTTCCCACACGGAAGCTCACTCATAAGGACCCAGGCAAAAATCCCTACTGTGTAACCAATAACGATCTTCAAGAGAGACAGAGGATCCTCCCCATCTCAGCACTTTAAACCTGATTTTACTCGTTACGGCACAGAACACGTGTGGACTTCTCAGTTTATTAGCACGAAAGGCTCCTAACGGTGAATGGCAACCAAAACACCAGACTAGGTGGCTTGTAATCACAGAAGGAACCCACAGGAAATTTTTTTTTTTTTTATCCCAAGTGTCAAATGATCATCATTAGGCTTACCGGTGAAGCAACCTCATATGAAAATTCTTCAAGAAGTAGGAATATAGCACATCATTTTAACCATTTATCTGGCCATGCTCATTTTATACATCCAACTGCAAACAACTCAAGCTCATAGAAATATCTGAGTGTATCACTTCCCGATGGGTAGACAAGAAAATCTGATTTTCTTCTGAAGGCAAAATAAAAGGAAACCTCTAGACGGCAGGGAGCATTACACTCAAGGGCAGTCATGTTTATAGGTCTGAGTTCATGTATATCCTTCGGGCCAAGCTCTTGCTGCTTAAGTGTTTCCCACTGAAAAGCGTACTGCTCACCAGGAGACAGGACGAATGGGTCTAGTGAACATCCGCTTTATGGCTATTACTGTCAGCTGAGGAACACGGCTCTGAGTTAAGAACACCATGGGGGCTGGAGTCAATCCATCAAGTTCACCAACATGTGAAGGCTACAATGTGCAGAAGGCAGTAGTGAAAACCTGGGGGTGATGCCAAGGGAACAGGGAGCAAACGATACAAACTAGCCTGCAAGGCCCACCTCTTTAGAGAGCACAAGCACCCATGTTTTCACGGCCTCCTGGGAAAGTTCCCTCTTTCTGTGCAAGCTGGGAGAAAATGGCCTTCTGCTTGAAGACCCAGCCCAGTGGCCTGAGCCAGGAACTGTGATCACGCAAAGTACCCAGGGCCCGCGGAAGCTGCCACGTCCTACCCATTGGAGAGGGTTTACTATTATCCTGAAGGTGACAACCAAGCTAGAAAGCACATCTATGAAGCTACAAGTCACCTTGTCCTCCTCCATCAGGCAAGCTCACCACCGACAGATTAGGAACAGTCCCGTGTATTCCTCCCGAAGGCACATCTTGTTTCACAGCTAGCCACAAAGATGTGCACAGCGTTTGGGGAAACCAGTGCAGGATGTGACATATGAAGGAGCCAGCAGCCCCGTTTCCCAGCTGCGTTTATCTTATTCCAGCTGTCACTGTTCTCCAGCAGAGTATCGTCCACACAATGGTTGCCAACACTGAAGACCGAGGCCTTGGACCGTACTCCTGAGTAACAAGGTCCCATCTAGACTGGATGCCTGTGGCCGGTGCACCCGACCTCTGTTAACCATCGTAGGTTCCCCCCGAGAAGTGGGGTTTCTGACCAACAACTGCCTGCTGCCTTCAAGCCTCGACCCCTGAAAATCTACAGGAGGCAGAGGCAGGACCCTAAGCACTGAAGGATACAGTAACAAGGGGTGTCCTGTGGCTCGGAGGACAGGGTCCAGGAGGGGAGGTGGGGGACGATCGGCCCTCAGGGCCCGTGCACAGCGGTGGCGGCCCGGGCACGTCCCCGCTGCTAGGAGCAAGCTGCCTTCGAAGCCAGGTCTCTAGCAGAGGCTCACAGACCTCCAAGGCCGAGGCAGGAGCAAGGCCACACAAGGTGACCTCGTGACCTCTCCCGCAGATTCCACGAAGGGCCAGAAGTGACCCGCCCGGTTATCACTTTGGGCTCCTCCTGTCCGTCCACAAACTTCTGCACAGACGTGGGTTGTCAGGCTGGTACGACGAGAAGCTCCTGAGCCCGGGGTCAGGCTGACCTGGACGGAAGCCCAGAGGCAGGGCCACCTCGCGGCTGTGGGATCTCAGGCAAGTTTATCAACCACGTTCAGCCCGTCCGCCTGGGTCAAAGACGTGAGAACCGGCCGCCTCATGAGGCCGTCGTGTAAAAGGCACCCAGCAGAGCACGGAACAGGCACCCAACACGTAGGAGTCCTGACGTGACATTAACTTGATCTATTCGGCAGCTACAAAGTCCACTAACAACGACTCGAAGATCGATTTCTCCCGCTATGATGTCCGTAAGCAGCACAGGCTGGTAGGATACTGGGCTGCCGCTTCCTGCTTTTCAGGGGTTTCTATTTTCACTCCCACACCACGACTGTGCTCCAGGTAGCAAGAAAACAGGACAGAGATAAGAGGCACGGCCTGTGTGTGTGTTGGGGGGAGGGCTCCCCCAGTTTTTAAGGCAAGACCCACAAGCATTACACATTTTGGTGACCATATTCCAGTTTTTTTTTTTTTTTTAATCTCACAACTAAAGAAACGGCCACTTTCATAGGAATGACTGCTTGGTCCAGACGGCTAGGCCAGAATACCAGAGACTGGGTGACTGAAGCTGCATACACTCATTTGTCGGGGTTCTGGAGACTAGGAAGTCCAAGGTCAGGGTGCCAGCAGACTCCATGTCTGAGGAAAGCCTGCTTCCTGGTTCACAGACAGCCGTCTTCTCGCTGTGTCATCACATGGCAGAAAGTTTTTTTTTTTTTTTTTTTTTTTTTTTAAACAAGGGCCTGAATCCCATACACGAGGGTTCTACTCTCATGACCTAATCACCTCCCCCATGACTTCACCTAATACTACCACATTGAAGGTTCCGTACAACATATGAATGGCAGGGGGAGGGTGGCACATTCAGTCCCCTGCCATTTTCAATCAACATAAGTGTTAACGGATTCTTTCTTCCTCAAGGGGGGTAAAAGCGCCAGAAAGTGAAATACAGATAGGCCTGAAATGAGGAAACATGAGCTTAGAATGGAAAGAATGATCCTAAGGGAAGACGTATGAAGACGGAGAGGTTATCCACCTCCTTGATAATTAAGGCTTGCCTTGACACACACACACACAGGCGTGGACGGCTCGCATCCTACACAACCACACGACCCCCGTCTTCTACAACTCCAGCTAAGTATCCGTTTCCAGAATGCCATTATCTCAGAGCAGACCGGTCTCTTCCTTAGCAAAACATTCTATTGCTACCATGCACCACCCCCCCACCCCCGAATCTTCAATCCTGTCAACTCCATGGTACAAAGAGGATCTCGGAAACTCTTCAAAATAAAACCTAAACCCGAGACGTTCAAAGCTACGCCACAATCTGGCCTTGAGCAGAGTTCCACAGAAAGCAGCTGAATGAGCTTTAATGATTACAACAGGGGAAAATTCTCCCCTAAGTATTTACTGAGTTTGGGGGGAGAGGGAAGACAACAGCAGCTGAAAGGTCCAGAACAACAGACAGCAGTTCAAGTGTCCAGCAATAAGTAACTGGTGGGAAGGAGGGGACAGGATGTAGCCTCATCAATAGCATTTTCCAAAGAGCAGCAGCTGCGAGAAGAAGAGTGGAGCAGGGGGAGAGGAGGAGGGAGGAGGATCTCTGGAACGCTGTGTTCTGTGACAGATGAGGTGACAGAAGCCTGACCATGAGTGGTGACGGAAGACGCGCATGTCAAGGCTGTTCTTATCTGCTGGATTAGAGGCGCATGGGGGAGAGGTACGAGAGGGATCAATACTCACTCCAAGATAGGTTTATGGAGCCAGGAAAGTGTTGGCTCCACTGGCCAGAAGGAGAAGGCTGGCAGAATGCTAAGTTTGGAGAGAACACGATAAATCAAGCAAGAGGAGTGAAATGTGCACGGCATTCAAAGGAATGAGAAAAGCAAGCAGGAAGGTCTTTAGCTGTGGACATGGGACAGTCTTGATTCACACAGACAAGCAAGTGCATGAATGCAGCCATAATCAAACTAGAACTTGAGGCCAAGAGCTCCAAACGGCTATCGTGTGCGGAAATAGAGAAAAGAAAATGGAGCAAAGAAATGGTTGGAGCAGCTGTTCGGAAAGTCCAAGTAGCCACATGAGACTCTAAGTCAACAGAAAAAAAGACGTCAAGCAAAGGAGGACTCTGGTCCATGGGCTGGTGGTTAGGAACCTACAGCAAAGCTTCTCTGCAAGAACCACCTCCAACAACCCTCCCATCCATCTGCACAGGCCACCTCCCCAGAATCTGGGCTGGCCCTATCACTTGGTTCGGTCAACAGCACACAGAGACGTCTAGGGAAGATGGCCGAATATGTAAGCCCACCTCGTCCCAGATACAACAAGGTAACAGAACAGTGTAAATAACCCAGAAAACAACCGGAGGGCTGGCAGAACAAACCCCACAGCTGAATGCAGGGTAGAGGCCACATCGAAGAGGGTAGGAAGGGAAAAGAGCTGGGACCTAAACAGACCCACAGGTGCAAAGAAGGGAGGGAAACAGATGCTCACACTGGGGAGGCCCGCACAGGGAAGATGAACCCCACATGTGGCTTTGAAAAACAGAGGAGTCCAATTTCTTGAGCTCTTACAACCAGGCCTTAAAACTTGCAATTTTAAAAATCAGCAGGCTCGACTCTGGGAGAGCCAGGAGGGCAAGAGGAAATGGAGTCCTCATCCTTAGACAGAACAAACAGCCTGGGCAGAAACAGCATAGGAATTTTGGGTTTTTTTTTTTTTTTTTTAACTTTTTTTTACTATTTACTATTGAGAGATGGAAAGACACAGAGCATGAGCAGGGGAGGGGCAGAGAGAGGGGGAGACACAGAGTCCGAAGCAGGCTCCAGGCTCCGAGCTGTCAGCACAGAGCCCGACGCGGGACTCGAACTCACAGTCTGCGAGATCATGACCTGAGCCGCAGTCGTTCGCTTGACCAACCCAGCCAACCCAGACGCCCCGAAGGAGCAGCTTGAAAAACACCTGGGGCACATAGGAGGGGGAGCAGTTTACCCCAGAGGGACAGAGACTATCGGGAGAGACTGCCAGGACCAAAGGAACTGGCAGGTGCCATTTCCCTCTCCCACTCCCCAGCATAAACACACAGCCACCTGCGGGAACCGGCACAGTCCCAGCACTCACTACACTTTATTACACTCGGGGTAAAAACCCCTCCAACGTGCTCTTAGCCAAAACCCACCCAACAAGCGACACCACACACACGCAGCCATGTGCAAGCAGCCCCAACAGGAGCCAGCACCACTCCAAAGTGACTCCTGCCGTGGGGGGCGGGAAAGATAACCACACACACCATTCAGACTGCGGCCCCAGCAGAGGGCTGTGGACAGGCAGCTGGTGTGCTCGCAAGCCCTGCCCACCAAACAAAGCTTCCCGGATACAACACAGGGAAAACACCTTACGGTCTGGTGCTACTACATCTCTAGGGAATGCCGGGTCTGACTCGGCTCAAGCCGAAGACAGCGCCAGACTGGCCCGCGAACGATACAGGGACCAAGCCTTGCCAAACAGACAAAATGAGGAGACCGAGGAATACCTCCCAAATGAAAGAACAGGACAAAATCGCAAGAAACCTAAGCAAATGTGGATCAAATGCCTGATAAAAGAGTTTAAAGTAATGATCATCGGGTAACCTGAGTGGCTCAGTCAGCTAAGCATCCAACTCTCGATTTGAGCTCAGGTCATGACCTCACAGGTCGTGAATTCAAGCCCTCTCCCCCCACCCGCGACATTGAGCACCCCTCCCCCCCACCACACCCCTGCTTGAGATTCTCTATCTCCCCTCTCTCTCTGCCCCTCCTCTGCACAAGCTTTCTCTCTCAAAAATAAACCTTAAAGAGTGATCATGAAGATACTCACTGGATTTGAGAAAGGAAGACCTCAGTAAGACCCTTAAAGAGGAAAAAAAAATCAGAGATGAACACCACAGTGGATGAATTACAGTAGATGGAATAAACAGCACACTAGAGGAAGAATAAATCTGTGACCTAGAAGAGCAATAGAAAGCAATCAGGCTGACCAGGAAAGAAAAAAATAAAAACTGAAAATCGTGAACTCAGTAGCACCATCAGGCAAAACAACATTCAATAATAGGGATCCCAGGAGGACAAGAGAGGGAGGCAGAATATTTGAAGAAACAAGCTGAAAATTTTCTCGAATCTGAGGAAGGAAACAAATCCAGATCCAGGAGGCACAGAGAGCCCTCAAAACAAATCAACCCAGGGAGGTCCACACTGGGATACATGGTCATTAAAATGGAAGAAAGCAGGGATAAAGAGAGAATGGCGAAAGCAGCAAGAAGAAAACCGTTACGTAGAAGGGAAACCCCATAAGGCTATCAGTGGATTTTTCAGCAAAGTCTGCAGGCCAGGAGGGAGTGGCAGGATAGATTCAAAGGGCTAAACAGGAAAAAAAAATCCGCAGTCGAGAATACTCCACCAAAGCTATCATTCAGGACAGAAGGAGCAAGCGTTTCTCAAACAACAGTTCACGACCACTAAACCAGCCCTACAAGAAATGTTCAAGGGGATTCTGAGGGGAAGGAAAGAGCACAAGCAGAAGAAAAGAGGAAGCCTAAGAGCAGTAAACTAAGTGTAAAAATCAGTCGAGGGCCCAGAAAAGGATGTCAAATTGGACACCATATTCCTAAAACATGGGGGTGGTGGGAGAGAGTAAAGAATGAGTTCAAAGTGACCCTCAACTTAATATAGATGGCTAGGTGCACAAGAGGTCATATACGAACATAATGGTAACCAACCACAAGTTGAAAGATAGGAAGAGATAAGCAATAATAAAGGAATCTAAGTGTCACTAAAGAAAGCCAACTTATGAAAGAGAACAAGCGAAGTAATAACTACAAAAACAACCACAAGTAACAAATGGCAGTAGGTGCATACGTATCAATAATGATTTGGAATGTAAATGGACTGAACACACCCGTAAAGACACAGGATGGCAGAATGGGTAAAAAAAAAAACAAGACTCTGTGCTGCCTACCAGAGACTTATTTCAGACCTAGAGACACATGCAGACCGAAAGTGAAGGGATGAAGAAAGTTTCTCATGCAAACAGAGGTGAAAAGAAAGCTGGGGTAGCATTTGCATCACACAAAATAAGACTTTAAAGCGACTCTGAAAAAGGGCACCTGTGTGGCTCGGTCAGTTAAGCATCCAACTCTTGGTTTCAGCTCAGGTCATCATCTCACAGTCGTGAGAGCGAGCCCCATGTTGGGCTCCGCGCTGGGCGTGGAACCCGCTGAAGATTCTCTGCCTCTGCCCCTCCCCCACTCACACTCTCCAAAACAAAGAAACCTTAACAAAAGACACTAAAAAAAAGGACAATGCAACAAGATTATTTAACAGTTATATTTATGCACCCAACACGGGATCGCCCAAATTCATAAAAAATATAAAGGACTTTGGCTCAGGTCATGATCTCACAGTCCATGAGTTCGAGCCCTGTGTGAGGCTCTGTGCTGACAGCTCAGAGCCTGGAGCCTGCTTCGGATTCTGTGTCTGTCTCTCTCTCTCTGCCCCTTCCCCTGCTCATGCTCTGTCTCTCTCAGTCTCAAAAATAAATAACACATTAAAAAAATTTTTTTTAAATAATATAAAGGAACTGATAAAACGGTAACAGCAGGGGACTTTAAAACCCCGGTTACATCAATGGACAGATCATCCAAACAGAAAATCCACAAGGAATCATTGGCTTTGAATGACACATTGGACAAGAGATATTTAACAGATATGTTCAGAACATACCATCCATAAAAATAGCACACACCTATACATTCTTTTCAAGCGCACACAGGACATTCTCCAGAATAGATCACATATTAGCCCCCACAACAAGTCTAACAAAAAAGACTGAGGTCCTACCGTGCATCTTTTCCAACTACAATGCTATATGACTATAAAATCAACCACAGAAAATATCTGGAAAGAGCATAAATACATGAAGGTCAAATAACATGCTACTAAATGAATGGGTCAACAAATCAAAACAATGAAAAAATGACAAAAGAAAATGAAAATGTAATGGTCCAAAGTCTTTGGAATGCAGGAAAAGCTGTTCTAAGAGGGAAGTTTACATCAATGCAGGCCTACCTCAAGAAGAAAAATCTCAACCTAACCTTACACACCCCTAAAGAAGCTAGAAAAATAGAACCCAAAGCCAGTGTAAGAGCAGAAGTAAATGATGGAAATTGATAAACCTTTAAGCCAGACTCAAACCCAAACAAACCCTCAAACTCAGAAACGAGAGGCAACTGACACCATAGAAATACAAAAGATTGTAAGAGGTTATGAAAAATTATATACCAACAAAATGAAGAACCTGGAAGAAATGGATAAAATCCTAGAAATCTACAACCTCCCAAAACTGAATCAGGAAGAAATAGAAAATCTGAATGACCAATTCCCAGCAATGAAATTCAATCAGTGATCAAACTCCCAAAAACGAAAGTCCAGGCCCAGATGGCTTCACAGGTAAATTCTACCAAACTTTTGAGGAGTTAATACCTATTTATTCTCAAAGGATTCCAAAACAATACAAGAAGAAAGCAAACTTCCAAATTCATTCTATGAGGCCAGCATTACCCTGATACCAAACCCGATAAAAACACCACCCAAAACAAAAACAAACCTGATGAATATAGATGTAGAAATCCTCAACAGATTGGCAAACCAAATCCAACAATACATTTAAAATATCATTCCCCATGATCAAGTGGATTTATTCCTGGAATGCAAGGGTGGTTTAATATTCACAAAATCAATGGGATACATCACATAAAATGAAACCCTTATGATCGTTTCAACAGATGCAGGAAAAGCATTTGTAAAGTATAACATCCATTCATGATAAAAGCCAAACAAAAAAGGAGGTCTGGGGGAAACATACTGCAACATAATAAAGGTCCTATGTGGAAAAACCCACAGCTAACATCCTACTCTATGTAGAAAAACAGCTGTTTCTTAAGGTCAGGAATAAGACAAGCATTCCACTTTCACCACCTTTATTCAACATAGTACCCAAATTCTTAGCCAAAGCAATCAGACAAGAAAAAAGAATAAAAGGCATCCAAACTGGTAAGGAGCTTTCACTATTTGCAGAGGACAGGATACTGTAAGTAGAAAACCCTCAAGATTCCACAAACTAGAACTGATAAATGAATTCAGTAAGAGTGCAGAATACAAAAGTCAATGTACAGAAACCTGCATTTCTTTACACTAATAATGAAGCAGCAGAAAGAGAAATTAGGAAAACAATCCCATTTACAACTGCACCAAAAATACCTAACATAAACTTAACCAAGGAGGCAAAAGCCTGTACTCTGAAAACTATACAACATTGAAGCAATCGAAGACAAATGGAAAGACCATCCATGCTCAAGCATTAGAAACATTGTTAAGGTGTCCACATTACCCAAAGCAATCTTCAGAGTCAACCCAATCCCCACCAAAGTACCCACAACATTTTTCACAGAACTAGAACAATCCTAAAATTTGTATGAAACCACAAAAGACCCTGAATAGCCAAAGTAATCTTGAAAAAGAAAAAACCGGAGGTAACAATTCCAGATTTCAAGCTAGATCACAAACCTGTACGAATCAAAATAGTATGTACTGGCACAAAAACAGACATCAATGGAGAATAGAGCACTGCAATGTAAATTTGCAACATGGTCATTTAATCTTCAACAAAGGAGGAAGAATATACAATAGGGACAAAAAGACAGTCTCGTTGGCAAATGGTGTAGGGAAAACTGGACTACGTGTAAAAGAATGAAACTGGACTTTTTTCTCTTTGAAAGAGCATGAACAGAAAAGGGTTAAAGAGAGAGAATCCCAAATAGGCTCCACACTGTCAGCACAGAGCCCGACGTGGGGCTCAATCTCATGAACTGACTGATCGTGACATGAGCAGAAATCAAGAGTCAGATACTTAACCAACTGAGCCACCCAGGTGCCCCTGGACCACTTTCTTCCACCACATGCAAAAATAAATTCAAAACGGATTAAAGACAAATGTGAGACTGAAAGCCATAAAAGTCTGAGAAGAGAGCACAGGCAGTAATTTCTCTGAAAGCAGCCATGACAACTCTCTGGTAGGTCTCCCAAGGCGAACAAAAGCAAAAATAAACTATCGGGACTACATCAAAATAAAAAGCTTCTGCACAACAAAGGAAACGACACAACTAAAAGACAATGGGAGAAGATGTTTGCAAAAATGACACATCCAACAGGGGGTTAGTACCCACAATACATGAAGAACTTCTGTAACACCAGAAAAAAAAAATAATCATTAAAATTGGGAAGACAGACATTTCTCCAAAGACCTACAGATGGCCAGCAGACACGTGAGAAGTTGCTCACCATCCATCATCAGGAAATGAGATCAAAAAAACCACAGTGAGAGATCACCTCACACCTGTCAGAATGGCAAAGATCAGAAACTCAAGTATTGAAGATGTGGAGAAAAAGGAACTTTCACGCACGACTGGTGGAAATGCAAACTGGCGTAGGCACTGTGGAAGACCGTCGGAAGGTTACTCAAAAAATTAGAAACTACCACCCTATGATCCCGGAATGGCACATAAGGTATTTACCTAAAAGATACAACACTAATTTGAAAAGATGCATCCACCCTTACGTTTATTGCAATGCTACTTGCTATAACTAAATCACGGAAACAGCCCGAGTGTCCATCCGTAGATGAAGAAGTGAAGAAGATGTGGTGTGTGCGGACTATTACTCAGCCACAAAAAAGAATGAAATCTTGCCATCTGCAACATCAGTGAATCTAGAGAGTATAATGCTAAGCAAAATAAGTCAGAGAAACACAAACACCATATGATCTTACTCATATGTGGAATTTAACAAGTGAACCAAGCAGGGGGGAAAGGGAGACAAAACAAAGAGAGGCTCAAACTAGAAGGACAGATGGTTAGCAGAGGGGAGATGGGGGGATGCGTAGAATAGGTGAAGGAGATTAAGAGTACACTTATCTTGATGAGCACGGAGTAATGTACAGAACTGCTGAATCACTATATTGTACACCTGAAACTAATAACGCTTCAGGTTAACTGCACTGCAAATAGAAAAAAAAGTTTAAAAAAGACACAACAGGGGCCTGGTTGGCTCAGTCGGTTGAGTCCTACTCTTGATTTCCGCTCAAGTCATGATTCCAGGGTTGTAGGACGGGGCTCTGTGCTGAGCATGGAACATGCTTAAGATACACACACACACACACACACACACACACACACACACACACTCTCTCTCTCTCTCTCTCTCTGCCCCTCTTTCCCCCACTCGTGTTCTCATGCTCTAAAAATTAAAAAAACACACACACAATCAGTATACAGCAAAGTGACCTACACTGGTTCCAGTCTTGAGTAATTTAGACCTTAAAAGCTTCCATCTCAGTTTCCATCTCTGTGCTCCTCGAACGCTCAGACCACCATGAAGAGAGGCCCCGCCCAGACTACTGACTAAAGGAACAGGTAGGGAGGTCACTTAGAGAATGGAGGCCTTCCAGCCGGCAGCCAGCACCAAGGCCCCCAACGCATGACAGAGGCCACCTTGCTTCCTCCAGCCAACACCATCCCTGATGAGCCCTGCCCCAAATGCAAACCCAGAGAACCAGGAGCAAGAAAATCCTGGCTTTGGGTCACCAAGATGTAAGGTGGTTAGTTATGCTGCAAAAGAGGACGGAACAAGATTCTGTGGAAAGAAATGAGTAAGAATAATCACAACTGGAAACGCTGCTCCACCATGGGTCTGTCACAAGCTCAAGGACGTTAAGTTTCTTGACAGCCCGAAGCCTTAATTCATCTCATTTGTGAATAAAAATTGCCATGAGGCTGCCGAAAGGGGTCAAGAAAATCACGTATAGAGCCTAAGGCCTGGGACACGGGAGGTGTGCATCTTATGATTATTAAAAGCGAAGTCAATATTTCTGGATACAACCAAAATTAATGTGAAGAGCGTATTTGGCAACGTCCAGAAAATTAAACACAATCTCTTCTGTTACACAATATTCGCATTCTTAAGAAATCTTGTATAATCAACAATTGTGTTATGAACGGGAAAAACTGTTCCGCTGGGAAAAGGGGGTTAGGATCTCCAAAGGTTCAGGTTTACAACAACAGTTTATTTTCCGCAAAAATTTAATAAATAACAACAGCTTATGGCTCTAAAACCTCAACATCCCTGAGCAAACCCAAGCATTTAATCATATCCAGGTTTTAGCTCAAAGGGCCTTTCACATACCATCTCCACCGAGACTGTCACTTGCACGCCCTTGTACACATTCCGATCTTCTTCATCCGTGGCTTCTCGTCAAGCACAAAACGGAAATCGTGAACACGACCCCCAGTGTTAAGTCGCAACTTGTTTTAGAAGAATGTTGAAGGAAAGAACCCAGAACCAGTCAGCTGACCAGACCAAGTGGCACCAGCTTTTGCGGCTATGGACACTTCCCGGTCCCGGTAAGGAAAGCTTCATTACAAACAGCGGCAGCCCGTGCAGCAAACGGCGTTCGGTCATCTGGCGAGTTATACTGCATTTCGGTATTAGAGCTGATCCCGAGGGAGAGGTCTGTAGCCTACCCACGATGCGATAAGATCTATGGACTCGGCTTACTTTTCATAGTAGCGACTGGAATGTTCAGTGGCTGGTTTCACTTTGAGCGATCTTCGCAGAAAACTAAGCAAAAGTATGAGATCGTCCACTCCTCAGAGCACAGTTTTGCTCCGGGCAGCCTCACTTAAGTGGACAGCTCCCACATTCAGAGACTTCATTTACTCTTCTACAAAGCTAAGGAAAATAACGTCCTCGTTAATATCCCTTCTCCTTAGAATCTTAGTGACGGCGCTCACAGATTAGCCCTGGAAAGCCCCACACGCCATCCAGAACATGAAAAGCCAGCTGGTCTATCCAGAGTAGGGGTAAGGTAACCGTGGCTAGAGAAGGCCTTTGGGAAGGAATGTATTCACCCATCCCCCCCATCCTTTTACCCATTCAGGAATACCTTCTGACTGCCTATGTCGTACAGGCATTTGCAGGAGTGAGACGGACTCCTTGCTTTCCAGATGGCCATTTTCAAGTACGAAGATTCACAACATCCCCGCGGTGTTGTCCTGGAGACTAGACCTGTTTAAGCCATGAGACGCTGCTGGAGGAAGTATATACCAGACCTACAGACGGGATGGATGGAACAAGAAAAGTCTGGGAGGAAAGCAGGATCGCTAAGATGTTTAACAGGAGCCAGTCGGGAAGAGAAGGGCACGCCATACTAAGAGCCAGTAATGTCTGGTTAGGACAAAGAAAGGAAGTTACAGATAGTTAAAGCCGGAGCGGACACCCCTGTCCCCACCCACACAGGTCCTCTCTCGAAGCAGGCAGCAGCAACCACAGCAGCAATGAACGTCACCACACAGCACGTATGGCCCGAGCAACGTCCCAGGGGCCCAGAAACAGGCCTCAAGCAAACCGGACGTGGTTGGACAGCGGGAGTCTGCACTCGAAGGTCATGGTTGAGAGTCATTCCCGTGCAACTGACCACGTCCATTATAGGGAAGGCTCCATCACGTTATGCACCGTTCTTTCCACCGTGACCTTCGGGCGAAATCTCTTTGGTCTTCACATCAAGACCAGTTGTAGCTCCCCCAGGCATTGTTCAGTTTTTACCATATGGACGCAGGGAGCGGTTTCTCATCGGCTGCCGGGGCGCTGGGAGCCAGCTGGGCCACCCATAGCAGGTCTGTTTGTCTGTACGGTAGACATTCTTACCGTCAATCCTGGCTCCGTTTCTCCAGTCCCAGTCTTCTTTTGGTCTTTTTAATTGACGCTCCCTTCATATTTTATGTACTGTAAACTGCCCTACAGATCTGGAACAGAGCCGAGTACAAACTGAAATCCGCAAACAGTAAACATGGCTCTGTTTCAGAGGATGACCTTATTGCACAAGGACCATGTGTATTCATTCACCTTTCCCCAAACACGCATTCTGTGTGGAAAACAGGCAGGGTGCTGTGTTAGGCACGGGGATTCAGAGTAAGACAGGCATGACCCCGCCCTTACATCTAGTCAGGAAAAGATACAAAATAAAGCCACAAATGGACTTAAGTACCTTAACAGGATGAAACAAGGACCTGATATGGAGAACCACAGAGACTGGGGAGAATACTGTGGTAACACTAACTTCTGAAGGACTGGGAGCGAGCGACTACTGGGGTTTTGTGTTCTTAAGCAGGGGAAGACTTTTTAATCCAGGCAGTGGAAACCAAATAGGCAACACCGTGAAACAAGGAAGAGTCTGCCATCTAAAGAAATGAGCTAAACTGAAGCAAGAACATAGGATGAGGGTAGACAGGAAGAGGTCAGATCACTAGAGGCCCCACAGGCTAAGGTAAGGAGTATAGATTTTGTTTCCAGGGCAGTAAGAGCCCACTGAAGAATTTTAAGCTGGGGTCAGGCATCATCCCTTTTAAGGTTCAGGATCTCACTTTCTGATGCGTGGAAACAGATTCCAAGAGGTAGGACAGGAGACAACGGTTACAACAGTCTAGGCCACACATACGGGTGGCCTGGACCAGGTTGGTAGCAGTCAACAGAGCCCAAGTTTAGATATATTTGGTAGGAAGAATCTAAAATCACTTCCAGATCAGTCTAGAGCAACTCATCAGGTGTTGAGGTCACAAGTGAGGGCAGCAGTGTTTGTATCGAGAGGGACATGATCCCCGTGTCTATTTGGATGGATTATCTTCGAAATGTCTAAAAGACATCCAGTGGAGACCAAATGGACAACTGGATGGGTGAATTGCTGCAACTCAAAAAAAAAAAAAAAAAAAAAAAAAGAAAAAAAAAATCCCTCCAAAGACTCTCAGGGAAGTACTAGACTGTAGGCTCCACCAAAACAGAGTAAATCAGAAAAGGGGAAAACATGGGGTCCAGGAAACCCAGAATCTGACATAAGAGACCAAGGGACCCGGACAGAGCAGACCGCGATGGACAGAGTGAGTGAAGACCAAGAGAGTAGAGACCGAGAGACCTCCCAGGCTGATAGTAAGGGAGATCTCAAAGCCACAGCAGGCTCAGCAAGAAACCAGTTCGGACCAGGGCAGGCCTCAAGCTCTGAAAGGAATTTCTCCAAGAAGTCTGAAGTGACACAACGCTTAATAAGTTTAAATAGGATGGCAGGAAATTTATACAAATGAGGGTGCCTTGGGGGTTGGATTCACAATTCTATTTTTGAAGCTAAAATTTTTTTTGAGCTACAGGAAAGGCACTCCACATTCAGGACTTAGACATCAGTAGCATTTCCACAATCACCCTGAAGACCAGGAAAAACTGGTCCATCCCAAACCAGAAGTCCACTGGCTGCAAAGATGGGAAGTGTGTGGACGGTGGCTGAGGACAGCTGAAGTCTCTCCCACAGAAGGAATTCAAGAGACGACACCAGAAATTGACACAAAGTTCTAAGTTACTTGGAGCTACAGACAAAAATCAAAAGAAGTTTTGAAAATTGGAATGTGGTGCTGGGGTGGGAGCAGAGGTCCTGGGAGGGGTCGAGGGCCTACCATCTGTCTTCTCCACTGTGGAGTCACTGGACACTAAAGCTCTAATTTAGATAATATTTCAAACTATGGTAGGACATTAACTAAACGAAAGTGATACTACCGATTTTCCTTTACTACATAAAACATGGACAATGCACACAAATAAGGCACCACGTTAACAAAAGGACTGCAGCTGTGGGTTCCTTTCACTTAAGAATATCTAAGTTGCTTTTTGATACTAGTGAAGCTAATGCATTCTTTAATACAATTTTGCTATTGGGGAATAGTTGCGAGGCCTGTCCACTTGGTTTAAAAGATCCTAAATATAAAATACAAGTACAAAAATAAATGAAATAGCACTTTTTTTTTTTTTTTTTTGGAAAGAGAATGAGCAGGGGAGGGGCAGACTCGAGAGAGGGAGAGAGAGAATCCTAAGCAGGCTCAGCACTGACAGCAGAGAGCCCAACACAGGGCTCAGACTCCCGAACCGTGAGATCATGACCTGAGCCAAAGTCGGACGCTCAACCGACTGAGCCACCCAGGCGCCCCAATGGAGAACCTTGTTTACCGATATTGGTAGTGGAGTCTATGGGAATTGAGTTTCCTACCATAGCATATTTCATATTTTCATCATTTAAAAAATGCAGAGGGAAAATACGGCTGGCTTTTCACTTTCAAAAAGGAGGTAAATTCGTACCTTTTTTTCCCCTCTCTGTGATTATGATGCAAGTACCCTGAAAAGCCAAGGCTGCGGTTGAGAGTCGTTTGTCTAATTATACCCCCAGCCTGGTGAAAACGCTTACAGAAGGAACACAGGTTGAAACGTAAAGAGGCGTGCACAAGAAGATTAACAGAATCAAACTTCAAGCTGACGAACTTGTCCGCTTAATGCGGAGCTCTAGTGGGCTGCCGTCTTGTTAAACCAGGATGGACTACCCATGCAGAAGGGGGTTAAGAATATCTGTACCCAAGGGGCGCCTGGGTGGCTCATTCGGTTAAGTGTCCGACTTCAGCTCAGGTCACGATCTCACGGTCCGTGAGTTCGAGCCCCGTGTCGGGCTCTGGGCTGATGGCTCAGAGCCTGGAGCCTGCTTCTGATTCTGTGTCTCCCTCTCTCTCTCTCTGCCCCTCCCCGTCTCAAAAATAAATGTTAAAAAAAAAATTCAAAAAAAAAAAGAATATCTGTACCCCAATGTTCACAGTAGTGCTACCATGGATAAAGCGGTGGTACATATACACAATGGACGATTACTCGGCCATCAAAAAGAACAAAACCTTGCCATATGCAAAAACATGGATGGAACTAGAGTGAATTATGCTAAGTGAAATTAAAGAATTATCACATGATTTCACTATGTGGAATTTAAGAAAACATATGGACAGAGAGGAAGGAAAAATAAGAAAGAGGGGCAAACCCGAAGAGACTCTTCTATACAGAGAATAAACTGAGGGTTGCTGGAGGGGTGTTGGGGGATGGGCTAAATGGGTGATGGGCATTACAGAGGGCACTTGTTAAATCATTACACTATTACGTTCACTAACTTGGATTTAGTTAAAAAAAATTTTTCCCTGTAAAAAAAAAAATCTGATCATCATCTGGGTAATTCAAGAGATGCCTCATTCTCTTACGTGGGTAATCTGGCGGAAAACGAGGTTCTCGGTCTAAAGCATGTAGCTGCCTTGTTTCACCACGTTCCCTCCTCCCTGGGCAGCTTTAAACACAGCCAAATATGGAACCGGAACCCGAGCAGAATGGAGACACGGGCAGCGCGGCCGCAGGCCAATTGGCGCTCACGGTCCTCACAGGGACCCCTCGATAAGTAAACTCAAGAGGACACGCATCGAAACAAATTCGTAATAAAAGTTTCTGTAAACAGAACACACGCACGCTGAGCCCAGTATGTTAGGATAAAAAGAGGGGAAGGACGTTTCACGGGGAAGCCTTCCCATCTGAGGTCCCACTTTGTTAACAGGAGTCTGCCCAAGTGCAACAACGTCTCCCTTCCGGAAGGGAGGGGGTCACGAGGAGGTTTCTCCCCCACGTGGGGAACCGCATACTTCGCCCGCCTCAGCCTGCTCTGTGGGACTGGAGGTCTTGAAAGCAAGCAGACAGAAGCCAGCCGGGAGGGTGGGGTGTGACGGGAAGGGGTGGCCTCAGACGCTTCCGCAGAAGATGGGCTCCTGTGCTCACAGCCAAGAGAAGGTTTGCTTTCACGAGTATACACACCCGGCGAGTCAAAAGACGGTCTCCTCTTTCGTGACGGGGCGACGGCAACTACCGAAGGCACTCGAGACACTCCGTGCGCAGCTCGAGGATGGCGATCCCGTTTTTAAGGCGGATTAGAGAGAAGCATCCAGAACGCTCCACAGCGTCCTCGCCCTTAAGATGTTCTTTAGGTCAAGCAGATCCCCCCGGGCTGTAAACTAAGCCCATTTCCGTTTGTTCTGCGCTCTGTGAAGGACCTGGAAGGAACTCGGTCAAAGCCCCAAGCTCCCACAACGGAGGGTCAGCCCTGGAGGCTCACGGGGACCGGCACCCACAGCTCTAGGAGGGCAGTGACAGGTCGTCCAGGTTCCAGCCCAGAGTACCCTCTAGCGGTACTAAGTTATCTGCTCCTTCCGATTCATTTCGGGAAAACTTGACCTACTTGAAATTCGCATCCTAAGTTTAAAACCTGAACCCAAGGCCTCAGGGGGGGCCCTTTGGCACTCAGTTGCCTTACAAGGAGCTCCCCAGCGAGGAGCTGAATAAGGTGCATCCAAACAATGAAATATTATGCTGTAAAAGTGAGTTAGCGCCCTAGGTGATAAGAGGGGCTCCTCACCAATTACGGGGGGGAAGCAATTCTAGAACAAGCCCATTTCCATAAGAGGCAAACTACAAATATTGTCACACCGGCACAGAGAAGAGCGAGACACACTCTGGTCCCCTGGCAGTCACTACCCTGGAGAGGGAATTAGGGAGCACCCACGGTGAGAAGTCCCACATCACTAGGATGTGCAACGTGCACAGAGCAAGCATTGCGATTAAGAAGGGAAGATTTCCTCTTTTGTGTGTCCCTTTCCCTGCAGGAGCTTCAAAGCAGGGTTCCCTTTACCTGTTTTTCTACAAGAAGCGTCTTCCCCTCATCATTATGGCAATTTCCTTTTGCAGCATCCTCAGAAGTGGGGGCAAAACCCCCATCCCTTCAGGACACAGGGTGTCACCGTGGCCCCGGGAGCACCGAGGGCTGCACAGAATGACTGCAGAGATCGCATCAGATACACAGACCTAACGTGTCAGCACAATCCAACCACCGAGCTGTAGATAAGCGACAGGTTAAGTACACATCCCAAGACGATGCAATCATTTGAAAGGAGGGACGGGGGGGGAAACGGGCTCTTAAGAACAGCCAAGAGCAGATTCACTGAAGACTTCGGACTTGGTGGGGCAGCTTGAACAGAGCCCAATGGCTAAGAGCTATGAGGATGGGGGAAGGGAAGTCTACACTGGAGATGTACCATGAGCCCCCCACCCCCCTCACGGCCCACAAGTGGCCCCAGGTATAACAAGACCTCCTCCTCCTGCCCTGGGACAGCAGGTGGCAGCTGGACCGCCAGAGCCTCCCAGGCTAGGCACCTCCAGCCCCGAGCAGCCTTTGTTAGTGACCTCAACGTGCCCTCCGCAAATAATTTTCATCTGTGCCGCAACCCGAAAACATGGTTCCCGAACACTAGGGGTCTCTGGGAAAAGACTTGAAAGACCGTGGGGGGGGGGGGGGCAGAGTACTGAGGAAGTTGTCAGGATCCTTTCATGCCTGGAGATTTTAAATATCCGTTCCGATCACATCCTCTCTAATAGGGTGCCACACATTATGCTGTCAGACTCTGAAAGTGCATTTCAAACTCTGAGGTCATTTATGCACCACTTTACCTTCCCAGCCTCCAATTCAAGGAAAGCCCTCTTTAAAGAGCCTCAGGAGCATATCCATCCATGAAACGCAATTTCATTTCCTTAGTTTATAGTAATTTCTATTTCTAGGATTTAATCAACATGATTGCTGTTACTCAAAAAAAAAGGCCATTTTTTTGCACATAGCCATGCATTCTATGTAGACCTATTTGGGGACTGCCTGGCTTAAGGCCATATGGTAAATATGGGGCTCGGGTGATAACCATACAAACTAGAACATGTTGTTTTGTGTTCAAGTTAATTGCAAGCCTACAAAAAGCCTCACGTTTGCTAGGGATGGAGAGGTTCTTTCGGTGATCAGAACACTGAAGAAAAACCTAAAAATGGAATGGCAAGAGACTCTGACGGCACACAGATTTCCTATCACACCATGTGGAAAAAAAACGGTGCTTGCGTTTGATGCTTGCAAGGAAAGAAAAACACAGCTTGACATCGAAAAGCTTTCATTTATAATACGCTGAGCCATGTTTATATCTTGGGAGAAGGTTCACGCAGTGCGGCAACAAAGCAAAATGTTTCTTTTAAAAAAGCACCAGAGGTCACTAAGTAGCTCCAGACACCAAGCTGCGAGCCTGCAAGAGGGAAAGAAAGAGCGGTGGGGTCCGCACAAGAGAGACTTCGAGGTGCTCAGCTTCAGAAACGCAGACGAGCTCAGGAAGACCAGTGTTACCCTTCCTGACTCACCTGCACCCACACCATCGCTCCCCCAGCTGCCCTCGAATCACCCCCCCCCCCCAGGAGTGGAAAGGAGATGTAGGGAGAAAGACTGGGACCTAACAGACAAGGAATGAGGACACCAGGCTGGATAGATGGTCCACCAACACAAACTCAAGCTGTAAATTCCCCCGTTGAGGGGCACGGACCTGCAAGGAAAGACAGGAGGACCCAGCTCCAGAAGTAACCATTTATCCTCTGGCAAAGAGCCAGGCTGTGCACTCCCTTTTGCCCTTTGCTCCAAGGTTTTCAGCTTTGGCTACAAGTTGGAATCACGCACAGAGCTTTGAAATTCCCTGGTACCAGGTACGCCCACCCCCAGAGTTTCCGATGTACCTAGGTCTAGCGTGCCATGTAGACACTAGGGTTTTTTTTTTTTTTTTCTGAACACTCACAAAGGGGTTCCAATGTGCAGCCCAGGTTATGAATCCCTGCCCGTGGCTCTACGTCAGAAGCAAAGAGGAGCCACAGGAGAGCGAGCAAACCCTCGAATGATGGATCAGGACCGTGCGTCTCAACGTAACGTGCGTAGGAAACGCCTGAGGACCTTGTCTAGATGAAAGATTCTGTTTGAGAAGATCTGGAGTGGGGCCTCAGCACCTGCAGTTCTGATGCCTCTACGAAAGGGTCAGAACAGTCTACAGCTTCCATCTGAGGTCCACCTAGAGAGGTTCCAAAGAAGCGAACGTTACAAATAACATCGTGGTTTATGCGATTTTCGATAGTTTAAGCCTTTTCTTTCTTCAGTGGTATTGAAGGCCCTTAGCTGCATTCGATCACTCAGGATCACCAGGGTGGACAGGGCCGCTCGTGGGAATTACAGTACGTACGTAAAACATCCCCCCCGCCACACACACGGCCCAGCGCGTGCTGTGTTTTATTGGGAGGGCAGGTTACAGGGCTGTATCGTGACCTCCCCAAAGCTGAAGTCTGAATGAACTCCAGCCCCTCAGGGTGGGACTGCATTTAGAGACAGGAGCTTTGAAGAGCTCACGACTTAAAATGAGGTCATTAAGAGCGGCCTGATCCGATATGAAGTGCCGTCCTTACAAGAGAGGATCTGGTGGAGACGCCAGGAGGCAGCAACGGTCTGCAAGCCAAGGAGACACTTGGAAAGGGATCAGTTCTATCAACACCTTCAGCTCAGACTTCTGGCCTCCAAAACTGCGAGAATGGGGTTTCTGTTAATGCCACCTGAGCCTAGATCATTTGGGCAGGCCTAGCAAATGGACATTGGGGGGGGGGGGCTTAGGTTGTTGGGTCTACTTTTGAGAGTCTTAACACTTTCAGCCATTCCTGTGGAATAGACATTCCTGTTTCTAGCACTTCCTCTCCCCTCTAAACGCCACTTTTTGGTTTGTGGTTGGCAGGAGGAAAGCAAGGTAACCAGAAGATCAGGCCCTTAGGAAGAACCGTGGGTAAGAACATAGGTTCTGGAGTCAGACGGTTTGCCTTAGAAGCCGGGCTCTGCCACGCACCTGCTCTGGGACCTTGAGCAGGAACGGGCACGCAGACTCACAAGGAAAGCAGCCACCCCACTTGTCTCTGTGATTTCGGTTTTGGCATCCAAACTCCCTCTGTCGTCTCCTTTTCCAGCTGTGTTCCGAATAGAAACTGGTGCCCGGGGCACCCGGGTGGCTCAGGCACCAGACTCTTGATTTCGACTCAGGTCATGATCCCAGGGTCGTGGGATCGGGTCCGTGTCGGGCTCTGCACTCACAGCATGGACCCTGCTTGGGATTCTCTGTCCCTCTCAGGCTTGTGTGCTCTCAAACAAAAAGATTAAGAAACTGGTGCCTGTAGTAACCTCCACAGAAGTACAGGGTTCCTGTACAAAACTTCTTTCCCTGTGTCTGCCCAGCTAGGCCAGAAGATCCAA
Organism: Lynx canadensis; assembly: GCF_007474595.2. Classification (NCBI taxonomy): domain Eukaryota; kingdom Metazoa; phylum Chordata; class Mammalia; order Carnivora; family Felidae; genus Lynx; species Lynx canadensis. The sequence continues at coordinate 16,430,926 of NC_044314.2, read as the reverse complement.
GAGTGAGGTCTAGAAAACAAATTAGTATTAAATTCAATTTTTACTGACTTGCAAAAAAAAAAAAAAAAAGTCCTTCAAATTTTCCTCAGAGATAGAATCTCACCAACATTGGGTTCTACATTCTTCTAACCTTTCAGGAACTACCAGAACTCAATTCCAGTGCCATTTTTTGGAACATCCTTGCCTGCAGAGGTCTTCGTGGATTCCTAGGAAGGCAATCTCTGCCCGGCCATGCAACTTTTCCACCACAAAAATCACGAGCTGTTTCAGTACAGACACCTCCCAAACGAAACCCGGGCCCATTCATGAGAGCAATGCCCAGTGACATCAAAGCAAGGCAGGGGGGGCGCCAAGGTGCCCCATCTGCACCACCATTTAGCCAGCCTCATCTCCACGGCAACAGTGCTGGCTGGGCACACACCACGGGTCACAAAAATTCCAAGTGTAGATCTGTCACACTTCCCACACTCTCTTCACCTCCGTTTACTTGAATCCATGAAAATGGCGGTTACCAAAGTCAGAAGCTCCCACGTGACCTTAAGCATATTCTCCAACTTCACCTCCAGAGGATATTCTCTATTCCCTAGCAAGTTTTTATACCTTTTTGCTCTTTGCCACGCCCCCACGGCATTCCTCTTAATAGGTCAGGTTGTGAGTCCAACCTTTCCCTTTCCTTTCCCCAAAAGGCCATTAGATTTGGCTTCCCCCACTCAGAATATTGCTTCTAAATAGTTCTTTCCTTCACTTCCCTCACATGCTCAGTGTCAGAAGGCATCACAAGTCTTTGTGATCTTTACAGAAAAGAGTTGACATTTTTAAAAGGCACTTCAGACTTTAAATTCAAAGGTTTAATGGCAGACACTGTGCTTAGTGGAATGGAGAAACAGAAGACTTCTTAGCCACAGAAGGAAAAACAATGTTGCAACTCTGATTTAGAGTACCCCCCCTCTTTGGGGCGCCTGGGTGGCACAGTCGGTTAAGTGTCCGACTTCAGCCAGGTCACGATCTCGCGGTCTGTGAGTTCGAGCCCCGCGTCGGGCTCTGGGCTCATGGCTCAGAGCCTGGAGCCTGTTTCCGATTCTGTGTCTCCCTCTCTCTCTGCCCCTCCCCCGTTCATGCTCTGTCTCTCTCGGTCCCAAAAATAAACGTTGAAAAAAAATTAAAAAAAAATAAAATAAAAATAGAGTACCCCCCCTCCCGCATTGAAAGGGTTTTGATGCATGTTCCTCAAGTAGGTACTATCATTTGATTTTGGAAGGGAATGTTTCCCATGGTAGAAATTCAAAACAAATCCACAGAGCAGTGGCTTTGAGTCAACACAACATGGGATCATCAATGTGCAAAGTCAGGAATTAAAGTATGGGGTTAGGGGTGGGGGGAGGGGAAGATCAGCCTTGGCAAGCCATGGACTACTCAACTAGCACAGGAAGCCGGGTCTTGAGAACACGCACAAAAGCAGAAATTAGTACTCAACTACCCGCAATAAGGTCAGCTTTACAACACTGACAAGTTACATCCATTTACGTTATCTGGGGATGAGGACTTGGGGCAGGGGTGGCGGGGGGGTGGACGGAGTTCCAGCCTCCTGGAGATCAGGAAACCAGGTCACAAAGATGCACAGGTCAGGAGACCCAAATACAGTAAGGGAACAGAAAAGCAAGGACCTGAAGACAAAGCTGGCCAAAGGTCCCTAAAGTCACCTTCTTGAGACACTTCCATCTGTGGACAAGGTTCCAGATGGAGGATCCCACTCCCGGACCTCGTGTGAAGATGGCTCTGGAAGCTGACCAACTTTCTAGAGAGAGCCAGATGGTAAAGATCAGAGGCTTAGAGGGCCAAGTGAGGTCTTTGCTGCATTTTTTTTTTTTTTTTAACTCTTTCAAGACCTACAAAGCATTCTTAGGCCATGAGTTGTGGAAAACGTGCCTTGTGCCCTACTTTGCCGATTCCTGCCCTATACCCAACTCCCAGAGCCATGTCCCAGAACAGAGGAACCTCTCCTGGCCTCCTGCAGGCTCTCTACCAGCCACTGCTGTGCTGACAACTGCCATCACCATTCCCCAGAGGCTGGGGGGCTCACCATAGTGGGGCAAACACAGAACGGCCCACGGACACAGCCAAGAAAGAAAGGTTGAGAACAGAGGTAAAGGCAGAGAACAGATGCAGTCCAGGTTCCTGAAATCCTGAAGGGTAGGGAAAAATGATCTCGTCCACACTCTGCCAGACAGAATGAGGCAGTCTATTCACACCTCCAAGCTCCCACACACACTTTGGACTCGAAGCCAGAAAGAGGTGCTTTGCTCAAAGGGGGTTAAATGTGTAGACCTCACACCCCACTCTCCCCTCTCCTCCCCAGCATGGAAATTGTCCAGAAAGTTCAGCTTACGACTACAGTGAACCAGGATGGGTTAGGACAACAAAGGAATGCGGAGGGACATGCCTCCTCACAACTGTCTGCCTCAAGTTACCGTTGGCAAACAGGAGGGCGGGGAGAGCAGAGGCGAACTGGTTGTTCCCAGCGGGCCCGTTCTGATGCTGGCATCTACCTCACAGGGCAAAGAGCCAGAGAATTCAGTTCCTTAATACCTTCCCATCCCAGTAATTCTTGGGAGAGACTGGAGGCACACGCTAACGTCTCACTAACACCCCTGCAGAACTCTGGTTACCACCAGCCTTGGATTCTCAGGTTCCTGCTTGGCGGGGTTCTTGCGCTGAAAGGATACAGGTGGGCCACTGGAATTTGCAAGCTCGTAGGCCCCCCAGATGTCACCTTAATCAGATGTGCGCCAAAAACGGCCCCAAAGACATTGGACTCTAAATTCCTTTACTGAAAGAGAAATGGAATTAAAATCCTTAAGTCCTAGGAGGATAGAGGTGCTTTTTTTTTTTTTCCTGCCTTTTACACACACGTGGAGGCCCCAGCAGTGTGCTTGGCACATAGGGACTCAAGCATTTGCTGAATAAGTGAACCAAAATCGTTGGTAGAACTTTACAACTGCCCCATGGCTTCGTGGAAAGGAACCTAGCTTGAGAAACCCACAGATGTTGTAGTTGTGTATGTTTTCATCCCCAAAGAAAAGCAATCAACAGAGCAGAGATCTCTGTTCTCCAGACAATCAAGGGCACTCCAAAGGCAAGATGCATTAACTCACAAAAGCAGGGAGGGTCCCGCTGGGCAGGCGGTGGTAGGTTTGGGGAAGCCGAACTCACTGACGCGGAAAAGACTGATTGAAATGCAAACTTTCTCCTGAGCAGATAGAGTATTCTGGAATAAAGAGCGCCTTTGCTTTTTCCGGGTGCACCCACGCAGCTTCACTCAGATGAAGTTAATGTAGGAAGTCAGGCATCAATGACTTCAGGGACAATGAGCACGGCCAACGGAGCCATCTCAAAGGGCACCCCAGGGAAAGCACAGCCTTTTGTGGTGAATTCAATGCTTGGTTGTTTCCTAGCACTTTGTGTTGTTCCTCTGAGAAGGAGTGAAAAGTGATACAGGCCCCTGCCTTGGCCGATACCTTCCACCCTCCCCGCCTCCCACATGGGTCCTTCAGCCGAGGATAAACGTGGAAGGGAGCAGGATCCCCCGTAAAAATGCAACCCCCGACTTCAAAGCCAGGGTCCATGGGACAGTTAACTACAGGCAGGAACACCCACGTTCTCTTCAGGTGCTATGTGAAGGACCAAGTGCATGGCATTAGTTGTAGCTTCCAGACTCAGCACCTGTAACACGGTAGTTGAAACGGGTCAAGAACCAACGAAGGCCACGATAGCATCTCTCAGCAGTGCAGGAAATCCAGTTTCTAAAACAAAAAAAAAAAAAAAAAAAAACAAAAAAAAGCAGCTTCCTGTCCTTCAGGCTAGAAAAGGAGGCATACCTGGATAGAATAGCAACGTGAATTCCAGAAAGGCTAAGAAAGTCAACTTCCATTTGCTTGTCACGTTCAGTCACTTGACAAGGTACGGGACACTGTCCAGGCAGACTAGCCTCTGACGAGACGGTCGCAGACCAGGGGACAGACACTCCAATACCCTCATGAGGGCACCATCCAGTGACAAAGAGGATCCAACGCAGGGAAACCGAGGCTGCCTGCAACGTGCTTGTGATTTAATCAGTTCTGCACAAAGCTACCTCTACCTGTGTCCTGCTCTTTTCCTATCATGTCCTCACCTTTAGATGGCTGGTCACAAGGATACAAACGCTTTCTGAACAAGGGACAGCATACCCCGAGTGAGAGAACAATTAGTCGCGGTGTGGCCACCTAGTGCCTGTCCTGAGCTATGCTGGCCACAGAACAGAGGCACAGAAGGGAGACGAGCAGGCTGGGAACTGGGAGGTTTGCTTCCTCGTCTTCCAGTCACCACCAAGAACACCCTTGACTCTAGACGAGGCACAAGCCTCTAAGATCCTTTAAAGGGAACTAACTATGCCTCCCGCCCACTCATCACACAAGTAGGGTACCTTACGTAGTCAGGAAGAAGCAAAGACCCGCTCTCTGTGACTTTTCCCAAGGCACTGGATTTCTGACCTATCCCCACATTTGGAAAGCCATCTAAAAATTGCTGTGTCCGGGGGTATACACTCTTTCTGGATGCGGAGTTTTTCTTCCCCAAAACTGCCACCATCCTGCCCAGAACTTAGTGTCCAATCAGCATCTACCACGTGTACTCGATATGCGAAACATAATTCAGTAGTGATAAGGTGCAATCGTTAAATACGTACATCAGCTCATTCGATCTTCAGGGTAACCCTGTACCTCCCGTACTAAGAATCTTCATTTTACAAAGGAGACCACTAAAGCAGGTTAAACTGTTCAAGGCCACAATTTAGTCGAGCTGGGATTCAAACCGGGACAGTTCCTGTTACTGTGGTTTTGACCTTCACGTCCTGCTTAGGAGCTCTGTGACCAGATCGTGCACTCTACAGTCTTTCCTTCAACGTAGCCTCAGCTCGAGTCGTCAGCCTAGCAGTACGGCTCTAAGGGACTTTGCTGCCCTCCAAGTCTCAAGTAAACACACTTGCATAACTATCACCTTAACTTCGACCTCTTAACAGGATTTGGCAATGCACACGTTATGGAAAGGTGGGAGTTTTTGCATCCCTAGGTCATGATCTCCCACGGGAGGGACCCCAAAAGCAGTACCTAAGGAGACTCTACGGAAAGACCTACCACGGAGGGGCAGCTACAGGCCTCGTAGGTCCAGCAATCACAAAACAGTCACACCTAATGTAAATTAAGCACCTAACATTTAGTTTTCTCTTGCCCAGAAAACCATTCCTGACCGCTTCGAATCTGTTCCCCATCCCGGGTAGTTACAGTCTGAACTGTAGGACTTTGAACTTGGATCTATCCTCATGGTTTCCAAGGCCTTGGTCGAAAAATCAGGTCTATAAATGGAGATCAGAGATAGTTATTCTTTTATGTGCATTTTGTAAGGTTATCTTAAGGTGCTAACAGATTCTCAATGGGTGAGACAAGTTACAATGTTTATCAGACAGCCTCAAAAATCGGGATTTTCTGGACCTTTCCTACACCACAGATTTTCATCTTCCAGGAGACTTTAACTTGTCATTTTTATGGATAGACCCAACAAACAAAAGGCAAACATTTTGTTCAAAGCTACGTGGTTGGGAAAGTCAACTTGTGGGAAAACCTTTAACAGCCACAGGAGGGTAACACCATGATAAAAGCATGGGCTTGGTCTCGCTAAACAGTCTGAGGGAAGAGGTCAGAGTTAGGGTGTACTCCTTTACCAGTAGTTAAATCACGCTGCACCAGAGAAGTCTGAACCACCCAACCTGCACTCTACATGAAGCAGTTACCAGCATTCGCTCGAGTGTTTGAACTTGGGGGCACTGGGCACAATGCACATTGGGGTGGAGAGTCTCCACAGACAGATCCTGTGGTTAAGAGGAAATCCTTCAAGGAAGGAAAGCTGTACACATATGAACCAATTTTGGGTAGGACAAGGTCGTATGAAATCCATTGTCTAAGACCGATCTCAAAGGCAGGGCTAATTCAAAAAAGAGCCATGGTGAGGGGGGGGGGGGTCTTCTATCAAGGTCTTCTGAATGCACAGCCACCTGAATTTATAGTCTTAGATCCCAGAAAAGTCTGCCTCCTCTGTAAGATACGCCCGGGATGATGAAAGGTCCTGGGCCCAGACTTTGAGGTCAGACAAGCCTGGGTTTGGATCTCGGCTCCCACGTGTATTAACTTTGCGACCCCAACCGAGTTTACTTAATCCTGGAGGCTTGGTTCCTCCCCCTGTAAAACTGAGCCACCAATGCAGGCGGCCCGGTAGATTAGAGGTGCATGTGACATGCATGGAACAGGGCTGAGTACAAAGTCCTCAAGGTTGTCATTTAACAGAAGGCTAATGTGGAAAAGTACTGCTGAGATGAAACTGTGTAACCCAAGTGGGCACAAGTGGCAGGAAAGGGGTCCAGAATCAACAGTCTGAACCCATCTTTCATTCTCTACATCATTCAGGGTTCCATATACTTTTAGGAGTAACAGATCCAACCAATACTAAAATGAACATGGCAAAAGGGAGTAAAATCCTTCGTTCCTCTCCCTCGCCGAAGTCACATAAAATCGTTTAACAAGTTCAGCAGGGACTTCTACAGTTCACCAGTGCTAAAAACCGTTAGGACAAGTGGTAATGAGTGGGGACCATCCGTCTGCATTCCCTAAGAGGCATCTCCAATACCGTACTTAAGCTTAATCCAGGGTCAGCCAAGATGCGAAAAGTCTGGTTTCCCGGAAGGATGGTCCTTTCAGTGTTTGTCCCTCCTACCGCACTAACCAAGGTGTGCACCTGCAGAAGCCTCTGTGCTCCTCGAAGGCTCAGTCTAAGTGGGTTTGCGGCGACCAGGTTGAAGACCGTGGTTTCTCTAGAAGGGCTTAACCTTTAACGTATATTGCACTAACAGGCTCTGATTTGGGAGGTCAGGGGCAGGCCTCGAGACGAACAAGCTCCTAGAGGATGCTGGTTTGCAGATCCCTTGGAGTAGCAAGAGTCTACGGGGCTCGGCCCATCAATTCACAATCCAAGCACAGTACTCCTGCATCCGTGGGGTTCAAAAGCAAACAGGGGCAGCAGTTGCCAACCTTGGACTTTACTCCCCCGACTTCGCTATTTCCTAGTCCAAAACTAACGCAGTATACACAAAACTCTCGAATTCCATAAAACCAGAAGACAGGCACGGGGACCATTAACCCCACTTTCCCCACTAAAAACCCCCTCCTCCCCATTCCACTCACCACCACCCCCCCCCCCAGAACAAAGCTCCTTACTTTTTTGTGATAGAGAAGATTTGTTAACCCTCGAGTGTTTTAACAGCTATCCAAAGGAACAGCTTGTCAAGACATGGATAGGGTCTCTCGAGTTTGTGTAGAAAAAAAGCCACGGTTTTTAAACAGCTGGGGAAAATGACGGTAACAGCGTCATGAAGTCAACTTAAGACACCTATCAGGGCACCAGTGGTTTCTGAAAATTAGACATGCATTCTGCAAAGGCCACTGCTTTATGTGCAGTCTGACCTTCAGGGACTGAACAAATGAGTAAACCATCTCAGGGACACTTTCCTCGTTAAGTTAGAGGCTTCGTGCTGTATTGATAGGAAAACCACGTGTCCTAGTACTGCGGTCACGTGGAGGACACAGCGATCCTCGTGCCCACACCCTCTCATCAACTGGGTGACCTTGCTTGCGCAGTTAACCTCTTCTAGCCTTTACACCTGCAAACTGAACGGACTCACCCGTCCCCCCCAACCCCATGTGTTCAGTGTTGACTACTCACGTCCTGGAGACCACCCTTCCCAAGCCCAAGGAGTATGGGCTCGCTTAAATGATAGTCCACTACCAGTGGCAGATTTTAGAGCACAGTACATAACGTAACTGATTACCAGCTTCTAGATCATTTAACTTGCCAGCCCTGGAAACACATGCAAGCTTTTGAGCGTGTGAAATAAGGTTTCTACAGCTGAAAACATGGTAATGCTGTAACAGATGAACCCAAGAGGAAGGCTTTCTTCCAAATTCACTTGTGGGGACTTCCAGATTATCTTGTAGGATTTATCCCGGCACCCCAGAGTGTAGGACCACCCCCCTGAAGACAGTGGGGCGCGGGTGTGAGATTCCCATCTCGCACAGTACCTTTAAAAGGCAACTTGCGTTCGTGGGTACGTGTTTCCCATCCAGGGAAAGCACGGAAACAAGCCAGAAACTCGAAGGTGAAAACAAACGGACCCTCACCTCTGAGATAGCAAGCAGGGAATAGGGATTCTCTCCTTTTGTTACTGAGAACCACCTGGGAAGTACTTCCCAATTTATAGACCCCCGAACCAGGGGTAATTTAACAGGCATCCAGGTCATCTGTGGACTGCGGTTTCAGGAAATCCTCTCCTTGTGGCTCAATCTCGACGTTGTTTTCGCTCAACACAACTACATCTACAGCCCGCAAACCTCCCCCACCCTTTTGCCCAGAGACCGTGACAGTGTCACAAGGCCCCGGTAATTGTCAACGTTTCTAAGCAAAACGCAAACGCCGCCAGCCGTGTTTGCTGTGGCGCACGGTTTGATACCCACGGTCCGATCCCTTTTCCTCAGAAGCTTCCAGCCTCGCCTCCTCTTATCAGATGGCTACCACGCAAGGTATTCCGGGAAGCGGTAAACCACTCTGGGTCTGAGGTGCACTTAGGTGCAAGCTCCAGGTTCACATTCGGTCGCCCGTCGTTGCTTTAGCCCCAAAGCCACACCAGAAGGGTTGCACCCAAGAACTCCCCTAGCACGTCCCGGCGCAAAGCGAGCGCGCCTGCAAACCCCTCCTCTGCGGAGCCGCCTTTTCCAAGCAGCCAGGCAGGGTGCGCCCTGGCGGACTCGGCAAAGCCCCAGGGCTTACCTGAAACACGTGGTGAGCTCACCCGAAGACTTCAGACACGGGTATTTCGTCGTAGCGATCTTGTTTTCCGAGCAAATCTCCCTAAGGAGAAAAGGTCGAGGAGCAACTTCGCTCGCTAGCCACGGGAGGGGAGGGGCAGGGTGCGCGAGGGTGGCAGGCAGCGGCGTCCCGGAGCGCGGACGCGCAGTGGCCTCAGGGGCTGGGCCTGGCCGGGGGGGGGGGGGGGCCCCGCGCGCGAACCGAGCCCCCAGGACGGCGGTAACAGGGAACACCGACCCACTGATGAGGGACCCCGGGCGGGGAGCCGAGCTTTATGCCGCCTAGGAGAGCCGAGCACCCAGCCGGCGGAGCGAGGGCATGCGGGTGCCTGGAGGAACCGGGGGTACCGCCCGCACCCCGAGAGCCGGGCACCCACCAAGCCGGGGCTGGCAGCGCTTACCTGTCACCGTCCTCGGGTTCCTCTCGGTAGCTCCACGTGTGTCCCAGCGCCAGGAGCAGCAGCAGCGGACCCAGGCTCCTGCCCAGCTGCCCCCTCGCCACTCCTCCCCGACTCGGAGGCGGCGGCACCATCAGGGAAGCTCCCGGCCTCTTCCCGGCGGTGCCGGAGCTCTCTCCCCGCCTGCGCCCGGCTCGTCCGCGGCCGCCGCCTTCCCTCTCCCCGGCAGGGGGCGCCGGAGAACAGGGGCGTCTGCGCCACCTGCGCGAGGCACGGGGCTGGGGGCTTCGCGGGGCCTGGGGTCAGGCCAGGAGCCGGGTGCTGGGTGCAAATTCCGCGGAGGAGCGGATGGAGGGGTCGTCTGCGGTGCACGGCCGGCGCGAGGGTCGCGGGGCCTAAGCCGGCTCGCCCGGGACGTTCACTCCGAATCCACAGACTCACCGGACTCGACTTTGGGCTGCGCCCTCGCCGCTCTCCTCTTCCTGGGCTGGGAGGGAAGGGCAGGGCGTGCAGAGCCGGCGGCTGTGTGCATCTCGCTCCAGGGTCGCTCGACCGCGAGGAGGAGGAGGAGGAGGAGGAGGAGCTGGCTCGCACCCCCCGGAGAGGGAGGGGGAGCCCAAGGGTTAATCAGCCTCCTTCCTGGCGTCAGGTCACTTCTGAAGGCCAGGGCAGGCTTGCGGCTGCCTTTCCCCCTCCAGCGCCTACGCCGTGCTTTCCCGCCACCCCGGGCTTCACCCCGCAGGATTGGGGGGGGGGGCGGGGGGAAGGAGTCAGAAAGCTACGGCGTCTCTCCACGCCCGACACGGCGCAATTTACAGGGCGTAGTAGCCTGTCTTCCCTGGAACCGTAGAAGAAAGGTCTCCCGATCGGTTACACTTGTATCTAACTAAAGCCGCTTTTTTCTTCCCAGCCCGTGGCCGAGACAAGCGAGGAGCTCCTGGCGGCTCTTCCTGGGGGCTTTTATAGCCTCTCGCCCTAATTGGCTTTCGTGCTGTTTCCACGCCCCGTGGGCCAGCACACGTGAGCGCTGGAAACTCCTGGAAGACCAGGTGAGGCGCGGAGGGGGCGGTTAATCACCGGCCCTGCGCTCTGCTGGTGAACGCGGCGGGTTCGCGCGGAGCCAAAGCCCCGTGGGGGCGGTAAATCCGCTGGTTTGGTGACGACCCCGCCACCGTAATTCGTTACACCTCTGCATCGTAACGCTTTGCTGAACATCAGGAGTTTTTCTGTGCCAGTTAAGGAAAAAACTCGTGACACAGACGTGCCGGACGGAGCCGGCAAGTGGTCGCGGCCCCGAAGTGCATGGCAAGAGCACGAGGTTGTAATGCCTGGCCTCTAACAGACGCGTGGTGTTTTGCAGCCGCGGGGCGAGAAGTAGCTTGTTCACAAGTTACCGGTGTGAGATGTTTTGTTTCAGAATGTTCTGGTCAACTGAGAATTGCCAGGCGTATCACCCACACCTTGACATTTTTAATAGCAGTGGCGTCTTCCTCCCTTTGTAGAATGCTTTTAGATTTGCCACAGGGTTTTCACATTCATGAATGTGGATTTTATTGATACGCTATCCCTTGAAACTAGGAGTCTGATTTCTTAGTTCAGTGAGATGTTTTTCCCCGGCAACGCTTACAACGGAGACAGCAGACCATAAAACAGACTCAGTACTAAAATACGGTGCTACGCACACGAAGTAAAATGGGGAGACTTCCCTCATGAATGTTTGTGATTGGTTGAGTGATTTACTTTTTATTTTTGAGAGAGACAGAGAGAGCTGGGGAGAGGGGCGGGGGGAGACAGAATCTTAAGCAAGCTCCGCACTCAGCTCAGAGCCCATCGCGGGGCTCCATCCCAAGACGGTGGGATCATGACCTGATCAGAAACCAAGAGTGAACGGACTGAATCACTCAGGCACCCCTATGAGTTTTAAATGAGGTAATACATATAAAGTATTTTTCACAGTGCCCAGCATGCATTGTGTGCTCAGCAGACATTCACTGGTAGCATTTTTAACATAATTATTGCAGGGATCTTTCCGTTTTAACATTCTAGTTTTTTCTGCTTTCTAGATAAATAGAAGTTTATTTCACAACAGTTGTTTGGGTTTCCAAGGAGATAACCTCTCTAAGCACATGAAAAATGAAGGCATCCTGGGACTGGTGAAAATTGTATCACTTTAGATTGCACCACAGGCATGTTTAATCTCCATCTTGCAGGGAGGGCGCTGTGCTGTAGGAGGTTCTCGTTTTATTTTATTACCAATTATTCTGATATTTTGCTATATTTTTCTCATTTTTACTTGTTTTGTTTTTCTGCTGTTGCATTGTGGATGTCCGTACTACAAAGAATAGAATGGCGAGGGAGATTAGTTATTACTTTCATTCAATAGTTAATGAACCACATATGGAGACATGCAGCTTTGCAGAGAAAGATTTTCAGGCTGCAAAATGCTAAGAGCAAGACCATGCCCATTACGCACAGCTGGTGGCAGAAGATTGGGGACAAAGCCAACTTTGCCGCCACCTTATTTTCAGCCCACTGCACTGAGCACATATGACAACGAGGCATCAGAGAATGTGCTGGGGCCAAGCAATCAGCCCAGCTCTGCCTGAAGAGGAAATCCCAGGAGTGGCCGGTCACAGCGTTTCTGGAAGAGGTGAGCCGGAGCAGAGACCTGGAGAAAACCTTTGCCCGGAGGCCTGGAATTTAAACTCATTGGCAGCTACTGATAGCACGACATGTAGTGTCAGGCTTTGGGGGGCTGGGCTGGAGAACACAACCAAACAGAAGGGGATGAGATGGCCTTGTATGGATACCAGTGCCCCCAAAAGTTAAACACGCCTGCAAAAAACAAAACCTACATTTGCTCAGGCTGCAGCCTGCACGGGAGCTGTCAGAAGGAGGCTGAGTGCGGTGGAGACCTCCGGGGTCTTAGGTTTTCTTTCGTGACACCCTCATTCCTTCCCCGACCATGCACGAGCTTCCCACTCCCCGACTCGCCCCTACAATCTGCCCCGTTCCTCATTTATGAGACATTGGACGAGAGCCCTCACCTAGTGCCTCTTTCACAGGAGTGCGGCAAAGATTAATGATAGGGACCTAAAGTCTCCTCAGGGGAGTCTGGATGAGTCTTGCTTTTCAGCATACCATTCTCCGCGATGTTTTCCATACAGACCTGTCAGCTTCCCTGAAACAAACCAGAGGGTGGACTGTTATACAATTTACCATGTCCCAGGGACATGGGGCTGTGTCTAGGGCATTAATGTACAGACTCAGCTGTGGGTTAGACTCCCTGGTGGACTGGATATTGAGTGTAGGGGGCGGCGTGGAAGGAGACTGCTGAACTGAAGAATCTAGACGCCAGCATATGAAAGCAAAGTGAAAGGAAAAAAGAAAAGTAAAACCAGGCCCTAGGGCCCTTCTAAATGAGACCAGTGGCCTTTTCCACTCATTTAAAAAAAAATTTTTTTTTTAATGTTTATTTTTGAGACAGAGAGAGACAGAGCATGAACGGGGGAGGGGCAGAGAGAGAGGGAGACACAGAATCGGAAGCAGGCTCCAGGCTCTGAGCTGTCAGCACAGAGCCCGATGTAGGGCTCAAACCCACAGACTGGGGGATCATGACTTGAGCTGAAGTCGGACGCTTAACCGACTGAGCCACCCAGGCGCCCCTTTTTCCGCTCATTTTTAAGGGAGCCCAATAACTTATTTGGAGAAAATAGAAAAAAGAGATCGATAAAAAAAGATAAATTACTGTAAGACACAGGAGCCACCAGTTGAGGGCACAAGTCATGTCATTTTATTTGTTTACATTTTTTTTTTTATAAAAAAAGGATTTGTGGTGGCTGACAAAAACATACTATCTTCCAGTGTGTCTATTTCTCTATATTACATGCATTATGTGTAGGATATTCTATACAGAATCGAGTAAGATTAGGGAAAGCAACTAAGGCAAAGGCAAAGTCAGGATAAATAATAAAATGAAGCTGAAGTTAATTGGCAGGATCATTATATAGAAAGTGCTGTGCTACGTTCAAAGCAGATCACAAGTCAGTTCTCAGAGTCTCAGACGTCAGTTCAAGATAATTCCATGATCAGTTAAAAAATTCAAGGTATCTGTAAAGGAAAAGCCTATAAATTGCCCCCCCCCAAAAAATCACAGATTTTTCCTGTTGGTCTCCCTGAAATATGGAAACAACCCTCTGTCAGGTAGAGGTCTCGTCATAGAAACAAGACTCAACAAGCGTGGGTAGAGTTCCTACTGAATTTGAGTGATATGCATACAATATAATTCCCCGAAATAGACAGGTTGCCCTGATACCTTTCCTTCAGTTTCGGTTTTGATCACCCTCCAGCCAGGTTGGCGTAGAGAAACAGGGCTACACCTTGAAAAGTGTTTAAATGTGCCAGTCTCCAAGCCATTGTGAGGAAATGCTTCAGGCAAGAAGACTCAAACATGTCAACACAGTAAAAGGGTTTTAAAGTCCTAGTTTCTGGGGTGTGTACGCTGTCTTTGCAGTTGGTCTGCCTTGGTTTTAACTTGCACAAATTCTGAACATATATTGAAGCTATGGATCTCTGGAGTTTTCTCCCAGAACAGGAAGAAACATTGGATTCCTACCCCCATGACAGAATCCCAATTGTTGCCAAACTTTGAAATGAAACCAATCTTAAAAGATTAGTTAGCCCATGTGTCTATAGGCTGCTAAAAGAAAACCGTACAAACGATGAAAATGAGTGAGAACTTACTTGGTTGAATGTCTAAAAAAAAAATCAAGAAACATTGTTTATGCAGTTTGGATGTTGTATTCTTACACGCGCGCGCACACACACACACACACTGAGCTGAGTCCCTGTCTGGGGTTTCTCCCAAAAGAGGAGCTTGTTGAAACAGTAGGAATTGGCAGCCTCCTCGACCCGTGGAGTTGTAGGATCAGACCCTGGGTTTCTAGAAGTGTGTTCTAACACCACTCAACTTGGCAGCTCCTTCTGGGACACACGGAGACTACAGCATATGCAGCTGAGATGGCCCCATCTCTTGGGTCCCCACAAGCACACACAAGGAAGGATAAGGGGCCAGCACGAGAGGTAGGACCAGTGGCTCATACCTCGTGATTGATCTCTGGTCAAGTAAGTGGAATCAGAAGTATCCCAGGATTGGGGCACCTGCGTGGCTCAGTGGGTTAAGCATCCAACTCTTGATTTCAGCTTACGTCATGATCTCCCAGTTTGTGGGCTCAAGCCCCCATTGGGCTCTGCACTGATAGCACAGAGCCTGCTTGGGATTCTCTCGCTCCTTCTCTCTCTACCCCTCCCCCCCCCGATTAAAAATAAATAAACTTAAAGAATTATCCCAGCATTTATCAGCTGATTCCTTTGAGTATCAGCCATTCCAATACACAACTTCTGTGCTTTATTTGTGTAGGGCCAACTCTGTTTATATCCCTTTCCTCCATGGGGTTAAGCGATCTTATTTAACATTTATTGAGAACTGGGAGATACTCAGCTCAGTAATATGATATCAAGCCAACTTGACAGGTAATAAGAATGTTGACCTTAAAAGTTTTCCATTAGGAGCCAAAATACCCTTTGGGATATCTTGGTGGAATAAAGATAATTTTATTACCCATTGCTAGCAGAACACAAGTACTTACTGTAATCTATAATTAAAATATATTTTTCCTCGGGATATGAGGTTGACTTTACCTCCCTCTTTAAAAAATGGACTTATAGCATTCAGAAATGGGAAGAAATTAGACTTAAAAAATCAGAGTTGCCTTGATTTAAAATCTAGCTTACAGCATAAAACCTCTGTGATCCTCATCAAATTGTGAAATCCTTCTGGGGCTCGGTTTATCCATATATAATATAGAAACAACAATCTTCAACTCATAGGATTGTTGAAAAGAGTGAATGAAATATATAACATGCCTACTGCATCGGAGTCATACATGATACCTAATATTATTTCAATTGTTTCTATTCAAACATATTGATGCAAGTATGGTGGGCCATCCACCCTGTCAGCTCTAGTTTGCTTCCATAAGAGATAGTTTGGAGATGGATGGCCAAGGCTAGAGACATCCTGTCACAGAACAGGCTGTCACTACCCCCGTGCTTGAATTAGATGTTAGAATGACTAGGGCTCTGGGTGAGTCAAATCCACTAACAGTCTCTAGAAATGAGAATGTATATGCTTCTCCTTGGAGAATCATTAGGCTTCTGAGTGCTGTGCTGACTTTTTTTTTTTTCAATTTTTAAGCTTATTTATTTATTTTTGAGAGAGAGTGAGTGAGTGGGGGAGGGGCAGAGAGAGAGGGAGACTGAGACTCTGAATCAGGCTCTGCGCCGTCAGCACAAAGCCTGACACGGGGCTTGAACCCACAGACCGCGAGATCATGACCAGAGCCGAAGTCAGAAGCTCAACCGACTGAGCCGCCCAGGCGCCCCAAGAAGGTGGGGCACGCTTCTTAACCAAAACAGGGGCCTATTCGCGCTGTAATACCAAGAAAGCCACCTTCTTACAAGCTGTTCACGGATGATGACTTTCCAAGGATTTGGCACAAAGAACGACAACACAAATACTGGGCGCGTGTGGGCATTTTTTAAAGCGCTTCACAAGTATTATCTCATTTAATCCCTAATCCCCTGTCACGGATTCTATTCTTAGCTGCATTTTACAGATGAGGAAACTGCAGCCGAGATTTTAATTAACATCTGCCTAAGGTACCGAGTCAGGAATACTGAGCTGGGTTTGAACTGGGGCATTTTTGGCCCCAGGGCCCATGCTCTCAACATTTACATTAAACTGCCCTTTGGAGCAGTGAGCATCTGGGCGGTTTTCTCCCAAGAGACAGGCTACATCTAGGATGTTTGTCCAGGGACGTGAGAACCTGGAGAGCCCAAGGTCCGCCACCCCAGCCGGTAACCCTGAGACTCCATCACGGTTCATGCGCAGACACGATCCTTCCTCGGCAGCTCCCCGCCAACCAGCTGGCCCCATACGTTCTCACCTCTGCGTATTAGCCGACCTCTCTCTCCACGGCAAAGCTGAACTATATCCACGGGACCTGTCCTCATGGAGCCACACAGTCTGCTAGTTTACGTCGAATGCTGGCTCGAGAAGAATGAGCTCAGGTTTCAAAACTCTCGGCACTCTGGCATTTTCGCAAACCGTCCTTCCAGTTCTGTCCCTGGCCCCGAGACAGGTCTTTATCAGACCTAGAACTCTTACAGATTATGAAAGTACTCTGGGGGAGCATTCTCGCAGTCACCACAAAGAAATACCTAGGCAAAGTACTTGTAAAACTTCAGAGGCCAGCGTGATCGCGTGGCATCTCCTTCCAACCCGAACCTGGTTCTTTGAGACCCAGAAAGTAGCTGCGACCAAAGTTGTGCTCAAGAAAGGTGGAGTTTTGGGCTCCCCTCCCCACTACCCGGCGCCCTCCCCCCCTGCCATTTGTCCCCATGCCCAGCGCTCAGAGGTTGCTGGCTTGTCTGCAATAGATGTTTAAAAGCAGCATGGGTTTGCATTCTTCCGTCCTAATCTTTACCAACAATGCAGGATCCCCAAGGAATGCCAGATAAAGAAGGCTGCCCCGGTTTAGGTTCCCTCAACTCGACACGCGTTTCCTTTCGTTTAGGCGTTTCAGGGCGACTGTCTGCCTTCTTTCTGCTTGATCGGTGATGTTTGGACCTGAGTGTATCTTCGAGTATTGTTCATTTGGTTTGATCGCTGATAAGCGTCCTGATAATTCATCAGAAAGGGAGTTGGGACCTTGTGTATCTTCTTCCAGCTCCGGCATTTATCTGCAGTGTAATTATAATGAGCCGGAAAGTTATGTGTACGCAGTGTGACACGTCTTTGGCTCTCACATCTTCACGTCCTGATGGAAGACTGATGGGCCCTGACCCCTCGTGTCGGTGACCCGCCATTAAACCCCCCCCAAGTGACCCACTTTGAAGTTGATCTCCTCTCAGACCCTCTTGGGTCTTTCTGTCTTGTTTCTGCTTTTTTGCTGGCCTTCTTGTCTGTTCTCTTTCATCCATCATTTCACTGTATCTCCTCCTTTGCTCCGATTCTGCCCTGTTTTTACCCACCCACTTTCACTTTCCAGCCTCTGACTTGACTGTTTCTTCTCTGTTATATTCCTGACTCGATCCTATCTCTTCCTTGAAACTACCGGTTCTCAACTGGGAGGCATCGTTGACAGCCAGCAGAAATTCGGCAGCATCTGGAGAGATTTTTAGTTGTCGTTACTGGGGAGGGTCCTACTGGCATCTAGTGGGTAGAGGCCAGGATGCTGTTTGCCCTCCGACGATGCACAGGTCAGCCCCCGCCCCACCGCACACAACAAAAAATTGTATGGCTCCAGACGTCGTTAGTGCTGAGGTTGAGAAATCCTGCGCTCCAGACATTTATCCACGCCTCTAATTCTTTTATTTCCTGTTGCCCAATCCCACTGCTTAAACCTTCCCCTCCCCAAGCCTGACTGTTAGCCGGCCCCCCATCTTCTTGTTAGCGTTTCTTCCTTGCCCTGACATCCTTCTTCTTGGCTGGATCTCCTCTACACCTTTAAACTCAGTCAGATCTCATCACTTAGACTCTCTCTCTCTCTCTCTCTCTCTCTTCCTCCTCCTGCCTTGGTGTCCACACCTTAGTTCAGCAGTCACCTTATCTCTCAGCTGTCCTGCAGTGACTGGAGGATCTGGGGAAATATTTTTCTTAGAATTCTGTTTATTTTGCAAGTGTTCACGAATCCAAGACGGCCCTGAAGCTTCTGGTTTCAGAGTCTCTCGAGCAGATCACGCGTGCCGGCAGGTGCAGCCTTCCTCCATCTGTTCACCTGCTGCTGGCCAGGGAGGCTGTTCTGTCTTGTCTCGTTACGGTGATGCCTACGTGCTGCTTGCATTGGTGTAGCATTCTTGGCAGGTCTTCCTTCACTGTAAGAGGGGAGAAATAGGCTTCCCCTACCTTCATTCATTAAAACACACACACGCTAGGGCACCTGGGTGGCTCAGTCGGTTCAGCGTCTGACTTCGGCTCAGGTCATGATCTCCTGGTTTGTGGGTTCGAGCCCCGTGTCGGGCTCTGTGCCGACAGCTCGGAGCCCAGAGCCTGCTTCGGATTCTGTGTCTCCCTCTCTCTCTGCCCCTCCCCCGCTCACGCTCTGTCTCTCTCAAAAGTAAATAATAAACATTAAAAAGAATGTAAACACACACACACAGACAATCAAATGAGTGTTTCCTGTGTGGCCGGCAATGCCGGGTGTGTTAGTGACTAAAGGAAATAAGAGAACAGTGGTCTCCGGGGAGCTCCAACCCTGACGGGGGGACCAGCAAGATAACTAACCACCCCAAACTAGGTGCTGCATGCTGTCCGAGGGTCTGTTAGGGGCTATAGGAGTGGGGGGGCGCGGGGGACACCTGCATTAACTTCCTATGGCTGTTGTAAAAAGTGGCCACCACTTAGTGTCTCAAAACAACACACATTTACTATCTGGTAGTTCTAGAACCCCGGAGTCCCGTATCAGTCTTGCTGTGCTAAATTCAAGTGTCAGTGGGGCTTCGTGGCTTCTGCAGGATTCGAGAGCAGGTGCCGGTAGGGTGAGGGAAGGAAAGAACCAGAGAGTTTATTCATTTTCTTTAAAGACTAATGTAGAGCTTGCTGGTTACACGTTTGCAGGCAGGGAAACGCAACGCACGCATGAAGGAAGGAAGGGTGGGGAGCCCTTCGTGGACCGTGTACGGTGAAGCAAGGACCGAGGCGTCACTGGCCACCCATCACCAGTTTCCTTTCAGCCATCCTCGTATCTAAGACTCCACTTTGACAGATGAGTGGACCCTGAAGTGCAGGCGTCCAGATGGACCCACATGTGGCTCTGTGGTATAGCCACAAGAAGCCAGGCGTGTTACATCACTTTCTCTCCTCTAATACCAGCACTAAAGGCCAGCATTCGGGAAAGGACCATTGTAATTGGAGATTCTTGCGTTTGACCCCAAAGCACAAAGGACCCGTGACCCTCTAAGGAGCTCCTATGCCATTGTGACAGCTCTGTGGCTCTGTATTTATTTAGTTCTCACTTCTTGCAAAAACACTACCCACGTCTAATCAGGTCTCGGAGAAAGGGGTCAGAAGGCAAGTGGCTTAAACTACCTACACTTAACAGCCCCTCCGTACGAAAGCGACTTTCTTCCTCTTTGGGCCAAACTCGTTCTCCACGCGGTGAGCAGTGAATAAATCAAAGCAGGTTGAGTTGTGTGGTTTTGCCATAGGAAACTCTACCCTTTGGGAGGCATTAAAGCCTCATCTCTGGAAATCAAGGCATTTTCGCAAACGTGTGGAAGTTACTCTGGTTCACCGATAAGACGCCTTTGCAACACTAGGACACTTGTAGCCAACACTAACTATTTTGAGGCTGGCTTTAGTTTTCTTCTGGCCCGAATTCCCCGCTCTAAGTTTTCAAGGTTACGAAAACTTAGAGCAGCAGTTTAAGGGACTGAAGGAAAACAGGAAGATTCAGCATAAGCCTTCAAAACACTGTCATTCCTGTGAGAGGTACTCCGGTACAGAAAACTTGGTGTTAAGGAAGAGATTTCTTTCCCCCAGAGATCAAACAGACCACAGTACAGTCAAAGCCCTTTATCCTAAGCACTATCACCTTAAGATTTTCTCACGAGAAGGGCCTTTCCCCTGTGGCTATATGGGTGTCCCTGAAAGGGCCGTAATCCTGCTTGTGATATCCCTATCTATTGCCAGGCTCGGGGGCTGGTGCCAGACGAGGGCTTATATGCACATTCTTCACTGCTCTGGTGTCCCCATCGAGGTTGACCTTGGATCCTATCACGCTTCAACAACTCTGCCAATCCTTTATCAACTATTCGCTACCTCCCGCACTGTTCTACGTAATTACTGATGTGATGTCACCCAGTCCTCACAGCAAGCCTACCAGGCAAGTGTTATTAGCCCCATTTTATAGATGAGAAAAAAAACTGAGGCCTGGAAGGGTCGCTCACTCATCCAGGATCACCTGGCAGTGGGGCCTGGAATCAGACACAGGCTATCTGGTCTGGGAATGCACACGCTCAGCCACTACCCTCTCTTGGCCCTGACTCTCAACAAAAAGACTATTTTGCATCAGGACTCACAGTCCAGCCACCGTCCCTATAGAAACTTCGTTTGGGTCCGTCACCATCGTTTCCCTCAGATCTGGTCTCCATAGAGCCCTTGGGGACCTGTAGTGGCCTGAGTCACCAGACCAGGCAGCCCGGGCTTTGCCTGCAAATAAGATCTGGGGTTCCCTTAAGGACAGAGGAAATGAATCCAACGTTCATCCTTTACAGTGTCCGGTGGGGAGGTCTCGTTGTTCACGATGAGTTAGCCAGATTGGGTGTTCCACGGTAACAAGGTTCAAAGAGCAGTCCCTGCGTGAGCCAGGCCGCTCTGCTGAGCTCCATACCCACAGGCAGAGTGCAAAATTCGAAGCAGCCACCGTGCAAAGTCATAAAGAGGGACCTCGCTGGGGTGCCCGTTGGCTCAGTCTATTAAGCATCTGACTCTTGCTTTCAGCTCAGGTCACAACACGGTTCATGAGATCAAGCCCTGTGTTGGGACAGTGCTGAGCCTACTCGGGATTCTCTCCTCTCTCTCTGCCTCTCCCTGCTCACCTGCCCTCTGTCTTTCTGTCTCTTTCTCTCAAAATAAATAAATAAACGTTAAAAAAAAAAAAAAGGAGGGACCTTGCTGGAGCAATGGATGACTGCAGATGTTACCGCAATCAGAAAAATTTCCGGCACGTATGGGGACGAAGGGTGTACATGCAGACAAGAGGTAGACACGTTACTACGTAATTCACAAGAATACACTCAGAGCCACTTAGGATTTGTCTGGAGCCTGGAACCCAAGTGTAAGATTCAGGACAAGGAGACTTCTACATCTTTGAATGTTTCCTTTAGGCCTCGTGCATAATATGTTCCTAACAAGGGATTGCTGAATCAGAAGAAACATGTTTATTTGGTGCATCATTACTTTCTTCATATAGCACGCCCATCTCCCGTTTGTTAAAGGATTCCACTCTCGTTGAGGAAGGGATCCAATTATCTTCATTTCACATGTCAATTATGCACCATTTGCAAAGTTTCATCACCACCGCCATCACTGTGCGAACACTGAAGATCAGCATCTCTGGGTGTGAAAACTGACAGCTGGTATCCACTGTCCAGATTGGCCCGTCTCCCCGGGACCGCATCCTTCCTCCTGCACCCCGCCCCCCCCCCCCCCCCCCCCCCGCCAAGTTGGGCTGGAGGCTCTAGGAGGGATTGGCTGCCTTGCTCGACCCTCTGTTAATTGGATTTTTCTGGTTCTTTTCTGTCAACCTAGCTTCTGGGGGTTTCCAGCTACAGCTGGCTTTCTTGAGGAAAAACACAAGTAGCAGAGGAATGCCTGGGTGGGTCGGTGCCTTATGAACAAAGGACTTAACAGAACCCCAGAGACGGAATAGGTGGGAAGCTAGCTGGAAAACAGACGCCCACCCCAGCAGGGGCCAAACTGGCTCCCCAGGTGGACAGAGGGCTGGAGCGGAGGCATCTAGACAGCAGGGCTCTGTCTGTAGCCAGTGAAGGATGAGACCCAGGATTGGAATCCCATTCCCCTCTCCCCGAATCTGGGTCAACGCTTACGGCTCGCCGGTTATTATCACTCGTGTACTTAACACGCAGCTGTGGGTTTCGAGACCCTCTACATTCTGGTTCTTTCGGAAGTTCTTCGCTGCTTAGCCAACCCCGCCAGACCTTCACAGTCTGGAGGAGGGAGAGGGAGTAGAATAGAATTGAAATTCCATCCGAAGCTTTCGCTACTGGCACGGTTCTGCTGGGAAGCAGGGTAGGAGACGTTGGAAGCTGCAGTTTAATGAGGTGTTGTGATTTTTGGAGGTGGCCTGGTCCCCGCTGGGAGGTTCCCGTAATCACGGTGAGGCAGTGGTGAGGAGACAGCGGGAGGACGGGGAGGGGAAGGAGACATCTCTGTGCCCCGCGCGCTGGCTATGCACCCCTGCCGGCGACATCACTTCGGCGGGGGGGGGGGGGGGGGGGGGCTGTGGCCTCACTTTTAGGGACCAAAGTAACACAAAAGTTTTATGAGTATCAGAAAGGAGCAGCGCCTTCCCCCCTTCCCCATGGCCAACAAACCACCGAGACTGAATGGAAACAGCTTTGTCATTCCCTGCCCTGCGATGTTAGAGAAAAGCCTTGTAAAACAATTTAAGGGCGATGGAGTGAGTCAGCTCTTCCCCATTGCTTGCATTCCCCATCAAGGAAGGCTATCCAAACAGTTTCTCACACCTCATATAATTCGATCACGAGAGCCAGCTGTTTTGGTGGTGACTTTGTTTGGGTTTATTTCACTTTGGGGGGAAGCATTTCTGTACATAAATGATCTATTTCCCAAACAAATCAGGGAACCTGTGGGCCTGGACGCAGCTCCCCGTCGCAGAGTTAACTCACAGCGCTCTGACCTCAAAACGCATGTTTTGGCAACTAGTCAGAGCTGGCCAAGGTTGTTTCTACTTACTCATCTTCCTCTAGGCTCCCCAAATGTTTTCCTGGAATATGCTCGGGGCGGGGTGGGGGGGTGCGGTGGTGGTGTTATTTATAATCTCACAGAATCCACATTCTCATACTGAACGCATGCGGTGGTTGCTTTCCACGGGAGGAGTAGGAGCTCATGTGACTTGGCAGGAATGCGAAGGAGGTACTTGGGCCCCGTGACACCTCCAGCCTGCATCCAGTTGGGAAGGTGGCCAGTCGCACGCACTTGTTCCAGCCTCTACTTCAGCGCACACCCGACCTTCGGCAGGAGCCTCACGCGCGAGCCGTACCCAGGCAAGGACGAGGATTGTGGTTCTGATCAGATGCTCTTGTTACATCTTTGTTCCTTAACTTGCCTGCTCACACCACGAGGTTCACCTTGAATCGGTGATGGATTCTGGAATGAGCGCTGGCTGGAAACACGGGTACAGGATGTCTTCAAAAGAGACAGCTTAAAAGGGGCGCTTGGGCGGCTCAGTCCGTTGAGCGTCTGACTTCGACGTAGGTCATGATCTCGCAGTTCGTGAGTTTCAGCCCCATGTTGGTCTCTGTGCTGACAGCTTGGAGCTTGAAGCTCGGAGCTTGGAGCCTGGAGCCTGCTTCACATGCTGTGTCTTACTCTCTTTCTGCCCCTCCCCCACTTATACTCTGTCTCTCTCTCTAAAATAAATAAATATGAAAACAATTTAAAAAAAAGAGAGAGAGAGAGAGAGAGAGACAGCTTAAGGACATTACTTAAAGGAATGGGAATAAACCAGACTCAGGATGAAGCCAGGTGTTGGAATTACCCCATGGATTCACATTAGCCTGGGGCCATGGCCAAGTTCTTTAACCTTTCTGGTCTTCAGTTTCCTCATCTTTAAAATGGGGGTGGTGACAATTCCCAGTACATAAGGTTACTGTGACGTTAGATACATGGAAGTCCTACAGAGGACTGAGCACAGTAAACATACTGTATACACGTTTCTGTGAGTGTGCACTTAGAAATTGTAGAAATCATAAACTAGCATCCTAATTCTATCTAACACTTAGGATCATAAGTGAGTCACTTGGTTATTGCTCTGTCTCGAATCTTCCTCCTAAAAAATGCTGTGCTTACCTCAAGGACAGGGGTGCTTCATTAACATGTAGGGGTGCCTGGGTGGCTCAGTCAGTGAAGCATCTGACTCTTGGTTTCGGCTCAGATCATAATCTCACGGCCGTTGAGTTCCAGCCCCGCGTGGAGCTCTGTACTGACAGCATGGAGACTGCTTGAGGTTCTCTGTCTCTCTGCCCTTGCCCTACTCGTGCTCTCTCTCTCAAAATAAATAAATAAACTTAAAAAAAATAACATTTAGGGCGCCTGGGTGGCGCAGTCGGTTAAGCGTCCGACTTCAGCCAGGTCACGATCTCGCGGTCCGTGAGTTCGAGCCCCGCGTCAGGCTCTGGGCTGATGGCTCGGAGCCTGGAGCCTGTTTCCGATTCTGTGTCTCCCTCTCTCTCTGCACCTCCCCCGTTCATGCTCTGTCTCTCTCTGCCCCAAAAATAAATAAAAAACGTTGAAAAAAAAATTTAAAAAAAATAACATTTAGATAGTGCTTTAAGTTCTACTGAGAGGCCTATTATCAACACAAAATGTCATTCCTCTCTCTTTCACCAGTTCTAACGTAAAGCAGAATCATCTTAACCTTTGTAAGTATCTCCGTTGAACTTGTTCTAGGAGTATTTTATAAATCATTTCCCCAGTGAGTTCATTTTATATACTCCGAATTCTTCATACCACGAGTATTCTGTTAGTGCAGTTGCTTAAATAAAGTGAACACCATTTGGCTACAGACCGTGTCTGTGTGTAATTAATTTATTACTTGGCAATCAATTAATCAATGGGCTTTGGGGTTTTAAAAAGTGCTTTCTAAAAGATCCCAGTGGCTAATAATTACTTACAAGAGTGATAAAGGGAGCAAAATATGTGGAAAGCCACATTGCAGCACTCTCTTTGGTGATTCAAGATATTGCCAATTGGCCTGCAGTTGGACGATACTGGGGCAGACTTTTCTAATCAAGCCTCATTCTGGGAAATCGTTTTCCCCTTTGGCTCATCTGCAACTGAGATGGACTGAATTAGCCAAATCACAGACCCTACAAGGAGTTAGGAAAGTGTGTCCTTTCCAGCCGTTATCATCCTGTATCACACAAAGCAGTCACACTGGGTCATGTCGCATGGGCTGAAATTCAGAAAAACCTGGGAAATTCGCAGAAAACACTAGTTAACTCAGGAGGTTCCCTTACTAATGCTGCGGTCATTACACGTGGAGACGTTATGCACTCCATGCTCACACGTTACTCTTGAAGTTTGGGATTCAACAGAATGTATGTTAGTAAGTGGCCAAAAGGGAACTTTTCATTATTCTATTAATTAAAGCCAGTCCACAATTGCAGAAACACATTTTATTATTTATTCCCTGTTTCCAGCTCAGCAATAGGAACACTATTCATATGGGGTATTTCAATTACTTAGGGCTTTAACTTTCCATTTCCTGGTGTTAAGGATTTAATTGTGTTCTTCAAAAAGATATGAAGTCCTAACCCCAATACTTCAGTCTGTGACCTCATTTGGAAATAGGATCATTGCAGATGTAATCAGTTAAGACGAAGTCATCCTGGAGTAGGATGGCCCTTAATCAATATGACTGATGATCTTCAAAGAGGAGACAAAACATGCAAGGAAAGACGGCTATGTGTGTGACATGTCACAGAGGCAGAAATTGTAGCAATGCATCTATAGGCCAACGAAACCAAGGATTGTTAGAAGACGCCAGAAGCTAGAGGTGAGGAAAATTCTCCCCTGTAGGTTTCAGAGGGAACACGGCCCTGCCAATACCTTGATCTTGGACTTCCAGCCCCCAAAACTATGCAGCAATAAATTTGTTGTTTTAAGTCACCCAGTTTGTGGTACTTTGTTAAGGCAGGGCTAGGAAACTAATACACTGGGTTTGTACATTTTCTTAAACTGTCAGATGTCATTTTATAGTATATAAAGGGATAAATATTTGGAACTTGATCCTTCAACCATTTAGATCTGCTAACATTTCAAGCCTCATCAATATGTATTGCCACACCCTAAATGGTCAACCAAAGGGCTACCCATCCTTAGAATACACACAAAGCTCTAAAAGTCCTTACAATGAAAAGCAATCAATATTGTGAACTGTCAGAATTCTGTGATTTAAAGCCTTAATGTTTCTTTGTCTAGAAGAAAATCATTAGAAAGTGTCACTAGGAAAGCATATGTTACTGTTAGATCCAAGATAATAAATAAGCCAGATATTAACTTTTAAAGAATGTTTGTGACTTTTGTTGGCACTGGTGAATTTTGGCTCCTGTCCTGGTTAGCCTTGCTAGAAATAGTTGAATCATTTTAATCACTATGTCTACTAAAAAAAAAAAAAAGCTGTAAAGTTGTATAAAACCAAAATTTGACCAACATCTGGGATACATTCCCTTTTGCCTTTCGTTGTTTTTCAAAGATGTGCCTTATAAATTATGTGGAGAACACTACATTAAGAGGATTGACAGATGATGATAAAAATAATTTACGGATTTCAACCTATATTACAAAGCTGTATTCATCAAGACAGTATGGTATTGGCACAATACCAGACACATGGATCAATGGAACAGAATAGAAAACCCAGAAATGGACCCACAACTATATGGTCAACCCATCTTCAACAAAGCAGGAAAGAATACCTAATGGAAAAAAAACAGTCTCTTCAAAAAATGGTGCTGGGAAAACTGGATGGCAACATGCAGAAGAATGAAACTGGACCACTTTCCTGCACCATACACAAAAATAAATTCAAATGAATGAAAGACCTAAATGTGAAACAGGAAACCATCAAAATCCTACAGATCCTACCCAGACAGCAACCACTTTGACCTCAGCCATAACAACTTCTTATTAGACATGTCACTGAAGGCAAGGGAAGCAAAAGCAAACCTGAACTATTGGGAACTTATCAAGATAAAAAGCTTCTGCACAGGGAAGGAAACATCAACACAACTAAAAGGCAGCCTACGGAATGGGAGAAGATATTTGCAAATGACATATCTGAATAAGGGAATAGTATCCAAAATCGATGAGGAACTTATCAAAGTCAACACTCCAAAAACAAACAACCCAGTTAAGAAATGGGCAGAAGACATGAACAGACATTTTTCCAAAGAAGACATTCAGTAGCTAACAGACACATGAAAAGACGTTCAACATGACTCATCAGGCAAATGCAAACCAAACCATGATGAGATACCACCTCAAACCTGTCAGAATTGCTTAAATTAACAACACAAGAAACAACAGGTGTTGGCAAGGATGTGGAGAAAGGGGGAACCCTCTTGCACTGTTGGTGGAAATGCATACTGGTGTAGCCGCTCTGGAAAACAGTATGGAGGTTCCTCAAAAAACTAAAAATAGAACTACCCTATAATCCAGCAATTGCACTATTAGGTATTTACCCAAAGGATACAAAAATACAGATTTTAAGGGGTACATATACCCCAATGTTTATTGCAGCATTATCAACAATAGCCAAACTATGGAGAGAGCCCAAATGTCCATTGACTGATGAATGGATAAAGAAGATATGGTATATATCCAATGGAATATTACTCAACCATCAAAAAGAATGAAATCTCGCCATTTGCAGCAACATGGATGGAGCTAGAATGTATCATGCTAAAGAATAATGAGTCAATCAGAGAAAGACAAATACCATATGATTTCACTCATATTTGCGATTGAAGAAACAAAACAGATAAGCACATGGGAAGTGGGGAGCAAAGGTAAGAGGGAAACAAACCACAAAAGACTCTTAATGACAGAGAACAAAGTGAGGGTTGATGGAGGGAGGTGGGTGGGAGAGGGGTGATGGGTATTAAAAAGGGCACTTGCTGTGATGGGCACTGGGTATTATATGTAAGTAACGAATCACTGAATTCTATTCCTGAAATCGATATTGCACTGTATGTTAACTAAAATGTAAATTTAAAAATTTTAATCAAAATTTAAATTAAAAATAAATAGCTTAAGTGAGTGAGTGGATACAGGACAGTTATGTACGGGCATATTTGACTGCTACTAAAGTTTTGTCTGCAAAGTACATTTAATGACATAGAAAATGCTTAATATATATTTTGGTGAGAAAAATTAGCATGAGAAATTTATATACAGTTTGATACCAATTAAGTAAAACAAAATCTGTGCATAGAAAAATGTTAACAATGTTATATAGGGGGATTTCAATTTTTATTGTGATTTTTGTCCTTTTTGCAATTCTCCAAACTTTCAACAGAGGCAAACATTACTTCCCTAATTTAAAAGCAATTTAATGTTAAAACTAATTACGCCAGGACATTAATAGTCATTTTCTGTGGATTTTAGTATTGTCAATGATTTTTTCATTTCAAAATAAGTTTTTTTATTTATTTCACAATGAAAGAAAATTGAACTTTTAAAAAATTATATGTTTAAAAAATTATATGTTTATGGATGATCTGGCCACAGTGAATGTCTGTAAGATGTCAGCTGCTTTACAACAACCCAAGAAACTTTTGAGATGATGCCATGAGGAATTACCATAATGCATGTTGTGGATTCGATAAGACTTCTTGACTCTTCCGTTTCCATACTCTTTGTCATGTGACTTTGCAGTCCTCCCACTGGTGGCAGAGAACATTCCTCTACCCCCACTGATGCCAGGCGAGGCCTTGTGATTTGCTTTGGCCAATAGAATGTGCCAATGTGCCAGTTTTGAGCCCAGATCGTAAGATACATTGCATTTCTGCTTCCCGATTTGCACATCTGCCATCACCACGAAAGGATCTTCCCAGGAGCTCCTGCTGCTCCTTTGGCCTGGGTAAAAGAACACACACGGAGCAAATCCAAGTGCAACCCTCGATGAAGAGCTAAGCCCAAATTTCCCAGCTGAGCCCAACCTAGGTCAGCCATTCAATCAACCTATAGACCCAAGTGCACAAAAGTAAACCTTGTCTATCGGTGAAGGCTGGTTGAGTTTGGGGGTGGTTTGTTATACAGCAAAGACTAATTGATAAAATCTCACTGATGAAAATACAATATTGGCCTGCATGATTAATGGCCCAGAATGTGGGGACTAACAAAGTATGTCAACCCAATATGATGAAAGGTCCTTACGCCATAGCTTAAAAATATAAATGGCCCCACATCTCAATGAAATAGGTTTCTGTGTATTTGTGAGTTTCCAACGTACGTCTATATGTATGTATGTGACAAAACTATTGCATATACGATAGTCCACTGTGTTCATATTTAGTTGTCTTTCCTAGCTTTCAGTTCAATTCATTAAATATATATTTTTCACTTTGTCATAGTCTAGTTCCCATTGAAGAATGCATTTGGGGTTATAATTCTTGATGTATATTGAGCAGCGTATGCTAAGAATTGTAAGAATATTAACCATATTGCACTAATATTCGGTATGCAGACTGGAATTATCCCTCTTTTTCAGAGCAAAGTTTTCCAACCTTGGCACTGTTGGCAGAGCACACAAGTGAGGGGGAAAAACAAAGGGAGAGAAAGAGAGAATCTGAAGCAGGTTCCACACTCGGGGCAGAGCTCAATCCCACAACCCTGGGATCACGACCTGAGCCACCCAGGTGCCCCTCGCTGGCCATTTTTTAAAGTCTAGGTTTGTAATAATTCAGGCTGTAAAAAAAGAATCCAAAGCTCTAGAACTTCTGATTCTTAGGGTCACCGTGAATATATTTTTGTTGGATGGGGGAAATCCAAAAACGTGTTAATGGCCTGAGAGGTAGGTTTTTCTGAACCTTTCTGCACCTACTCTGAAGTCAGGCTAAAACTTTCCCATTACACACACCGACAGGCAGCTTGATGGGACCAACAATACCCTGGGCATGGTTTTTAGGGTATCCACCCGTGACCCGCTGAACACCTCATAAAAATGAACACGGAATGGCAAAATTCTAACTATACATGAGGAACTTCACATACCACCTTATTCAAAGATTCCATTTCTATCAGACAAAGGATGAAGCAAAATTTAATTTCCTGACAGTTTATATGCTTCAGCAGGAGCGTGTAGAAGCGCCAGTTAGGCACTAACCCTGACTGTGGGACATGTGGTTAAAATTAACATCAAAACCGGGCGTCTATTCATGATTATATCCTTTTTGGAGGAACTCGGATGAGTTTGAACTACACCTTAAAATGGGGCCCTCTGATAGAAGATCTTCAAACTCTCCACTGGGAGGCTGACATTGGCTCACTCATTAAGCCTCTCTGAATCTCAGTCGCCTTGCACACAGCATGAGAAGTTTGAGTCAAATAGGGTCTGCGACCCCTTTCAGCTAAAACATTCTTGGAGTTACATAATAGCTCATTTGTCACTGTGATAGTCCACACAACACAGCAATTGGGCTGAGTTGGGGAGTTTCTCACAAGATTTGCCTCATGCTTCAAGCAATTTGCCCAAGAAGATTCTTTTTTTTTTTTTTTTTAATCTTTATTTTTGGGAGAGAGACAGCATGTGAGCAGGGAAGGAGCAGAAAGAGAGAGAGATACACAGAATGCGAAGCAGGCTCCAGGCTCTGAGCCATCAGCACAGAGCCCGACGTGGGGCTCGAACTCACGAGCTGTGAGATCGTGACCTGAGCCAAAGCGGGACGCTCAACCCACTGAGCCACCCAGGCGCCCCTGCCCAAGAAGATTCTTACCCAAAGCAGCAAAACATGCTCAAAAACAGTAGGGTGAATCTTTCTATTTTCATCTGAGGCCCATCAAGAGATCCAGGAAGTAGGGGGGAAAAAAAAAGATTCATTGATTTGTCACCGGGAACTCAACAGTTTTTTTTTAATTTTTTTTTTAACGTTTATTTATTTTTGAGACAGAGACAGAGCATGAACGGGGGAGGGTCAGAGAGAGGGAAACACAGAATCTGAAACAGGCTCCAGGCTCCGAGCTGTCAGCACAGAGCCTGACGTGGGGCTCGAACTCACGGACCGTGAGATCACGACCTGAGCCGAAGTCGGACGCTTAACCGACTGAGCCACCCAGGCGCCTCTCAACAGTTTTTGAGAACATTATGCCAAAAAGACTGGTCCCTTTAGGACAGAGTAGAGGATTGCACATGTATTTATGTCACTAAGTCACTAAGTCAAATGAGAAAGGAATCCCAAGGCATTATGATGGGTGGTCAGGACTGGTTTCTAAAACCACCAACCCATCCATTGAACTTAGTGAATGTGAAAATGTGTGATCAGGCTAAAGAAAGAAATTTCCGTAACATGTACAGAAGAAATGGTGGAAGAAATACATTTCTATTCAGAGGCATTCTTATTGGTTCTGGTGTATGCTGGGAAGAGAGGATCCTCTAGAATGGTGAAGAGAGAGAAAAAGATCACTTCCTCCCTGACCGTTCACCAGCTAAAAGCCAGGGAGGTTCATTGGAGCCTGGAAGACTTGGTCCTCTTATAATATGCCTACATCCGTATCTTAATGTGTGGGCTTTTTAATGAAATGATAGCAAAAATAAGTCGTCCTTGTTTTTAAAATAAGAGAACATAATAAAACACGGTTCTCTTGAGAGAGGGGAAGGTTCCTTCATTTTCTAAGCTTATGGCCTCACTATGCTTACACCCTCATCCGGGATGTCAGCGACTGATGCTTTTATCGCTATGGGCCACTGACAGGCCACAGCACGCGAGTGTCCACAAAACATCCTCACCTCTTCTGTTTGCTCATTTTTGAAGTATCTTCCAATTTTACCAAAAGGGAATCGGAATTTGTATCCGACCTGTATCTGCAAAGATTTAAAAAGAAAACAAGACGCAAGTAGGCGGTTCATGGGGAAATGACCCACAAGAGACATCGCGAATCCTTTTGCGAATGCAGGCTCTCCGGTTGTACATTCTTGCCTCTTATGGGCATACCAGGAATACTTTATTTAGTTAAAGTGAATAGAAAGACCCAGCACTTGGAAAGAATTGTTCCCAGCCTTGTTTGTTCCAATAAACAACTAAACTTCTTATTGCTCAATAAAAATCAAAACTGACAGTTTGTAAAAACCAGAAAACCTAAACTCTTGGACTGTGTTTAGGGCTGATTGATATTTCCAGACTCTTACGACGATCCTGAGGGAGAAGGCTATTTAGGTTTCCACAATGTCAGTGAAAAACACTTCTCTGGAAAACCTGCTACAAATTGGCCGAAAGTTTTTCCAATTCCAATTCCAATTTGTACGCATTGAAAGATCTGGGGCCCGTGGAACGGCATTAGTTGGGAAGTTAGCTGACATCATTGTGAGCTCAGACTCATTCTGCGAGTAACAAGATGGGGTAAAACAGCAAGAATTTGAAATTGAATCATGATTTCAAGTCTCTTAACGCTGGGTCTGGAGCACATTTTAAAGACTCATTTGAGTGAAATAGACTTTAGGTATGCCTGTGTAGGCCAAATGAAGGAGAGAATTGAACTAAGCAGTTGTCTGAACGTGGCAAGCCAAAAGAACTTCCCCTTTGAACAGGATTCTCCGCGGAAGATACTGGTCGAGGCGCGTGGAGAGAGATCAATGATTATGGGTCACGGCTAACAATGAAGGCTAGTGGTAGACAGGATTCCAAAATGGACTTCAAGACGACCTGCCCTCATCCCTGGATCTGTGAATCTGATGAGATCTCACACGTCCAAGGCCCTCAATGGGTATGAAGGTAATATCACTAACACTTGTCCTCTTGACCTGCTAGCCAAATCCATTTGTTTTTTGCAGTCAGATGTTACATAAACTATTCCAGGTGCATGTCCAGAGTCAGATTTAAACTCCAATTCACTTACGTTACAATAAACGAACGGAATTCAATATCAAATTGATTCTTTTCTTGGCTATTATAACTAATCATAATTGCATGGGGCATTGTTTATCAGTAAAAACAACAACAACAAAAATACTCTTCTTGAAATTGTACCATAGCTCTCTCTATTGTATGCCTAAACAAAGTAGCTAGAGTTTTTACATAATGGACAGAGATCTTTGTTGTTTTTCTACAGAGAAACCTGAACGCTCACTGAACTTTTACAAATGAATAATTGGATTTATTTGAACATGATAATGTTACCATAGATAATTCCTTCGGATAATCCTCTTTTTAATCGTGATGCCATCAATGAGATATCAGGTTCTTCGTGTTTTGTTTGTTTGCGTTTCCCATGACTGAAGGAGGAAATACCCATGAGGAGGAATTTCTATCTAAGTAAATGTGACAACTGGTTTAAAGAAACTTGGTACCCTTCTTGGTGACGTGATTATGAGTATGTTCACTTGGGTTACTCTGCTCTTTCGGATCTTTTGTTCATTCATTTGCATTATTTATATGTAAATATGTATATTTTATACATATTTAAACATACACATATTTCAACCTAAATGTTTATATTATTTATATATAAGTATATATTTCAATACTCACTTATTCCAGGACATGTGTTGCCAGTTCATTATGTGCTGCGTTAGGAAACAATGACAGACAGAGTCCCTACTCTCATGGAGACTAAAAACACATAAGAGCTAATCTTTGTTGCCAGCTTGCCCATCCAGGCACTGAACATGGGTTTTCTCTTCAGATCCTCACGACCTGATGGGGTGAACGGCACCATCTCACAGGTGAGGAAGAAACTGAGACTCCGAAGTTGAGATAACTTGATGAAGGTCACACAGCTACAAGGAAATCCAGCTGGGATTCAAATTGGTCTCCAAACCCATGTTCTTTTTTTTTTTTTTAAGTTCATTTCTTTATTTTTGAGGGGGGAGAGAGGCAGAGAGGGAACAAGAGAAAGAATCCCAAGCAGGCTCTGTGCCAACAGGGCGACATGGGGCTCGAACTCACGAACCATGAGATCATGACCCGAGCCAAAATCGAGAGTCAGACACTCAACCAACTAAGCCACCAAATCATGTTCTTAACCTCTCTACTTGGCTTCTCTTTTTTACAATGACTCCTCAATACTGAACCTTCTATATTTATTAGGTGAATCACTCTATACTCCCCACACAAAATGCCCCTCCCTTCGGCCTTGCCAGATAACTAGGTCCCAAACACAACCAAACCTTGTATGTCTGACCTGAGTTTCTTCTGTATCTTCGCTGGGCCCCTAACCCATCTTGCTTCTCCAGCCCCTAATGCTCTATCACATCCCCACCTCGCTCCCCAGATATCAAGGCATTTTGTCTATTCATCTGATGTTCCAAACTAGATCGTAAGTTCCAAATTGTATTATATAGTTCCCCAAAGCCGGTAGTTTCTTTTCTCTCATCTTAGCCACAGAACTTAGGCAGAGAGTCAGGTAATAAGTTACAATGGTCTTTTCCATTGCTAAATGGTTCTATGGTCCTAAAAACATTAATAAAGTCAGAGAGAGAAAAGGCAGGTGACCTATTTAAGAATCAGTAAATAGGATGTGCTTGCTTGGCTCATTCCCTTCTCCCTCAGTCAATCACTGCCATTGTCAGAATGCTGCCCACATACTACAACTGTAGATCCTGCATGACTGGTTTTGCAGTGACCGCACAATCCTGGTTTATATACTATTGACTGGGTTTGTATCTCTACCGTAAGCCTTTGGGACACAGCCAAAGCTAGAGGTCACCGGAGCACCCACTTAGCTTGGAATTGAAGGACAGAAGCTCAAGAGGCTGTCATCGGCTGTCTCTGGCTCTGAAAACTCACAGGCCTTGTACTGTCTCTGTGACACTGAACACCTACAGCCTCGAGATGTCATTTTTCATAGCTGTGTATTCTGCCAGCTCCTGGTAACACAGCCTAGCCCAGCAACTGGGGGCAAGTGCTCTCGGAACGACTGTTGCCTGGGCCTGCATTTGCAGATGGGATTATTGCTGGGACCTCTAGTATGGAAGCTGCCAGAGTGTCACGAGGTGTTGATAATCACTGGCTCCTCAAAATGGTTTAGGGAAGCCAGGAGGCCTTCTCACTTTTGGATGTTGGGGCTGAACTCTGGACTCCCACGCTCTACTTTTCCATTTCTTCCCTTTTGGAGTAGCGGATGCTGAGCGTTTCTAGTCATGACATCATCGTATTGCCTTGCAGGCTTATGGGAGGACCAAAGTCTTAAGACAGAAGAATTCTCTGGGACTTCACCCATTCTCAATCCATCTCTATATTCCTTGCCATGTCTTAGCCTCAGCTTGGAGAACTTGGATTTCTCTTCCTTCTGGGGAAGAGTAGGAGTGAGCTCTGGGAAAGAGCTGGAGCGCTGGCTGCAGACTAAAGGAGTGCTCCCAGAGATTCCTTCCTTAGGTGGCCTCTGGAAGCCATTTTCCACTGGGAGACCAATTGGGAGCTTAAAGCTTGTTTTTTATTGACATTTTTTTTCTCCTCCTTGCCTCTGCCAAGACTACCCAACGTCATGGGCAGACTGCTTTAGGATGATGTAGAAGCAAGGTCTGCAAGCCTTACACAGGTAGGTGATAAAGTATATCTCCATGCCGTCAGGAAGGCCGTCATAATCAATTTTTTTCTCTCATCTGCCTCTCCATCCCTCAGACACTCTCAGATAATGCAGGGTTTCTGGAGGCAGATTCCAAGCGATCATGTATGAGGTGGGTTAGGATTCCCTCTGCATGATTTACTTTATTTAAGTGAATATTCCCTATTTCTTCATTCTGTTTTTTCATAGATTTGGGTTCCTTGAATAGTCTTTTTAATTTTTTTTAATGTTTATCTTTATTTTTGAGGCAGAGAGAGACAGAGCATGAGCGGGGGAAGAGGCAGAGAGAGAGGGAGATGCAGAATCAGAAGCAGGCTCCAGGCCCTGAGCTGTCAGCACAGAGCCCGACGCGGGGCTCGAACTCAACTGCGAGATCATGACCCAAGCTGAAGTCGGACACTCAACTGACTGAGCCACCCAGGCGCCCCTCCTTGAATAGTCTTAAACCACTTCCTGACCACATGTTTCCTCCTTGGAAAGTATTAACGAGGCCTCCCGTAATTCTCTTCCTTATTTACCAACTCTTTTCACTCCTCTCGGCTTCAGTCCTGGGGCTTTTTCTTGGATTTCGGCAGTTGGTGGTCGTTATTTCCTGAACAACAGGGTTTCTTATATGTCTCTGGGGTTCTTTCCTTTCCTGTTCTCTCTGTATTTAAAGTTGTTGCATCTAAAGAGCCCTCCTGAATCATTTATAGCAGCTTGGCCTCATACTCAAGGGGTCAGACAGGACGTTGGGTCACACTCATAACTGCTATCAGAATAAAAACCTGTTGAAGATTTTTTTTTTTTAATCTTTATTTATTTTTGAGAGACAGACAGAGTGTGAGCAGGGGAGGAGCAGAGAGAGAGAGGGAGACACAGAATCCGAAGCAGGCTCCAGGCCCTGAGCTGTCACCACAGAGCCCGACGCGGGGCTCGAACTCATGGACCGTGAGATCATGACCTGAGCCAAAGTTGGACGCTCAACCGACTGAGCCACCCAGGCGCCCCAAAAACCTGTTGAAGATTTAACGAAGACCACCACCAACTCTGCTTGCCTTGCCAAGAAAGACAGGCTCTTCTAGGTAAGCAAAAAGTTATCCAGCAGACCATCGAGGAGGAATAGTTTGAAATTTTAAGTTAGACCAAAAAAACCTGGGCTCAATATAAATGAGATGTCATTTCCCTCCAAAAATGCCCCCAGTTGAGTCATTCTGAGTGTACTCATCATTCTGTGGTAAATGTGAACTGTTTGCAGGACAAGGTTGGTGACACATAGGTTACTTGACGGTGAATAAAGCTGAGAAAATTAAAAACACTTCCAGCACTGAAGTGTGTGCTAATGTTTTGTACCATATGTCCAAAATGCATGCTATTTACTCGACAATGCACATGTGCAAGGCTGCAGAACTCAAGAGTTGGGATAGTCTAACAAGTGCCACATGCTGAGCTTTCTGTAGGATGCTTTCTTGGTCCGTGGGTCCATCTGGCACTGAGCCAGATGCTCTAAGTGATGTAGCTGATGAGCTTCTCTGTCACACAGATAATTTCCACAGTCACCCTCTGTGGGGGATTCTGTGTCTCCCTCTGTCTGCTCCTTCCCTGCTCGCACTCTCTCCATCTCGCTCTCTCTCAAAAATAAAAAAAGAATTAAAAAAAAACCAAAACCTCTTTTTCTCATACGTTAGTTCATTTTTAAATAAGATAATCAAGATACACATAAAGAATTAGAATTTCCAGGTTGAAGACAAGCTTAATGTTTTCCAATTGCACTTCCCATTTGAAGCCTGATGTACTTATAACGTAAGTGGTCATTTGTTTTCTATCACAATTCTCTAGTGATGGGAAATTCACTGTCATACCATTAGATCACAAAATAGCTCTGTTGAAAAAAATCTTCCTTGATAGGATTCTTGTCCCTTTCACCCCCTGGCCCAGGTTTTAAGATTTATTATTACTGGAGCGCCTGGGTGGCTCAGTCGGTTAAGCAGCCGACTTCGGCTCAGATCATGAGCTCGCGGTCCATGAGTTCGAGCCCCGCGTCGGGCTCTGTGCTGACAGCTCAGAGCCTGGAGTCTGTTTCAGATTCTGTGTCTCCCTCTCTCTGACCCTCCCCCATTCATGCTCTGTCTCTCTCTGTCTCAAAAATAAATAAACGTTAAAAAATTTTTTTTAATTTATTATTATTTTTTTCCATAGAATAGCTTTTGGAAGAGTCAAAGACAGTTATCTTGCCACGCAAAGTATTTTTGTATTTGGTTAACTATGCCCATTTTCTTCAAACACGTGTGGATTTCCACCCTTCTCACCATCCTGGCCACTCTCCTCAGTTCCATTTGTCCGGGTGTCCCTTACGGTGTCATGAAGAGAGCCTATTATGTTTCAGCTACGCTAAGACCGTCACCTCCTTATCGTTTCCCTTTCATAGATGAGAACACCGAGACCACCCAGTAAACGGCTTACCTAAGGTCATACACTAGACCTTGCATTTGGATCTCTACTCTGTTTAGTAGAGAAAAGGAATCCCCTACAATTTAATTTTGGTCTGCATTTCCTGATCTCTCGCCCAAGTCTGGCCAGAGACCCATTTTGCAGTGAGGTGAAACGCCCCAAGAGTCTACTGGTTTCCACTGCGACGAAATTGTGACAAAGAGGCTGAACCAAGACTCTCTGGAAATATCAGTTGGTTAGTCAACCTGAGACAACAGTCTCGAAGGTGCCTGCTTGAGTTTTGAGGATATATTATATATCCTACTGGTTTTATTCTCTGAAGGACCCTGACTAACACAGTCATTAATCAACCTTTTGTGATCTTTAAGGACGGTTTTTTGGAAGACAGCATGATTATTCTTTTTTCTGGGGGGGGGGTAGGTAGGGAGAGAGAGAGAGAAAGAGAGAGTACCTTAAGCAGGCTCCACACAGGGCTCCATCTCACCACCGTGAGATCATGACCTGAGCGGAAATCAAGTCAGACACTTCACCAACTGAGCCACCCAGGCTCCCCAGCACGATCAGTCTCTTAATACAAAAGTCTTTAATTGTTGGTGATGCTGCTCCTTGAGTCCCTTTATTGAGTTCCAGGACAATGTCTTTTACCTTGAACCTTTTCCCAAGCCTAAAGCAATACTGCATTCCATGATACGCCCAAGAAAACTCGCAATCATTTCGCATCTGTATGACCAACGCATAGGCTCATTCTTCTACCTCATTACTAGCCACTGACGGCATGGCCAGCTCCCACTGGCGGCATGCTATGGTCCTCCGGTGTATTTTGAAAAGCAACACGTTCTTTAATATACCAGATTTACACGTGTTCCAGCTGAAGTCTGTCAACGCACTCAAGCCCACTGCTGTTGGTCAAAGTCAATATTATGTCTTTGTTGCTTCTTTGGTTCTTAGTCTAATTCTGATTTTCTTAACGTGTGTCCCGATGGCACTTGGCCCCCTTGCTTGTCAGCTGGCCTCCGAGAAAGGAATTCTACAGAAAAATGGGTTTGGGAAGCACTATGTGCTGTGTGTCACAAGATTCGTAATACACACAGCATATTAAAGGTTTGGGAGGTCCTAAAGTGAAAAAACCTGTTTACGTTACTTTAATCCAATGTTTCCCAAGTGTATTTAACCACAGAAAATTTCTTTTTTTCTCAAAACAACTATTGGAACACATTTTGGAAAAAAAGTTGATGTCATGGTGTAACTTACTGTCCTTGTGAAGGGTCATAAAAAGGCCAGAAAGAATATTCCCTGAAGTAAAGGATAAAGAATAGCACAAATTATTTTAGGAAGCCTACTAAAACAATCAAGGTCCTAATAAGCCTGACAAAAAGAGCAGAGTCCATTAAGTAAGCTGTTTGGTTACATCCCAGTTGTTCGTATTTAAATACGACGTCTCTTCTTTAGGCTATTACCAGAGAACAGTCACTTACTTCCTTTGTAAAGGTAAGCATCTTATATTTGATTCCAAGTCTATAAAAAGGGAAGGTGACATTTCTCCCTTTTGCCTGTGTTACAAATATCTAGTAACAATACCAGTAATTGGGCCACCTAGATGAGGAGGGCATAGGTCCAAATCTTCCAAAGATAGAGGAAATAAAATCAATTGCTTAGTTTGGGCCTTCAGCTGCTTCTTTTTCTTTCTCTCTGTCTCTCTCTTTCCAGCTTTATTGAAACACAATTGGCGTATAACATTGTGTAAGTTTAAGATGTAGTACAATGTGATATCCGTATCTTTGTCAAATGATTACCGCAATTAGGCTCGTTAGCACATCCATCACCTCACATCATGGTCTCTTCAGAGGCTTATAATGCTCTCATTCTAATGAACTGTCTTGTAATAGATGTTTTTTTTCTTAACATCCTCAAAATATCCATCTAGGCAACAAAGGGGCTCATCCTTCAAACATTGTAGGTGTTATGAATAAAATCAGGAATAATACAAAAGGTATTATTGTTACTTAACATCATTCTCTAAGTTTGGGTCACTATGTGGTTTGTGGTTATAACTCTGAAAATACGGATACAGAGCAAGAGGCTAATTTTTCTTTAAGTTTTTAAGATTTTTAAAAATTTTTAAAGTTTATTCATTTACTTTAGGAGAGGGGAGGGGGGAGGAACAGAGAGAGAGGAGGAGGAGCTAGAATCCCAAGTGGGCTCCACACCGTCAGCACAGAACCTGCCATGGGCCTCAAACTCAAGAACCGTGAGATCATGACCTGAGCCAAAATCAAGAGTGGACGCTTAACAGACTGAGCCACCCAGGTGCTCCCAAACTTTTTATGTTTTAGAGATAGCGACAGAGAGGCAGCAAGTAGGGGAGAGGGTCAGAGAGAGAGAGAGAGAGAGAGAGAGAGAGAGAATCTTAAGCAGGCTCCACCCTGAGCCCAGAGCCCAACACGGGGCTCTATCCCACAACCCTGGGATCATGACCTGAGCCAAAATCAAGAGTTGGACGCTTAACCAGTTGAGGCTACTTTTGATTGAGCCATCATCCACTTAGGCCTTGGAAATGTCTGTGAACTTCTCAGCCTCGTTTTCGCTTTTACAACACTAGGGGATTAATTAGACTAAATCATGAAGTTCAATGTTATTTTTTCTGTTTCTTAGCATTGGACACTTTTCCTTCAAAAAATTTTTTTTCTACAAAAGACCAAAATATGAAATAGGTAAAACAGGAGTTGCTGTGATGGAAACAGTGGCAGGGCACCCAAAAGCTGGTCACTCCTGATCCTTCCCGCCACCTCTGCCCCGCCCCCAGCCCGTCTGCCTTCGAGAAGCAAGCCCCTCATAAACACGGAACCAGACAGAGGTCCTTCTCCTGTCCCAGGCAGTGCAAACGTGCGAGGGAGCATGCATCTTTGAAGCCATGCCAGGCGAGCTGAGTTTTGAAATTGGGAACAGAACACAGTGTGACAAAGAAGCAAAAGAAGTAAGTCTAGTCTCCGGCCGAGAACTTGATTCTCTACCTGGCACAAGTCTTGCTGTGTGACCCGAGTGAGGGTGCTCGCCTCTCCCAGCTTCGGTTCTTTATCTGCATTGTGGGGAGGGCACCTGACTTCCATCCATCCAACAGGAATCATGTGACTGTGGTCTTGTTCTGTCGGTGGGTGGGTTCCTTGGTCACGGGGTCACCTTTGTCAGTGGGTGCAGACCTCCTCCCGCTATGGGGAGCACAGGTAAAGCTAACTCACGCGGCACATCTCAACCCTGGCTGCCTGTAGAACCACCAGAAGGCGATTTTAAGATGAACAGATACTCAGGTCCCCCTCGGTCCAGCTAAGTCAGAAGTCTGCCCCTGCCACCTGGGGAATCACTGTACCTGTCTTCCAGGTTATCCTAATGGGCAGGCAAGAGGGAAAACCATTGTCCTAGCACAACCATAGGATATGTTTTGGGTAAGTTCACTAAAAATCAGACAGTCTTCAAGATCCCATGGCGATCTTTCCATTGCCTGGGTGACTAACCGGTAACACTCGCCTTTAAATATTTTCAGATCAAACTTGTCTCTATCTTGCCTCACAGCACAGAACCCTGTGCTGATTGAAAGCCCGCCTGCTCTCCCTCCCTTCCTTCCTCCCGCCTGCCCGTCCGCCCGTCCTTCCTTCCCTTCTCTCTCTCTAAGTAATTTCTACATCCAACATGGAGCTTGAACACCCAACACTGAGATCAAGAGGCACAGGTTAGGGGCGCCTGGGTGGCTCGGTCGGTTAAGTGTCTGACTCTTGGTTTCAGCTCAGGTCACGATCTCACGGTTCATGGGTTCAAGTCCCACATCAGGCTCTTTGCTGACAGTGATTGCTTGGGATTCTCTCTCTCCCTCTCCTTCTCTCTCTCTCTGCCCCTCCCCCACTAGCTTTCTCTGTCTCTCTGCCAAAATAAATAAGTAAACTTAAAGAGTCACCTGCTCTTCTGACTGAACCAGCCAGACACCCTTCAAAGCCCTTCCCTGAGAACTATTTCGACCTGCCAGAGACACTGGCGTCATCAATTGGGACTCGAATCCCTTTCATTTCATCTACAGGGGCCATGCCACGTGCACTGATTCCCCTCCCTGTTGGAATAGTCAAGAGGCAAATCCTCCCGAAAATAGTGATTGATTTTTTTCCCCCTCAAAGGATGTTACGGCTACCATATTTGAATGCAGTAAGCATATGTGTGATTTCGTCTAGTAACTGAGGAACAGTGCCTTGCTAATCGAGTTGGGAGTGTTTGGCTTCCTGTCAACATTTATTGGATGATGAGCTGGGATGACCTATTTCCATGGCGGGATGGCTGGTTCTAGCCTGTCTGCAGCCTGCGGGTGTTGAAGGAGGAAGGCAGTTTTCAGTGAATTGCTACAAACCACTTAGACCTTTGAAGGTAGTCCACAGGTTTTGGAGCAA
This sequence comes from Lynx canadensis, assembly GCF_007474595.2. Taxonomy (NCBI): domain Eukaryota; kingdom Metazoa; phylum Chordata; class Mammalia; order Carnivora; family Felidae; genus Lynx; species Lynx canadensis. The sequence continues at coordinate 16,388,619 of NC_044314.2, read as the reverse complement.
CCCTCCATCTATCTGGGCTTTCTTATCCCCACTATCTGCACCGTTCTGGTTTCATGTCGGCTAAGCTTCAGGAAGCAGCACTGGAGTCTAGAGTAAGTTGCATAATCCCTAAAAAGAAGAGAATTGAGGGACGCCTGGGTGGCTCAGTCAGTTAAGCGTCCAATTCTCGATTTCAGCTCTGGTCATGATCTCACGGTTCAGGAGTTCCAGCCCCATGTCAGGCTCTGCACTGTCAGCTTGGGATTCTCTCTCTCCCCTTCTCTCTGTCCCTCCCCTGCTTGTGTTCTCTCTCTCCCAAAAAATAAATAGAGAAGCGAATTGAACAGAGGATTTTTAGGGCAGTGAAACTACTCTGTGTGACACTATAATGGTGGATACACGTCATTACGTATTTGTCAAAGCCCATAGGGCGCACACTTTGGGTGATAATAGGTCACCGTAGTTGGCCAGTTGTAACAAATTTCCCACCATAGTAGGGGATGTTGATGGTGAGGTTGTGCGTGTGTGTGGGCAGGGAGAAGAGGGGAACTCTCTGTAGTTTCTGCTCAACTGGCTGTGAACCCAAAATTATTCCCCCCAAAAAAGTCTATTTGGAACATAAAAAAAGGATGTTTGACACTTTGCTTACAAGATTTTTTTAGGGGTCCCCTGGGGAGCTCAGTCGGTTAAGCGTCCGACTTTGACTCGGGTCATATCTTGGGGTCCGTGAGTTCGAGCCCCACATCCGGCTCTGTGCTGTCAACATGGAACCCACTTTGGACCCTCTATCCCCCACCTCTCTGCCCCTCCCCTGCTTGCTCTCTCTCTCTCTTAAGAGTAAATAAACATTAAAAAACATTTTTTTTAAGATTTTTTTTTTTTTTTTAGGGGCGCCTGGGTGGCTCAGTCGGTTAAGTGGCCGACTTCGGCTCAGGTCATGATCTCGCAGTTTATGAGTTCGAGCCCCGCGTCGGGCTCTGTGCTGACAGCTCAGAGCCTGGAGACTGTTTCGGATTCTGTGTCTCCCTCTCTCTCTGCCCCTCCCCTGTTCGTGCTCTGTCTCTCTCTGTCTCAAAAATAAATAAACATTTAAAAAAAAAAAGATTTTTTTTTTTTAATCTCAGAAATTGGGGAGTAGCAAAACAAAACAAGAGCCCGGGTCGTAATCTAATCCTTACAAAATGCTGTCATCTGTTTGACCCTTACTGATATTCTGTCCTCCATCCACTGCTGTCCCCACACGTTCTCACTGTCCCCTCCCTCCTGAAGCCTGCATACATCCTTATCTAACCTGGAACTCTCTCCTGAGCTCCAGGCTCTTCTATCCAAAGGTCTCTGAGAAATCTCAACCTGAATGTCCCTTGGGAACTTTAACATCAACTTGTCCCACATGGATATCCTTAACTTCCCACCCCAACTCTTCCTTTAAATAAAAGAGGTAACCCTCTGGATGGATGAGAACACCAGTCACGCTTGCCAATTTTCATGTGAAGATAATGACGGTCCTCACTTCTGGTCCAAGATAGTGGGTGGAATATTTGTGGGTATCTGTGTTCCCGCTAAAACCCCAACAGCACTGCATTACAATAAAGAGATGTAAAAAGAAGCATAAACCCACAGGACAAAGAGACTATGGAGAGAGAACAGCCACACGCACACTCTCAGAAGGCAGCAAAGCACTCAGATAAATAGTGCTGCACTTGATGAACCAAAGAAAATCAGTCTAAGTTGGTAGAAAAATCCAGAAACAAGCTGATTAACATGGATGAACCGTGAAGAGGTCAGAAAGAGGAGGCTCTAAGTGCCTCTTAAAGAAGCATTCAAATAAATAAAACAGCAGACACGTGAGGTCTCCCGAACACAGGCTTCTGGCTCATGTTTACTTTCTCGGAAAGCATCTGGAACATGTGTTCCACCGAAATAAAAGAGTAAGCCAAGAACCAAGATGACATGGGATTTAAAACAAAAGGGAGGCACTGGACACCCTGGCGTGTGGAGGAAGGAGCATCGCAGGACCACAGGCACGCTCGTGACTTGTTAGCTATTTTCATTCTCTATTTTCATAGGCTATTTCATACCCTAACAGGTAGGTTTAGAAAAGTTAAATAATGCGTTCGAGGTCACACAGCTAGTCTGGTGAGTTTTAGGGCTAGGAGTCAAACCCAGATATGTCTGTTGCAAAGGCATGATAGAGCATTTCTATAATTATGGAATTCTGAGCCAAAGAATGACTAATGCGGATAATAACAGTTCCAAGACATAAGCTTATAATAAGAATTAAATGAGATAATCACCCAAAGCATTTGCCCAGCACCTGGCACGTGGGAACCTAAATAATACTGAGTTCTAGTTAAAAATATAATCTATCATTTGCATTACTGCCTCTGTCAACTGTTGGGTGAAGGATTAGCGTTGGAGCCGGACCTATGACGACAGGAAGGATTCTGACTGCTGGAGAAGGGGTCGTTCCAAGCTGCAGAGACAATATGCACAAGAGAGGAGGAAACAGAGAAGACGCACACACTTCAGGCGTTTGTCAGAGAAGTTCGCTGTAAACACCTGGGATTTGAAGGAAATACGTTAATTCTCCATTTCTCTAGGTTCTGTAAGCCATATCCCTGAAGTAAATTAGATCGCCAGCCAGCCACAAACCTGAAGGCCGGTATCTTAACTTCCCACAGATAAGCTCACACAGAATTAAATGTGATGAGTTCGACTTTGGATAAAGAGAAATGAGGTATTCATTTGAAGAATGTTTCCATATCGTTTGCAAAATCACGCATACGATAGGCACTGGGCACCCATCCTTACAGAGTCTGAAATAGATTTTTTTCCCTAGATGAGTCTGTGTACTTGCCGTTACCAACCAGTGACAACTTTGTAACCCAAGGCCGAGAGCTGATTGGATGTGCAGCAGGTATTAATCAGATGCTTCAAGGGCAGCTCTCGTCTTCCTATAAATATGGGAAAACAAATGTCTCTTTCATATGTTTAAAAATATCGTGGGGGGCGCCTGGGTGGCTCAGTCGGTTGAGCGTCCGACTTCAGCTCAGGTCATGATCTCACCGCTTGTGGGTTCGAGCCCCGCATGGGGCTCTGAGCTGACAGCTCAGAGGCTGGAGCCTGCTTCGGATTCTGTGTCTCCCTCTCTGTCTCTGTCCCTCTCCCACTCACGCTCTGTCTCTTTCCTCTCAAAAATAAATAAACGTTAAAAAAAATTTTTTTTAATATATATCATGTACCATATTGTGAACAGGTGAATTTTAAACAAGTAAAATTGAATATATTATTAAATACTGGCATAATACAAGTGTCAAGAAATTTGGGATGCCTGGGGGGGGGCTCAGTCCGTTAAGCATCCGACTCTTGATTTTGGCTGAGGTCATGATCTCACAGTTCTTGAGATGGAGCCCCACATCATCGGGCTCTGTGCTGACAGTGTGGGGCCTGCTTGGGGTTCTCTCTCTCTCCCTCTCTCTCTCTGCCCCTCCCTTGCTCACTCTCTCTCTCTCTCAAAAACAAATAAACTTAAAAAAAAAAAAGAAATTAGCAAAAACATGTTACCTGACAGGGCATGTATAACTGAATCTATGGTATTCTTATAAGGAGGTGATTTAAAACAGTAGATCATTTGTTTCACTAAAAATCTCAACAGAAATATATGAGAACCAACAAGCATAAGTGCTCAGTAAAAAGCAAGTTTACCTGTGAAGGGACACTGGCTTTTATCCATGAGGAAAGCCTTTTCAGATTAAAAATTTTTTTAATGTTTATTTATTTTTGAGAGAGAGAGAACACAAGCAGGGGAGAAGCAGAGAGAGAGGGAGACACAGAATCCGAAACAGGCTCCAGGCTCCGAGCTGTCAGCACGGAGCCCGACGCGGAGCTCGAACTCACAGACCCCGAGATCATGACCTGAGCCAAAGTCGGACGCTCAATCGACTGAACCACCCAGACGCCCCAGTCTTTTCAGATTTTAATATTCAATTTAAACATGTTCACCTGTATTAGTCAACCTCAGCTAAATTATACTGCAGTAACAAACAATGAAGATTTATTTTTCATTGGCGCTGTGTGTCCATGTTGGGTGGGCGAGACTCTCTACTCTGTGTTGTCCTCACTTGGGAACCGAGGCTTCCAGAGTCTCCACCTTCTGGAACTTCGCTGGCTGCCACGGCAGGGGAAAGGGAAAAAGGCAAGTCAAATACTGCGTCTGAAAGTCTTCTGCCTGAAAACGACGCAGATCATTTCGTTTGTGTTTCATTGGCCAGAGCAAGTCACACGGCCTGCTGAACGTCAAGGTGGCAAGATGGCTGTATTCCTTTTAAGCTTAGAAAGAGAAAAAAACACTATCGAACAATCCCAACGGCTGCTAAAGTCTGCCCTTTTTTGCTACTGAACACTCAGCTCACTTTTCTTTCTGCCTGTAAAATACACCCGTCTCTTCCTCCAAGGAATACCGACAGCAAGTTTCATCCCGACGTGGCTTTTGGTTCTACACCCAGGACTTGGGGAGATGCAGAGCCATTTTTACAACAGGTCTGGATACGGTGCCTACTGCTTCAGGGACCCACGAAGGAGAAAGTCAAGTTTTCTGCCCTCCCCACAACCACCCTTCAACGATAGAACAAGTACACGTGAACTACAGTTAAGTGCCTCCATTCACACATAGCGGGGACGAGAGAGGCAGTGGGGGACACTGGTCCACAGCAATTCTAACCCCCACGGGGCAGGCACATTTGAGGGCTCTTCCCAGGGTGAGGGAAAGTTCCTCGATTGTGTTCCCCTATTGCTTCCTGGGAAAGGGTGTCTCGTCCGGTCGTCCTCCTGAAGTCTGGCTACAACTTCTGAAAGTTTTCCTTTTTCGTTCTTCTCTGGCCGCATTTGAAGTGGGCGACGAGAATACGTCCTCCCTGGGATGAGCAGCTCTCTCAGCCCACTTCCTGCTTTTAGTTGATTAGAGACCCAAAGTCATGTTTTTTTTTTTTTAAGTGTGTTGATTTTGAGAGAGCACACACATACACACACACACACACACACACACACACGTGTGCGAGGGAGGGGCAAAGAGAGAGAGAGAGGGAGAGAGAATCTTAAGCGGGCTCCAGGCTGTCAGCACAGAGCCCAACGTGAGGTTCAAACTCACAAACCATGAGATCATGACCTGAGTCAAAATAGTCAGACGCTCAACTGACTGAGCCACCCAGGTGCCCCTCAAAGTCGTAGTCTTAAATAACCACCACCTGCTTTGTCCAGGCTGATTAATACTTCTTTTTAAAAAATTTTTTTTTACATTTATTTATTTTTGAGAAACAGAGTGAGACAAAGCGTGAGCGGGGGAGAGGCAGAGAGAGGAGACACGGAATCTGAAGCAGGCTCCAGGCTCTGAGCAAGTGGTCAGCACAGAGCCTGATGCAGGGCTTGAGCCCACAAACTGTGAGATCATGACCTGAGCCGAAGTTGGACGTTCAACCGACTGAGCCACCCAGGTACCCCTGATTAATACTTCTTTTGTCAAAAACAGCTTCTCATGTATCGTCTTCCCGTCAGCTCCTCATGGCAATAGCCACAGTTCTTTTTGAGACAGAATTCTCGTGTTTACTGTATTTCTTTGCTTTCTTGCTCCCATGACTCTGTTTATCAGTTTAATTTCAACTCCCCGAGGCCATCAGGCTTCAATGAGAGAGCTGAGTATGTACTTCGTCTCTTTCCCCCAAGCCTTTCTGTGCAAGTGAGAAGATTTTTTGGACCCCACACCATTAATGGAACTTTGCTCAAAGACACCTTAATTCATCGACGGGTGTTAACAAGGAGTATGATGGCCATACCCTTCATGGGTCCCCTGATGCAGGGTTGGGTTTTCACTGGCCCCTGCTTTAGGAGTAAAATGTACGTCCCAAATTACTGCAGGCATAGTGTCCTTGCCACCCCCTACCTGGCCCTTAGGTCATTTGTTTTAGGTCTTTGCTATAGCAGTGGCCCACTTCTATGGACCGATTTTTGTATTATTCAGCATATGCAAAGCTATGCTAGAGGAAAAACAACCCTGATATTTCAGTGGCCTAGAATACATTATTTCCCTCTCTTGCTACATGTCCATTTCAGGTCACTGGGGGACCCTTCTTTATTTTATTCTCTCCTCTGGATGCATGCTGATCAAATCTCTACCGGCTAGAACATTACCAATGATCATGGAAGATGGAAGGGAACATGAGAAGTTGACCACCTACCCAAAAGGGGCACCTCTCAGTTTTGCTCACGTTTCACTGGCCGAAGCAGTCAGCTGGCCTACCACCCTAACTTCAAGTGGGCAGACGACTGACATCTTTCCACATCCCCAAAAAGAGGAGACGCGGAAATATTGATAAATAGCACTCGTGACTCTACACCCATTTAGCAAAAAACATAAGGGTGTATATACTCGCCTTCCGACACACACATCATTTATGTTGGACTTACAGTCTCTAGGGACGTATTCCTATAGTAAATTAAGGAAACCAGAATTTAATTCTGAAAACTTCCAGCTTTAAAGGATGTCATTGGCATGGTGCACATATTACAGAGAAAACCTCTAGAATGGAGAGAAACATTTATAAATAGATATTAGAACAGGGCGATGGAATTTGCGAATATTTTGTTTGCCAAAAGTCAGAGGAAGGTATTTGCTTCTGCATGGAGACTTCTCTTTTTCCAAATGGATCCTTTTCTAAGCTCCCAAAAAAAGAGATGACCATTAGTGAGCACAACTGCCTTAAGACTTTAAGACACATAGTATGATCTGTACAATATGATCCAAGCCTAGTTTTTCCATTGGTCGTCTGGTTACTCAATAAATATTTGATTGATCGAGTAATCCCATGGCCCAGACAAACACTGTGGCCACAGAAGGAAACAACAATAAGCCAGATGACAAAAAAAAAAAAGTTTCCATTCCAAATCCATTTGGCCACAGGCACACAAACTCAGTCATAAAGCTGGAAGCACTTCTCCGAGGTTGATGCTGGAACTCGTAGCTAGGCGCTATTTATAACTTTGGGAAGATTTTTCTAGATAAAATATTTAAACACGCTTTTGGAAAGCAAATGTCTTTGTTCACTTTATTGTCCAAGCTCTCTTTGACTGGTTAATTTCGCTTTTTTATTTTCTCCAAACTCTCAAAAGAGAAAGTTCATTTTTTCACGGGGCGAGGAGCAAATAATTTGCTCATGATTGAGAAAATTGGTGGGCATATAAACATGGTGCTTTTCTTAGCCCTAGACCTAGCTGGCGTTCTGTAGAATAAAGGCATTGCCAAAAATGTCTGCTTCACGTAGGTGCATAAAACAAAGATGCCCTAGTCATAGCACAGACTCAGGAAAGGTGTTCCTGGGAACCTCGGCATCTTCTTTCAGAGACTTTCCTGGATCTCCCATGATGAGAACTTCTGCTAAGTCAGGGCTCCAGTGGGTAGGGATATGCCAAGGCAGGGGCCTCTCCCTGCCAGGTTGAAGTGGTTTAGCTGTGTTGATCTTTTCAGAAGTCAAAATTTAGGAAAGAAGTGGGCAGGTCGGTCAGAGGTCCAGAGGTTCATGCGGGCTCCGTGGAGTGGGGACTCAGCATGTGCTCATCTACAAGATCAAGGGTCAAACAAGAAAGCAATCAGTGGGCGGCAAACTGGGGGGTCGTGCAGGCTGGGACTCCTTCAGGACACAGATGGGGAGAAGCAGAAGCAGGCTCCATAATAAGCAAAGCTGAGTGGGGAGCCATATAGAGACTAGTCCACGGGGAGAGACTCCTGCCAAGATTTCTTCCAGCGAGGCCCTTACAGCAACGTGGGCTAGTGAGCAAAAGCTACATTTACCAGGGTTCCTCCAGGCTCCCTGGGATGGCTGTCTGGAGGAGATCTTTCTCCAATCCTAATGGGGCACAAATATTTTGGGGCAGTCATGTAAGAAAGAAGAAGTTTTTGTTCAGATGAGGATCATGCCATTTGGTCCAAGAATGCTCTGAGTCTGACTTGGGAAAACAGTTTATTGAGGCCTTAGAGAGAGACGTACTGAGAGATCGTAAGGAGGCATGATTCTTTTTACATTTTTTTAAAATGTTTATTTAGTTGAGAGACAGAGAGAGGCCAAGTGTGAGCTGGGGAGAGGCAGAGAGAGAGGGAGACAGAATCTGAAGCAGGCTCCAGGCTCTGAGCTGTCAGCACAGAGCCCGACGCGGGGCTCAAACTCACAAACCGCAAGATCACGACCTGAGCCAAAGTTGGACGCTCAACCAACTGAGCCATCCAGGTACCCCAAGGGGACATGATTCTTAATGGGGGCGGGGTGGGGTCCTGTGTCCCTGGAGGCACCTGGAATGACTTTAGGTGATACAGAGCGAGGCCGGTGGTTGTGATTAGAGAGGCTTGGGAGGCTAGGGAAGGGCAGGAGGGAGGCGGGAAGGGACATCAGACAGAGCGAGGCCAGGTAAGTGGGTACCATAATGCTTCTGGCCCCATAGTTTTGAAAAGACTCTCCCCATTTCAGAACCTACCACATCCATCCCTCTGACCCAAGACTTGGGATCAACCAATTGCCAAGCCAAGGACTTTCTAGAAGAGAGTGATCAAAGGTGGATGGGGAAAGAGTGGGGTCCCAGAGCCAGTGTGTGAAGCCTTCCCTCACTCACTTCACTGACCAGATCCATTCAGGGAGCCTGAGATCCAGTTCTCTGGGAAGATTATGGAGGAGATACGGCTATCGATTCTTGTTCAGCCCCCACGGAGGCAGTGGAGCTCTGTAATTAAGAATGGCTGTGATTCACAGAAAATGAAGAATGTTCTGGAATAAAAAGGTAGGGGAAGACCGTATTCTTCAAAAGTGTCAACGCCATAAAAGGGAAACAATTCTAGCTTAAAGGAAGCCAAAGAGACACGACAAGTAAATCCAATGTTTGACCATAAACTGGATCTGACCATAAACTTGGTGGGGCGGCAGGGAGAGAGGCGCTTGGGGAGGCACAGGGATGCTATAAGGGGGATTATTAGGGCAACTGACAAAATTGTAGTATGACAGTAGATTAGATAAAAATATTGCTTCAAGGAAAATACCGAGGCTACGAAAGAGACTATTCCTACTCTTAAGAAATATAGGAGGGGTGGGGGGCGCCCTGGGTGGCTCAGTCAGTTAAGCATCTGACTTTGGCTCAGGTCATGATCTCGAGGTCTGTGAGTTCAAGCCCCGCGTTGGGCTCTGTGCTGACAGCTCAGGGCCTGGAGCTTGCTTTGGATTCTCTGTCTCCTACCCCCACCCCACCCCCACCTCTGCCCCTCCCCAGCTCGTGCTCTGTCTTGCTCTCTTAAAAATAAATAAATGTTAAAAAAATAATAATAGAAAAAAGAAATATAGGGAGAGAGCACAAACAAGTAAGCCAGTGGAGTAAAATTTAACATGGGTCAATTTTGGTCAAGGGTATCGTATTCGTTATCATGAGTAGGAAGGTAAACGTGTAATTTATTATTCAAACCAGGCCACACTGGAGAATGAAAGGGAACACAATTCAAAACTAAGCCAGGACAACAAGTAAAAACCAGGATAGTCCTGGGCAAAGCAGAACCCAAGTGATAGGTGACATTTAAAGTACATTATTGAATAAATGATGTTTGAACAAGCAGCAACTGACAAATTAAACGGAGAACACTATTTCACAGACTCTAGGTTGATCATATACTTAAAAAGAAAAGATAAACAATAAAAGTACTAAAAGAAAACCATGCAATAATTTTCTTTTATAGTCCTTAGAGAAGGGAATGTCTTTATAACACAAAAACCCAAACGATAAGAAAATTTTACATGGGAAAAACCATCAAAAGCAAGGTAAAAAGACACCGGAAACAATATTTGCAATTCGTATCTCAGCTAAAGAGCCAATTACCCTAATATATAAAGAGCTTCTACAAATCAATTTTAAAATGTCATTAGCTTCATAGAGAAATGGGCAAAATACAAGGGCACAAGTCACCAAAAAAATAAAATCAGATGAAAAGTTACTCAATCTCAGGCATCATATGAGAAAGGCAAAATAAAATTTTTGATTAACAGGAACAAAAAGTCTGATAACATGCTTTGCTCATGTGGGTGTGAGAACATAACATGAGAACATGACTTGCACATTCTTCATTGTGATATAAATTGTCCAAACTTATAATAATTATTAAACTATTCCTTAATCTTATATTTTAAAGCTTGCTGTTAGGGGCACCTGGGTTAAGCATCTGACTGTTGATTTCAGATCAAGAGCAAAATTTGCTAGTTTCGTCCAGCTGAGCACACCTAATGACCAAAATTTTACTTTTCTTCCGAATTAGTACCACCACTTGGTGACAGCATGCACTAATTTCATGTTCCTATCACCTTTAAAAAAAAATTTTTTTTTAATGTGTATTTTTGAGGGAGAGAGAGACAGAGCGTGAGCAGAGGGAGGTACAGAGGGAGAGAGGGAGACACAGAATCGGAAGCAGGCTCCAGGCTCTGAGCTGTCAGCACAGCTTGAACCCACAGACTATGAGATCATGACCTGTGCTGAGGTCGGGCGTTTAACCGACTGAGCCACCCAGGCGCCCCTCGCTTTTGAGTGATAAATCAACCTCTTGAAAAATGAACTTGTAGCAGCTTAAGCTATCCCACACAACAAATTCTCTCATTTTTTCATATTTAGGCTTGTCCTCCACGCTCCATCCCCAACATGCATAGTGAAACCTAAATCTTCAGATATCCTTAACCCATCAATGGCCACATCATCAACAGAAATCTCAATGGATTCTCCAGACCTCACTAGAGCATCTTTCCAGGAATCAGGGTGGAGTTTTGCTGTTCGTGGCTGATGTTTGTTTTGCCCCTCCTTTGATCTTTAGAGCTTGTAGCTCCGACTGTCATTAGCGATCCACTAGATGTCACTGTCATGTAAATTAACAGTCAGTGCTCTAAAATCCAAACTCCCATCTTTAAAAGACTGGACATTGAAGGTACACCCGGTTGGTTCCAAAGAGCAAAGTATTAATCAGCGTTTCACACACACGTGTACCCTGCGGGGACAGGAAACAGAGAAAGGAAGGCTCTCAGAAATCTGGCAGGAAAGGAGGGCTCCAAACGATGAAGGAATGCTGTGGATTGGAATCTGAGGTTATCTTTCGGTTTGTAATTAAACGTACCTGAATAAAATGAGGGAACATGACAAGCAATGATCGGGATGAAGAGCACATCAGGAAGTAGTACCAGCAAGTGCAAAGGGCCTGAGGCAGAGAGAGAGAGCCAAGGATCAGTATTGAGGAAGCAAGGCCTTGTAGGGCTTGGTAAATGTGTAAATTTCATCCTCAATGAGACGGAAGGCACTGGAAGAGTTTTTCCTTTCCTTCTGTCTTTCCTTTTGAGGTATAATCGACGTAACATTGTATTAGTTTCAACCATACAAATAATGATTTGATATTTGCGTATATTGTGAAATAATAATAAGTCCAGTTAACATCACCCTACATAGTTACACATTTTTTTCTCATGATGAGAAATTTCAAGATCCACTCCCCCAGCAACTTTCTTTTTTTTTTTAAGTTTATTTATTTATTTTGAGAGGGGGTGGGGAGGGACGGAGAGAGAGAGAGACAGAATCCCAAGCAGGCTCCAAACTGTCTGTGCAGAGCCTGATGGAGGGCTCGAACCCACGAACCGGGAGATCACGACCGGAGCCGAAATCGAGATTCAGATACTTAACCGACTGAGCCACCCCAGTGCCCCGCCCGCTATTTTCAAATATGCAATACGACACTATTAACTATAGTCACCATGCTGTGCACTACATGATTTCTAACTTTCCATGGAGAAGCCCTCAAAATCTATTTGATGTAATCATGAGGAAACACTAGATATACCCAAACGGAGAAACTTTCTATAAAATACGTAGGCTGGGGGCACCTGATTGGCTCCATTGGTAGAGTGGGCAACTCTTGATCTCAGGGTTAAGAGTTGAAGTCCCATATTGGGTGTAGAGTTTACTTAAAAATAAAATTAAAAAAACATATAAGTAGTCTTCTTAGAAATGTCAATGTCGTAAAAGGCATAGAGCAGTTGCGAAAGCGTTCGGAGTAAAGGAGAATAAATGACAACTGAACGCACACCGTGATCCGGGCTGCATCCCGGACTGAATGCACGGAGGACGTTCCTGGGACAATGGACGGTATTGGAACATGGGTTAGAGATTAGCTAAAACTATGGTGTTGATATTAAGTTCCTGCAGTTGATAACTGTGCTGTGGCCATGTAAGAGGGTATCTTGGTTTTAGAGGAATCCCCATGAAGTGGCAAAGGGTGTGGTTTGGGAGTCCTGAACCCAGTTAGAAAGTGGGCAGCCTGCAAAGGGCTCCCCTCACAAGTGAGTCTGTATGAAGTTGTGCAGGGATTTGACCACTGAACCATCCCCCCCGAAGGGAGCAAGGACCTCAGTAAGAGGACTGCACATCTACAACCTTGATCCTTCTAACCCTCATTTTTATGCAACAGGGTTATATGTTCTTTGTTTTACCCCATCTCCAAAGCAGTTTCTGTGGTGGATGTGTGTATGTGTGTGTGTGTGTGCGTGTGTGTGTGTGTGTGTGCGCGCGCGCACAACAGGTGTGGGCTGCACCTGCTGTTGGCGTTCCAAAGGAAACCACAGGTGGTGCAAGTAAGGCACCGCCCCTGCAATTTAGAAGTTATGTGGGAAAGTGGAGCAAACCCAGGAAAAGGGGATATGCTAAAGCAGGTGCAAAAGGACTTCCTATTAAAAGAAGTCTAGAAAAATTGAGGTCATATTGTTCAGAACGGATGACACTTAATTCCTGTCTTCACATACATAAAAGATGGCTTAGGGACGCTTGGGCGGCTCAGTTAAGCAACGGACTCTTGATTTCTGCTCAGGTCATGATCCCACGGTTTGTGAGTTCGAGCTCCGCACTGCGCTCCATGCTGACAGTGTGGAGCCTGCTTGGGATTCTCTGTCTCTCTCTCTGCCCCTCCCCTGCTTATGCACTCTCTCTCTCTCTCTCTCTCTCAAGAATAAATAAATTAAAATAACTTTTTTAAATAAAGAAGATAAAAGAAGGCTTGGTGAGGAGGGTTACTCCCCAGTTGCCCTCCACCTTCCCTGAGATAGAAACAAGAAAACGAGTTCAAATTTTAAAAGACTTTTTCATTAAACATTTGGATTTATTGCTCTTGGAAAATCAAACTTGAGCTACCGTGGGTTCCCAGAGGACCTTCAAAAGAATACCCAACTGCCCACTTTGGAACACTCAGATATATCTGCGGCCGAGGAGAGGACAGCTGCCCTTGGCGGATGTGATAAAAATGTCAGTGGAAGCTCATGACCACGTCCCAGAGCTTTTCCAAGGCCCCCCGCTGAGCCGGAGGCTCCTGGTAGCTGTTCTTACCTCTCTAGGATTACTACTGCCGGCATTCAAGGCCACAATTAAACGTAAATGTCATCCGATGGGGACAACACGTGCTGTTATGATCAGCCACTGACACCTCATCTCCTTAAGTTGTCACAGTAGCCTGTCAGCGGCCCTTTGTAAATAAGGAACAAACAAGTTAAGTTTTGATGGTAGGGAAGGAATTGGAGGAACTTTAGAATTTAGGGAGAGGAAAAGTCCAGGCGGGGCGGGCGTTGCCACTGTTAACGATCTGGGGGATTCACAGGAGGGACTGAGCATGGGGGGGGGGCGGTTCTTGCTGTGCTTCTCTCCCTCCTCCCCCATCCTCTTCTCTCTCCCCTCCCCAGTCTCTCCCCTCCTTCCTTCTGCAATTATTTCTGCATTTATCATGAGGCATCACACTGGACGTTAGAGGCATCGTCCTAGGTTCTGAGCATGCCTTGTCTACATTTTAATGCCTTTTACTTTTCCAAGGGGAACACTGTTCTTCATGCCCCGTGCACAGAATTAACGTGATGATTTAATCTGTTTTGTTCCCTGGGACTCTCAATACTGGAGAGAAGGGCACACGGCAGGAAAAGCCTCATCTCGGAGACTCGCACACCAGCTGCAGCACTGACTTTCAACATCCTGCAGAGTCCTGTCCCTTAGAAACCAGGTGCATGTAACTCGTGTAGACAGACACTTACCTACCCTGTAGCTGTTACGGCTGTATGCGAAAAATCCCTACTTTGTTTGCTTCACCCAGTTGTAGTTGCATTTTGTTTTGGTTTTTTGGTTTTTCTTTTTTGAGAGAGTGAGGGAGGGGCACAGAGAGAGGGAGAGAGAGAGATCCCAAGCAAGGTCCTCACACTCAGTGCAGAGCCCGCTGTGGGGCTCGAACTCACGAACTATGGATCAAGACCTGAGCGGAAGTTGAGAGTCAAATGCTTAACTGACTGAGCCACCCAGGCGCCCCCGTTGTTGCATTTTTTTTTTAAGTCCAAAGGGTCTATTGTTTGTTCTATCAATTTGATGATGGGATTTGAGATTCTCTCTACTGTTTTTTAAGTACTTGATGTGCCATTAATAGGTGAGGTCACACAGTGACTGTTCAGCCTCCCCTGTAGCTTTTTCCCTAAAGAAAAAACTTCCCTGTGGGTGCATTGCACTCAGAAAGCTCAGCTTTCAGCCATTTAATTTTGTACATTTTTTTTTCCAAAGTAAAGCTTAATGCAATAGCATCATGCTTAAAATACTAAAACCACTTTAGTATTAGGAACCATATCCGAAATGATATTTAGCAAAATATAAAGGATTAGGCATCACATTTACCATTTGAAAGGTTTCCTCTCTAATTCCTTATTATTACAATGTGTTCATTCCACACATTTTACGGGGCGCCAGCTCAGTGCAGGCTTTGGGCCGGGCAATACAAGCACAAATACACTTACTGCCAAGGTCTAGCTCTCCTCTCCGCCCCAGGGCACTTCTCTCCCGAGCTTAACCAAAACCAGACCCCTGAGACCACTGGGTTGTATACTACAGGCTTGAATATAGGATTGGCTACTGGAAACCCACGCCCTAACTACTGCCCTGAAGAACGATGTCAGGGGGCAGGTAGACAGACCCCAGTCCTGCCACCAAACGGGACGTATTCGTTCATCTGCCCCAACTCGCCCTAGGCTGAAAACATCCGTTTTCAGGGACACTGTGAGACCCAGGAGGGGAGGAACACATGTGTCGCCGGGATCCTCCGAACAAGGGCTGAAACCCCGAGCACAACAAATAGTTTCCGTTTCTCCACTGGCACGAGAGCAGGCATCTCCAAAAAGCAAGCGGTCCTCATCTGTTCCCACTTGTGGATCAAAAGGCAGCTGAACCCAGGGGAGGGGAGAAGCGTGAGATCATTCATAAATGCGTGCTTACTGCCCTCGGACTGGAAGTCTCTGAGGCTCTCGTGCAAGTACCCGGCACGGGGCTCCACTGGGAGCAGCAAATGCAAGGCTCGAGGGTCGGGCCCAACCACGCGCGCCGTGTGCCCTTCCTGAATCCCCCACAAGGACGTCCCCGTCCCTCCCCCCCCCCCCGCCCGACCTTGGCGGCTGCGGTCATTGTCCACTCACTGCTGTTTCCTCGGCTGCACTGGTTCGTCAGCCCCCTGCCCGACTGCACGATGGAGAAGTTGGCCGCATCTCCACCGGATTTTGTCGGATGCCTCCGACAGTGTAAACCCACTCCCCGCCCTGCGCTTCACCTGCCTCGGGGCCAAGCTGGGAGCCCGAACTTCCTCTTCCGCTGGCCTGTTTTCCCGACTCCTCCCCTCCACCCTGCTCCCAGCCTATCCTCCCACCCACCCGGCCTGGCCCCTCCCCACTGCGGGCCAACCTTGCTGGTGTGGCCCATTGCCAAGTACCTCCGAGTCTCCCACGCTTGTCCCTACGCTTCCTTCCCCCACGCGATTACGTGGGCGTTGAGGACTGGGCCCATCGCTTCCCTTACCTTTGAGGTGGCCTTCGAATATCGTGGCCGGCACTCCAACACTGTTTGATGACCCAGTGAATACGTCTATGACCATGGTTGGTTCCCCAAACAGAGGAGGGGGTCACGGCACTGGTTTCACCCCAAACTGCTCCCCTGACAAAATGCCAACACACGCTGGCCAGGCATGTGATTTGACTTAGGTGTGTATTCGTTTTTTTTCTCTACCTCCCCTGAACAGGTAAGAATCATATAATATTGTTCTCAATATGGAATGTCTTCTCAAAAAATTTTGGAATGGGGGTGCCTGGGTGGCTCAGTGTGTTGAGCCTCCCACTCTTTTCTTTTTAATGTTTTTTAATTATATTTTGAGAGAGAGAGAGAGAGCACATGCGCGCATGAGTGGGGGAGGGGCAGAGAGATGTGGGGCTGGACCCGACAGACTGCAGAGATCGTGACCTGAGCCAGTGTCGGAGGCTTAACCAACTGAGCCACCCAGGCACCCCGAGCCTCCCACTCTTGATTTCTGCTCAGGTCATAAACTCACAGGTTGGTGGGATCAAGTCCCAGGTGGGGCTCTGCTCTGAGAGCCCAGAGCCTGCTTGGGATTCTCTCTCTCTCTCTCTCTCTCTCTCTCTCTCTCTCTCCCCCCTCTCTCTCTGCGCCTGTCTCACTTGCATACACACACTCTCTCTCTCTCTCTCTGTCTCAAAAATAAGCAAATAAACTTAAAAAAAGAGAGAGAGATACAAATCGATTTCTCCACAAACTTTAGAGCACCATTCTAAATAGTATTCAGTAAATAACCATCTTCGTAACATTCAAATTCCAAAGCCAATGTTAAGAGGCGTTCTACTCTTCATTTTTTGTTTTTCTGGCTACAGAGTGTTATCTACACTGAATCTGGATATCACTTGCTTGTGTGCCACAGTATTCAGTGTCGATTGTATGTGTATTAATCATATAAACCACGTAAGAATTTGCATTATTTTAATACTTTATATGCATTTGCTCTGAGTACTAGTTTCCCTGAAATGGACCTTTTCTCTTTGTGCTAAAAAAGTTGTCTTGGATACAGAAATTCAAAATTAATGGTAGCAAACTATATTAGGTATGTTTATAGTGTGTAACAACACATGTGAGGACTGGACTAAGTTCTATAAAAAAACATATTAATGAAATACCTGATATACCTAATGCTTTATAAAAGCCTCCAACATACAGCCCTTTATCATCTTGGCAATACTGAGTTCAGGTAAGGACTCCTTCACACTGGATGTGAGGAAAAAGGAGCCCTCACGCACTGTTGGTGGGAATTCAAACGGCAGCCACTGTGGAAACCAGTATGATGGTTCCCTCCAAAAGTTAAAAATAGAACTACCCTATGATCCAGGAATCACAGTACTGGGTATTTATCCTAACAATACAAAAACACTAACGCAGGGGTACCTGGCTGGCTCAGTCAGTAAAGCACACGACTCTTGATCTCGGGGTTATAAGTTCAAGCCCCACATTGGGTGTAGAGCTTACTTAAAAATAAAATCTTAAAAAAAAACATTAATTCAAAAGGATATACGCGTCCCTATGTTCATAGCAGCATTATTTACAGCAGCCAAATTATGGGAGCAGCCCAAGTGTCCATTGATTAAGGAACGATACGATAAAGGAGATGTGGTGTATACACACACACACACACACACACACACACACACACTGGAATATTATTCGGCCACAAAAAAGAATGAAACCGTGCCATTTGCAACAACATGGATGGAGATAGAGAGTATAATGCTAAGTGAAATAAGTCACTCAGAGAAAGACAAATACCATATGATTTCACTTACATGCGGAATGTAAGAAACAAAACAAAGGAGGGGAAGAGAGAGAAACAAACCAAGAAACAGACCATTAATACAGGGAACAAACTGATGGTTTCCAGAGAGGAGATGGGTGGGGGAGGGGCATGAAATAGGAGATGGGGATGAAGGAGTGCACTTGCCCTGATGAGCACTTGGTGTGGAATCATTATATTGTACACCTGAAACTATTATAACACGTATGTTTACCATACTGGAGTTAAAAACAAAACAAAACAAAACAAACGTAAAAGCCTTAAGAACAAACAAATAAATAACCTCAAATACGTTTTCCCATGCGTATGGGGCAATTTATTCTGTAAAACAATACAGTTTTTTATTTTGGGAAAAAAAAAGATTCCTCCATGATTTCATAATCATTCGGTACACGTTCACACTTTGGTAAGTTCAGGAAGAATTTGTGGTTTCAAAACACAACCTTTGCAGCACTACCCGCAGATGAATGGGTAGGGTAGACGGATCCCACAGATGGGTATGGTGAGGAAACTGACATAGAGAAAATGAGCAATGTCATATTTTCTCTGCTGCGCCGAAATGGTCTTCTAAATAAATTATACAGCAGTTGATACAGAGACAATGAGAAGATCAGTCACACACCTTTCAACTCTTTGAAACATGCACATCCATTCAGATTTATGCTGAATGAAAGGCTGTATCTTCTGCCTATATTTTCCTTTTTCTTTGCAGAGCGAATGTCAGAGAAATAATTCATTACACAGCATGGGGATTGCCCTCAAATTGTTGGTGGCGGGGGGAACGCCTCCCCAGCCACAGGGGGGTGGCTAGATGCCATTCCTAGTCTTTCCTACGTCCCGCTCCTGCTTGCCAGCAGCCGGCACATGTAGGAGCTTAGCACGTATGCCCTGAATTGATGTATAACACATAAAAGCAAATAGGAACTTTCAATTTGCCCCCTTAGTACTTGGCATTATCAGCCACTTAGGTAGTAAAGCTCTAATACGTGTTTGTAATGTATGTAATGTACATATTTCTGCCTTTTCCAAGTTTTCTACTATCAGCATGTGTTATTTTGATAATTAGGAAAAAAATTTTATAAAGAGAGGAAGAGGTGTGGGGAGGCAGTTTTCCTCCAAGCACCTGAAGCCACAATGAAAAATAAAGGAATCACTCTTCTTCGTCCTTGTAGAAGCTAGTGAAGGACGGGTGTGAGGACGGAGGAGGAACCAGAGAGGTTTCAATCAGAGAGGAACAGAGCATACGGGCGTTGGAGGGGGGGGAGGGTGGGGAGGGAGCCCCAGTCTGATGAAGGTCTTTCTCCTCTGTAATTGAAACCTCTTTATGCTTCAGCCTTCAGCCATTATGTCTTTTTCTGAGCACAGTAAAGATGAAAAACATTTGGCTCATTTCCTTACCTTTATGTTTATTTATTTTTGAGAGAGAGGGAGAGACAGAGCGTGAGCAGGGGAGGGGCAGAGAGAGAGGGAGACACAGAATCGCAAGCAGGCTCCAGGCTCCGAGCTATCAGCACAGAGCCCGTCGCGGGGCTCGAACCCACGAACCGTGGGATCATGACCTGAGCTGAAGTCATACGCTCAGCCGACTGAACCACCCAGACACCCCTCCTTACCTACCTTTTAAAAGGGACCTGTACACTATCAACCATAGCCAAATTATGGAAAGACCCCAAATGTCCATCAACTGATGAATGGATAAAGAAGATGTGGTATGGGGACCCTGGGTGGCTCAGTTGGTTAAGCATCTGACTCTTGGTTTTGGCTCAGGTCATGATTTTGCGGTTCGTGAGTTCGAGCCCCACGTCGGGCTCTGTGCTGACGGCTCGGAGCCTGGAGCCTGCTTCGGATTCTGTGTCTCCCTCTCTCTCTGCCCCTCCCCTGCTCATGCTCTGTCTCTCTCTGTCTCTCAAAAAATAAATAAATGTTACAAAAATTTTAAGAAAAACTGAATAAACATTAAAAAATAAATATAAGCATTATAAAATTTTTAAAAAGATGTGGCATATACACACACAATGGAATATTACTGACAATCAAAAAGAAGGAACTCTTGCCATTTCCAACAACATGGATGGAACTAGAATGTATTATGCAAAGCGAAATAAGTCAGCCAGAGAAAGACAAGTATCAGATGATTTCACTCATATGTGGAATTTAAGAAACAAAACAGATGAACATAGGGGAAGGGAAGGAAAAATAAAATAAAAAGAGAGTGAGGAAAACCAAAAGAGACTCTTATGTACAGAGAATAAACTGAGGGTTGCTGGGGGGGGGGGGGCAGGGTGACAGGTGGGGGGATGGGCTAGATGGGTGATGGGCATTCAGGAGGGCACTTGCTGGGATGAGCACTGGGTGTTATATGTAAGTGATGAATCACTGAATTCATTAACTTAGTGATTATGACATTATTACAGTAACTTGGATTTAAATAAAAATTTTAAAAAATGGACCTGCACAGTTCCCTTTGAGATGCCTCTTCAGGATGGGCGGAGCTTACCGTGGGGCAGACCCTGCCGTGGGGTTGGAGTGGGCTCTTTGGGAGCTAGATCAGAAAATGTGATGAGATCAGGAGCCTGCATTCTCACCAGAAAAGGACTGATGGGCCGGGGAATGGCCTCGTCCTGCTCAGGCCACCAGGTCACCACTGTCTTGGGAGCAAGTGACTGTGGAGTACAGCTTCCGTATGTGGGTAGATTTGAAGACCTACAAGGTCGGGAGCAGGCAGGTGCACAGAGAGGGTGGGAAAGACAGTCCGAGAGATAAGAAGGGAGCCACAGTGTAGACTGAGAAATGGGTGACCGGGGACCCGCGGTCCCAGGACAACTCTGAGAATGGCCACTTCAGCCCTTCATTCCCAATGGTTTTCCGTGCCCTGTTCCCATTTTTCCTGAGGTCCAGCTATGCTCCTGTCCTTGGAGTCTGTGAGATACTCCTGTATCCCTACCTGCTGTTCCTTTTCTTCTGTTTGTCATGCACTAGCTTGAGTGGACTGCTTGCAACCAAAGGGAAACTGACGAGACTTTTGCCCACGTCCTTTTGGTTTGCCTCTGTTTACGGTGCTTTCATCCTGAGTAAAAAGTTTTTTAACTTGAATAAAAACAAAGCTACCTCTCATTTCCTTTACAATGTTTGCTGTTGGTTTGTCTTCACGTAGCCACTTGTACCTCAAGATTATATCAATATTCGACTGTATTTTTTGTTGTTTTTGCTTTTCTCCATTTATTGTTTGTATTTTCCTTTGGTTCTTATGTGGTTTTATATTTTACATTAAAACCTCAAATCAGTCTGGGATTTATTTTAGCACAAGGTGTATGGTATAAGAAAGGTATCAATCTTTTAAAAAAAGTTTTTGAATGTATGTCTATTTTTGAGAGAGAGAGAGAGAGTGAGTGAGAGAGAGACAGAGCACGAGCAGGGAAGGGGCAGAGAGAGAGGGAGACACAGAATCCGAAGCAGGCTCCAGGCTCTGAGCTGTCAGCACAGAGCCCAACGCGGGGCTCGATCTCACGGACCATGAGATCGTGACCTGAGCTGAAGTCGGACTCTTAACTAACTGAGCCACCCAGGTGCCCCAAAGGGTATCCATCTTCACTTTTTTTTCAATGGTTAAAGAAAAAGAAGCCCGAGTTTGAGCCAAGACCCTGAGAATGCTGTTTCATACCTAGCTTTGTTCGGATTCCTTTATAACTGAGCTTATGGTTTCTAAAAACCTTGAATCTATCACACTTCTGAAGTTGGTCCTTTCCTCTTGGCTTGTTCTAGTTTCATGAATACTGAACATGAACAAAAAAAAGGCATAGTGACTGATTTCCTTCTGAGAATTTGTTCCGTGAATATTGGTACCCTGGGAAAGCAGCCTACAGCTTCTCTCTTCCGAATCTATCCATCTATCTATATAAATGTCTCCCAGCCTCTCATGCCTGAAATCAATTCACCGTAATCAGTTCACCCCCATCCCTACTGCCTTACTATATTCCTGGCACATAGCACCATAAAGTCTGCTTCTCTTGAGAATAACTAAACCAAAGACACTGTGTTCCATTTTTATGATGAGACACATATTTCCCAACGAGAGACAAATCCTTTATTTCAAAGGATTGAAGGGATAATACTTCTAAAACTTTCCATCTGGTTGAATGAAAGGCACTGACAAAAGTCGGCTCAAACTTTTAGTTGGCTCTGAACCCAGAGCATGCTTGTTTGATTGTGAATTGGATTAGCTTTTCCTCATTTGACGCTCTTGCCTGTCATTACTTTGCTCTAAATACAGGAAAATGAGGGGCGTCTGGGTGGCTCAGTGGGTTGACCATCTGACTCTTGATTTAGGCTCAGGGCAAAAATCTCTTGGTTTGTAGGATCGAGCCCTTCCCCCACTCACACACGTGCTCTCTCTCTCAAAATAAATAAAGAAACATAAAAAAAAATAAAGAAACAAGTCAACCTTCTGTCAGCTTGGGTCATATCAGTTAAACTGAGTTATCTTTTCAATCGAGACATCAAAAATATTTTGCAAATCAAAAAAACCCAAATTTAATTTTCCCTTGTTAAAAAAATTTGTAAACCTTTTGTTGAAACTTTTGCAAAACCCAAAAAACAAAACAAAGACAAAGAAAAAAGTCAAGTAATCTGTGATGAAGAGAAGAACAGGATGACCAGAAATTTTAGACCCAAGGAGCTACAGGAGAGAAATGGCAGCACGATAGGGATGCAACCTACGTTGTAATTTGAATTCCTCCATAATTATATGGCCCTACTGCTGATATGCCTGTGGTTTTTGTTTTCTTTTTCATTTTAAACTTTCTGTCAAAAAATAGTAATAACAATACAGTTTCCATAAGACACTTCTTTAACGTTTGATTTAAAAAAAGGTTGGGTTGCTTCTGTAAGCTGCAAGGGTCCGCAAATGTATACAAATTCTAATAGCAATAAGAAACCAAAAAAGGAAACGGAGATTGGAGAAGTGAGCAGTTACATGGAAACACCTCAGGTTGAGCTAGAGACACCCGTGACCACCACGGAGAACAGAAGTCACCAAAGAAAGCTGAAGAACAAGACTAAAGTGTAGACAATGGCGACGGTTTAATGTAACCTTTAAACAATGCATTTGTGTTGGTTTCATAAACAAAGTTTTATACATTTTTAGGACTATATAGCCCCTAATGATTGAGAAAAATTAGACATTTGGTAACTATTTGTTGAATGAATGAAAAAAATCTTCAATAACGGATCGCCTTTGCCAAATTTAAAACTCACGAACCTGGCCCAGTTTGGAGATTGGGTGGGTGGGAGTTACATACAAAAAATAAAAGTTAGGGCGCCTGGGTGGCTCGG
The DNA here is from genome assembly GCF_007474595.2 of Lynx canadensis. Classification (NCBI taxonomy): domain Eukaryota; kingdom Metazoa; phylum Chordata; class Mammalia; order Carnivora; family Felidae; genus Lynx; species Lynx canadensis. The sequence continues at coordinate 16,365,572 of NC_044314.2, read as the reverse complement.
TCGGTTGGGCATCTGACCCAGTTTTGGCTCAGGTCATGAGCTCGTGGTTCATGAGATTGAGCCCAGCAACAGGCTCTGTGCTGACCGTGTAGAGTCTGCTTGGGATTCTGCCTCTACCTCTGTCTCTGCCCCTGCTCTACTTGTGTGCTCTCTCTCACTCTCTCTCTCTTTCAAAATAAATAAATACACTTGAAAAAAATTTAAAAATAAAAGTCACATGGGTGGATGGACTGTATCGTAGATGGCTGTGAAAGTCCAATGGAGTAGGTTAGCATTTCCAGGGTAGTTAACGGGACCTGTGGTTGTGTAAACGCACAGAACTAACCTCATGAAGTTGACTAGACCCCTCAGGGATGGGGTCTATACAGAGCCAAGCTTAGCATGCAGCAGGTGCTCAACATGCAGTGGTAGAATAAATGTTGAAGCCGGGGATGAGAGGAGATTGGTCTGCATGTGATATACAAAATGGACTCAGATAAGAGATAGCAGATGTAGGCAGACCAGGTGGAAATGTGACATGATGATCCCAACGTGGCATAAGGAAGCGTACTGGCGATAGGAATGCACAGGTGGATTTAAGATAGAATGCGGAGTTAATAGGATACGGTGACTCACCCCACGGAGATGCCAGTTCCCAGGTAGGGAGGTAAGGCAATGTGGAACAGTAGTTAGGAGCTCAGGCTTTAAATCCAAACAAAGCAAGGTTTGAATCCCGTATCTACTACTTACTACTTGTATGACCTTGAGAAGGGGGTTTAATCTCTCCAAGCCTAATTTTGTCTTCTATAAATAAATGGATTATCATGGGGCACCTGGGTGGCTCCATCGGTTAGGCATCTGACTTCGGCTCAGGTCATGACCTTGTGGTCTGTGAGTTCGGGCCCCACCTCGGGCTCTGTGCTGGCAGCTCGGAGCCGGGAGCCTGCTTCGGATTCTGTGTCTCCCTCTCTCTCTGCCCCTCTCCCGCTCGTGCTCTGCTTCTCTTTCTCTCTCAAAAATATTTTTTTTTAATTATTAAATTACTAAAATTATTATAATTTTAAAATAATGAAAATAATTTGTAAAAGCTTAAAAAATAAATGAATTATGAGAAAGAAATGAAATAATGCATATAAAGTACTTATAATGGTGCTTGGAAGAGTATACATGTTCAGTGAAAGTCAGGTATCATCATTTTCCCTCTGTTCTACCTACTCATCAAAAATTTTCCAGAAGGAATATGGTGCTCCATTTTCCCATGGCCAAATGACCGTTGGTTCTCCAAATAGTCCAAGCCAAAAAGAATGTAATAGGGTGTTTCAGTGGTTACCATGGTCACAGTTGCTGGTCATGAAACTTCTCATGCCGATAAATCAGGCCGACCTTAGCTGACATATGGTAATCACTATTGACAAGAAGGAAACCAGATTTGTGTCACAGCATAATTTATTTGCCCTTAGTGGGAAACTATCACTGCCAAATTACTTTCTTTTTGGAAACCATAAATGGAAACCTTAAATTCATCGCCTCATGTTCGATGCAAAACAAAACAAGTTCAATAACAAAAACAATTGTTTGGGGTTGAAGTTGATCCACTTTGTTATCGCTATCAAGAATCCTGGCATACGTATACCTCATCATATTATATTTTCAACAGTGTAAGTTGATACCTACATTGGCATTTCTGTAAAAGTCCTTCACTCCTCACATCACTAACCAAAGTCCATGCTTTCCTTTGTGTCTTACCATCAGCACCACCTCCAATCGCACACCCGCACACTCACACACACACACACACACACACACACACACACTCACTACTCCTGTTGTGAAAACTACAACTCTGTCCTTTTCTGAAATTTTGCCTCCTGGTTTTGATTAACTGTAAAGGGTCAAGACAAAGTTTTGATAAATGGCAGGAGGCAGATCGTGCAGAAACGCACTACTCTGGCCAAGGAATGTCCTCATTTTGAGAACATAAGATAAGAAACAGGAAATGAAAAAGAAAATAAAAATCTCCCCCAATTGTAAAGTGTATTAATGGTCAATAACCTTCTGGAGATTGTTTCTCTTTAAACATCCGGAAATAGGCTCTTGGTGACTTCCTGGCTAGTTGAGCATTACTTTTTATGAGACACGAAACCAAGAGCCACACAACTTTAGAACAAAGTTAAATAAGCCACATTTTCCCATTGAGTATTAGTTCTCTTTTTTCTCTTGTTAGTTCTTCCTAAATTAATAGACACTATATCGCCATAAAAAATAATTTGCCAACTACACTTTCTTTGATTTGTTTATGCATTTATTCATTCAGCAAACATCTATTTTTAAATACCTATTATATTTCAAATGAATGAAACATGTTCTTTTTTTTTTTGCCATCTTTTTTTTCCACCCCTCAGGGTCACAAACTTATGACCCTGAGATCAAGACCTGAGCTGAGACTGGGAGTCAGACGCTTAGCCGACTGAGCCACCCAGGCTCAGTTTTACTTTTGTCTGTTCTCCTTATGAGATGACTAGGGGATATATAAAGAGCCTGTGGATCTTGTGCTGTCCTTATGTTTCAGAGCCGGGTTGGATAAATTGGACTAATTTGTCTGGGGACAGATGTCAATAAGCTTATTAGGCCTCAGATCTGATATCACATTCTTCAATCAGCTTAATCAGTAACATATTGACATTTTGATCATTTGTTTGCCTCCTATGTTTCATTTCTCATTTGGTTCCAAATTTGGAATGTTTGAATGGAGCTGTTTATTGACTTCCCAAACCCCAGCGTCTTGGTGCTTTAGCTAGGAAACAGGCACAGGTACAAAGTTGACCTTGAAGACTGAAAAATGTGGAGAGTGATGCTTCTGTTCTGAAAAAGGCAGGAAGTTCATTCCTTTAGTGAGCTGCAACTTGCCTTACATGACAGAGGCATACCTTGACCTTGTATTCTAGATAGGTTAAGGTAGGGCTTAGTTCATCAAAAAAGACTTTTTGAGCCCAATAAGGGCTCAGTGAAAAACAGTTATCAGTATCACCATACAGATCTTTTAGACAATATTCTTCCAAGAAAGTACATTAAGGTTTACTGTCCACTGTAGGTTAAGATTTACAAGCATGCTTTGCCTGTGTGAAAGAGACCTGAAATTTTCCATCTGCATTGTAGGGAATGCATTGTGACTTGGTCTAATTAAGGGATACCTCTTGGAGCATCTGGTACTTCGGTTGGTTAAGCTTCTGACTCTTGATTTTTGGCTCAGGTCATGATCTCATGATTGTGAGATGGAGCACTGCGTGGGTCTCCTGCCTAAGAGTCTCCCTCTCCCTATGCCCCTCCCACAGTCTCAAGAGAGTTGAGAGTACACTCACATGTGTGTGCGCTCTCTCTCTCTCTCTCTCTCTCAAAAATTTTTTAAAAAAAGGGATACATCTAAAACCACATTCTCCAATCAGCATTATCAGAAATAAAGCTTTTGCTTTGATCTACATTTGTGTGCCTCCATTGGTTTCAAGCTCACTTGGGGAATAAAAGAATATTATTTATTGATTCCTCCATTCTATTACCAATAACTCAGACATCCAAACGTATACACCAGGAGCCTATCATTTAGAATAAAAAGGATTCATTGTAGATTGAAACACAGAGTTCCCAGTCATCTTGTAACTGCCTCACTAGCTATGAAAGAAGAGGTCACTAGAAATGTGAATAAATTATCTAATATGAAAGGATGAGGATAAAACCAAACAAATAAAGGAAATCAGAGAAAGAAAAGCAATGTAGAAATGGGAAACAATTTTTTAAAACCATTAAAATACACAAAGACAAAAGAGAGGAGGTTGCATTTGTGGATAAAAATAGGAAGCCATAAAAAAAAGAACTTTTGGGGGCACCTGGCTGGCTCAGTCAGAAGAACTCACAACTCTTGATCTCTGGGTTGTGAGTTCAAGCCCCTCATTGTTTTTAGAGATTACTTAAATAGATCTTAAAAAAAAAGAAACAAAGAGAAAGAAAAAGAACTTTTGAAATACTCCCCCCCAAAAAAAGCTTTTGTAAATTGAAACTATTGGGCAAAAATAAAAATTCACGAAAAATATTGGAAAAGAGGCTGAAAAAACCTCCCAGTTAAAAAAATATGAATCTAAATAAGTGGACAATAGGAGAGGATGAAAAGTTTAGAGCATTCTAGCAGCCCAACATCTCAATAGTAGGGGATCCAGAAAAAGAGAATAGAAAAATGTAGAGGAGGAAGGCAGCAAAGAATGAATTCAAGGAAACTCCCCAGAACTGAAGGATATGAGTTTACAGGTTGAAAGAACCTACTGAGTGACTTGACCAATAAATTTTTTAAGAAACCCATCAGAGAGAGGCACCTGGGTGACTCAGTTGGTTGAGTGTCCAACTCTTGATTTCATCTCAGGTTATGATTTCACAAGTTTGTGGGATCAAGCCCTGTGTCAGGCCCTGCACTAACAGCATGGAACTTGCTTGGGATTCTCTCTCTCCTCTCCTTTATCAGAGGGAGGAAAATACACACACACGCACACGCACACACACACACACACACACATACATGTGCGCGCGCACATACACACACACACATCTCACATAAAAGACAGAGAACTGAACATATATTAGGTTTCACAAAATGACTCTGGGAACTAACAAAAGAAATTCCTTCAAAATTATGAAAAAGAATGATTTCCAACTAAGAATTTTATACCCTTTTAAAATGTCAATGAAGTTGGGGTGCCTGGGTGGCTCAGTTGGTTGAGTGTCCGACTTCGGCTCAGGTCATGATCTCCCAGTCTGTGGGTTCGAGCCCTGCATCGGGCTCTGTGCTGACAGCTCGGAGCCTGGAGCCTGCTTCGGATTCTGTGTCTCCCTCTCTCTGCCCCTCCCCTGTTTGTGCTCTCTCTCTCAAAAATTAATAAACATTAAAAAAATTTAAAAAAATAATACAATGTCAATCAAGGATGAGAATAGAATGAAAACATTTTCATATATGCAAAGTCCCAATATATTTACCTCCCACTCATTTCTCAGGAAGCTGCTTGAGTATGAATTTCATCAAAATGACTGAATAAATCAAGAAAGAAGATGACATGGGATCCAGGAAATGGGAGAACCAAAGAGGGAGATTAAGACAATTCTAAAAGTGATGGCAGAGGGAGATCCTAGGATAACAACTTAGTGCAGATCTTGAGAGCAACCATTGTAGGTTGGAGTAACAGGATGAAAGGCTTGAAAGGGATGTTTCAAAAACAAAAAAAGAAAGAAAGAAATTGAGAGATGTGTTTGAAATTACTGGAAGATTTATTCTGTTGGGACAGAGTTTGGGGATAAATTAATGATACAAAGAAAACTAAGCAAATTGGAAAAAAAAAACCCAAGGCAATTATTATCTCCAAGGAAAATAGAAAGCTGTACAAAAAGTATATTACATGGCTCTTCTGTGCATATAAATGTTGGTTTAAACAAAACCTATGACATATTTATAGTGGTAAACATAGTGGGGTAGGGAAAAGAAATGTTGGAGAGAAGAAACCATTTAAGAGCAATAAATTCTCATCTTCCAAATAAGAAAGTCATTAGAGAATATCTAAAAAATATTACATATAAATCAGTTATATAAAAATATATAAGAAATATGAGGATAAATACCAAGAAAAATAGGTAAAATCAGTGAAAATGCTTTTACCTAAAGACTGAAAAATCAAGATTAGGAAGGATAGGGCAGGGCTATGCTGGTTCTCATTTTAAGCAATGTAACTGTTTGACTTTTAAAACTGTGCAGGTGCGTAAATATTTTAAAATATAAATTAAATGAAAAGTCTGCTTTCCTGGACTATTTAGAGAACAAATTGTTTTATAAGAGATTGGTTTCCATCCAATTTATCAAATGTTCCCTATACCCTTGTCCCTCTAAAATTGATCAAAACTGCCTAGCGAGAAATGAATGAGAGGGGGGGCCTAATTTCATTCACTCATTTATGCAACACAAATATTTGTGGGGAGTTTACTGTTTGGGTCATCTGGCACACAAAAGTGAACAACACTGAAAAAGGCCCTATCCTTTACATTCTCACGGGAAAGGGAGCGTGGAGAGCTTGCCTGTGCTAATGGGAGGGAAAGCAGAATATTGGGGTACAGATGCCAGTGGGATGGGGTGGGGAGCCCTAGTGCCAGGGAAACATGAAACTCTTTTCTAGCTGCTTCCTCTGATTCCCAAAGTAGAAATCAAGGTTGTTAGCTACAAGTGCAGATAGCTGAGGTGGCTTTGAAGGTTTGAAGAGAGAGCAGAAGGTGTGAAGTAGTCGCCAGGAAGAAAGTGTGAACAGACTAGGGGAAGATACTCGGCCTGTAAGGCCCAGTGAAGTTCATGGCCATTGCCCTTCCCCTTCATCAAACACCACTTGGTACCTTTGTGACCTGCTTTGAGAATCAACAAGGAAGCCCTGGTCCCACAGGAGGAAAAAAATAAATTCAGTTTGAAACAACAGGAAGAAAAAAATAAATTCAATTTGAAACAGTATGCAAATTTATGTGATTTTATTAGGAGAAACACAACAGAATTGAGATGCTTTCACTACCCTCCACTCCAGGTCAGCTGTCATAAAGGTAGCAAGGGCGTAACTCAGTGAAGCTTTGGGAATTCTTCTAGTCAAGAGCACTGGGTGGAGAGAGAGAAGGGAGGGGGGAGAAAGAGAGAGAGAGAAGGAAGAGAGAAAACTCTTTCTTTACAGAACAATACCAGCTAATAATTGGAAGAAATTATAAAAATGGAAAATCACCATTTTGCAGCCCCTTGTCTTGATTCAGGCAAAGATCAACAATGGACAATAAGACCACCGGATATAAGATTAGCAGAGAACATGCCATTCAGACTCAAGTATCACGCATACACTTGGGAAAATACGTCTTCACCTTAGACTTGGCAGACATCACCTTAGGAAAGTGATCAGCTTAGCATCATCCTTCTGAGCCTCCTGATGCGATGTGAAAAGAAGTATACAGTATCACCAGTGTGGCATTCTTGGCAAAAATGTTTAACTCGAATGTAATCATAAGGAAACAATCAGACAATTTCAGAATATGGGACATTCTGCGAGACCAGTTGGCCTGGATCCTACACAAAAGTCAATGTCATGAAAAACATAGAAAGTGAGGAGACTGTTCTTGATTAGAAGGAGACTCCAGAGACTGGACACCAATGCCATGTGGGCCCAGATTGGACCTGGACCAGAAAGTACAACAGCCAGGAAAAGACGTTTTGGAGACAATTGTGGAAATCTGAATATGGATTGTGCATTAGATGATGTTCTGGAATTAATATCCATTTTCTTAGGAGTCGGCTGAAGCTCTTAGAGGTGAAGTCTTATGGTGTCAGCAACTGATTTGCTTTCTTTTTTTTTAATATGAAATTTATTGTCAAATTGGTTTCCATACAACACCCAGTGCTCATCCCAACAGGTGCCTCCTCCATGCCCGTCACCTACCCTCCCTTCCCTTCCATCCCCCCATCAACCCTAAGTTTATTCTCAGTTCTTAAGAGTCTCTTATGGTTTGGCTCCTTCCCTCTCTAACTTTTTTTGGGGGGGGGAAGCAACTGATTTTCAAACGTTTCAGTGAAAACAAGAAAGTGGTGTGTGTATGTGTGTGTGTATGTAAGTGTTTGTGTGTGTGTGTGAATGTGTGAAGAGAGAGAACAATAAAGCAATATGGGGAAATGCTAACAACTAGTGAATGTAGATGAAGAGTCTATGCGTGTTCAACTTCACTGTTGATTTGAGATTTTTCCAAATAAAAGTTGGGTGAAAATGGGACACTAACCATGACAAGCTGCTGAAAGTACCCTTCATGCAAGAACTGGAAAGGGAAAGGAGACTAGGGTCATTTAAATGCCAATGTTTTCTGGGGTTTTTTTAAGCAACAATTGCGACATTGTTTTTCATCCTAAAAATTTCCTAATTGCAGCACAACAAATAATTCTACAGGAGTTCCAAAAATGCCTGTTTCCATATTCCAGGCAAATATTTTCTGGGTACCAAAACACCCCCCAAAGCCAAAACAACAACAACAACAACCAAACACAAATATCCCCTGCCCTTTGAGAGAAGGACATGAGCTTCTGATGATTGAAAGAGAATGAGGACCTTCTTCCAAGAAGTAAACAGGATCTCAGCTCTCTGGTTTCCCCCACGATACTCCCAGAGTGTGGCTCATACCAGAAAGGATCACCATTAAGTAACCAGAGGCCCCGCCAACCCAACAGAAGAAAGCACAACTTACTCTTCTAAAATTCTTCCTTTAGAAGTCAGAGCTCACCAGTGGACTGAGCCCATTCTAAATCCATGCAGTTTAAGAGGGTGTGGGCAGCTTGGAGGAGGCTCCAGACCCATAAAAATGACTTCAGAATTAAAGCCCTGGAGGACAAGTTTTCTGAGAAAATGCTAAGAGTCTGCTGCTTTGCCAGGAGAAGAGCAACTATGTCGCACTTTAAGGATGGTCCTTTAGATGTACAAAGAAAATGGCTACCAGATGCTCCCTGCTACTAGGAGAACAGGACAAGAGAAACTTGGCCTGTTGTAATGAAGGAATTTGTTTCTAGGACGGTTGTTTAAAAGGGGTCGGGAAGATTAAAAGGCTGTTTAAAACGGGGTTGGTTGTTTAGAAAGATGTGTCCAGAGAACTAGATATCCTCTCAAGGTGATTCATGACTTGGTCACAAAACGTTGACTCACCATGTTGTACACCCGAAACTGATAAAATGTTGTATGTCAACCACACTTCAATAAAAACAAAAGAAAATAAGAAATAATAGGTTTGTCAAGAGGTTACGTGTTGCATCAGATGAAGGTTCTGGCGACATCTGTTGCTAAGTAACTCTGTGAAAGCACCGCGTGTTTAACAACTTCCGATGGCTTTTGGGAACTTTGTACCTCTAGAATTACCTGACCACCTTGAAGCTCACAAATTAGAGATAAAGTACCGCTGTGATGATCAAACACATAAATTTTAGGAAACGTTACACCGTCAGAGGGCGCTGTTGTATAAGAAGTAAAATGGGAAGACCATTAGATTTTAAATACTAGATTCAGAAAATTTTATATTAGATTTCAAGTTCGAACTCTTCATTTTATTCTATTCTATTCTATTCTATTCTAATCCAAGCTAGTTAACATATAGTGTAGTAATAGTTTCAGGAGTAGAATTTAGTCATCACTTACGTATCACACCCAGCGCTCATCCCAACAAGTGCCCTCCTTAATGCCCGTCACCCATTTAGCCCATCCCCCCAAGTCTCTTAAGGTTTTCAAGTCTGAATTCTTAAGTGAAAAACTGAGATAGGGAGATGCCAGTTATTTTAAATACTCCCTTTTAAAAGAAAGCCACATCGTTTTTGAAAACTGACTTGGTCACAAATAAGTTTAAAAGAACATTTTTAAAACAATTTGAGCTGTGAAAATTTTAGTTGACCCAGAACATTTTTAGGTTTTGCTTAACATAAGCAGTGGATTCTTCATTCGTATATATATATATATATATGTATGTATATATGTGTATATATATGTGTGTGTGTGTATGTGTGTGTGTGTGTGTGTGCGTGTGTGTGTGTGTATATATATATTTATTATTTTTTTTTTGTAAGGGGTATACACATTTCCTCATCATGAGAATCTCTGACCACAAGAGGTATGACAGAACGTTTGTTCCAAAACAGTGAACCGACCATGCTGGGTCTATATTCAAGGTAGGAGCATGAGGTACGGTGGTAAAGGAAGCGTTGTTCTAGGGGCCCAGGGATCTGGGCTTGGCTGGGTCACTAACCTCAGCCTCGGCAAGTGTCTTCACCGGTAAAATGAAACAGCGGTCGTTAAACTTCAGTGCCTGGCCTGCTTTTGTAAATAAAGTTTTATTGGAACACAGCCACGCCCATCACTGACACACAGTCTATGGCTGCTTTCGCTCTGTACGGAGCAGTTGTGACCGAGATGGCATGGTCCCTAGAGCCTTAAATATGTGCTATTTGGTCCTTTACTGGACTATTGAACCTGATCATTTCTTAGATACTGTTTCCTAAGCTTCTTCATGATAAGAATCACCGGGGGGGGGGGGGCGGATTATTGAAACTGCAGATCACGACGGCCTGCCCCTAGGAATTGTGATTCAGAAGCTCTGGAGCGGTCCGGCCATCTCTATTTTTACCCAGCACTCTGTCACCTTCAGGCAGCGGCGTGCTAAGGGCCTTCCCAGCTCTAAACCTTATCAGTGTGTTACTGGATGTGTTTTTCCCTATGGCTTTAATCTTTCTCATTATGTTTAGTTTGACAAGCACACCCAGGATGAAGGTGGAAACGAGGACAATGGCTCAAATATGCTTGAGGGGGAGGGAGAGTCTCTTTGGAGTAAACATCTTCCCCACAGGATTCACGAAGCACGAGGTGCATATGTAGCTAATCAAGAACTTGGCACAACCTAAGCTATGAGGCTAGCCCCGTGCCTTCTTAATTACCGTGCTTTCTGTAACCGAGCTCAAAAACAGTCCTGTCTTTCTTTTTTGTGAGAGAGCGTATCTTGTCCCCACGTGGCAGGTGACACGCGAGAAGGAGAATGCGGTGCAGAGAAACCCACGGAAAGATGGAGGCCGCGTGGCCGGGAGAAGACTTTCCAAGGGACTGATCCACAGCCGAAGCGACTTGACTTTCCGGGGGCAGCTGGACGAAGTGAGGCCGAAATGTGTTCATCGCATGAAAGCAGAAGATTTATGTCATCCCAGCAATGATTTACGATCCAATTACTTTTGCTGGCGCTTCGGTTCCTCTGTTTTTTCTCTCGTTCACCCGGCCCTGATTTTGTGACTTTGTCGTTATGCCAGGCTATCTCCGGGACAGCCCCGGTTTCCCAAGAGCACTCACAAGCTCCCCCTCCCAACCCCTGCCAGATCCCCTTTTCAGCAGGACTGGAAACTTCCCAGGAGGCTGGCTCAGCTTTAGGTCATGTATGTCTGGGAGCTCAGGCCTTCCTCAGGGTGAGGAGAAAAGACTCCTATGTGGCCCGGCATGGGCAGTTATTTGGGGTTTGAGGGAGCCACTGAGGCCAAGGAGAAAGCAAATCTGAAAAATCCCAGGCTGTGCATTTGGGTGGCCCGTCATCCTGGGGGGGAGCAGGGGAGCTGGCTCTCTCTGCTGGGCCGACAGTGCCATCTCTTGGCCTCAGGCTAACATTGCTCTCGGCTCTGGCAGTGTGAAGAGATTCCAGAATGTAATGTGATCTCTCGTGCTGCTACATGAGCTCTGATTGCCACCTGTAAACCACATCCCGAAAGCAAATCTTTAATTAAGCGCGCCTCCTCGCTCGCGTTTGACTTTTGGATCTTGACCCCAGCAGGACCCCCCCCCCCCCCCCCCCCACCGGTAGCCACTGCGGTTAGGGTCCGTCCTTACAGCACCAGAAGCCTCCTTGCTTCCCTTAATGGCTTCCTTTCCTTCCACACAGCCCCCCAAAACAAAGCGTTGCAAAACATCATTTTTAAAAAGTCATTTTAGGAGCGCCTGGCTGGCTCAGTTGGTAGAACATGTGACTCTTGATCCTGGGGTCGTGAGTTCAAGCCCTACATTGGGCACGAAGATTGCTTACTTTAAAAAAAAATAGTCATTTTATGGGGTGCTTGGGTGGCTCAGTCAGTTAAGCGTCTGACTCTTGGCATCGGCTCAGGTCACGACCTCGCGGTTTGTGAGTTCAAGCCCTGCGTTGGGCTCCACATGGAGTCTGCTTGAGATTCTCTCTCTGCCCCTCCCCTGCTTTTGCTTGCTCTCTCTCTCTCTCAAAATAAATAAATAAACTTAAAAAATAAAAAGTTATTGCAGTCCCCGCACACTGAAGTAACTTTGAGGCAACTTCTGGCTGCTTTTTGGTGAACTCCAAATAGCAACAACTGAACACACAAAAATTGATTTGTAGCAGGAACTGCGAGTCTAGTCAGACAAAAGCTGTTGAAGACATTTGTTCTGAGACGTTTCAGAGACCAACAAAACAGAAAGATGAGGAAGGATAAAGAAGCAGGGAAATAGAAAAGAAAATGGGTAATGTTACCACCGCACCCTCCCCCACCCCGGCCCAAACAAGCAATTTCCATTTTTCTAAAGAACATTTTTGTTGACTGTTCTTTCTGATGCTTCTTTAAGAGTGGGAATAAATAATGCTCCACAGAAAAAAAGAATACAAATAAGCACAAGTCATAAAGCCACAACTTAATTTTATAAACAGTAAAATAAAAAATCAGTTTGGGTCGTTTGGGGGTCCAATGTTCTATTTTTCCAAGACAACTACTGTATGTTTATGGAGAGATGAATGAACATAATTATTCTGTTATTAAAAACAGGTAACCCGATGGGTATTGAGGAGGGCACCTGTTGGGATGAGCACTGGGAGTTGTATGGAAACCAATTTGACAGTAAATTTCATATTATAAATTAATTAATTAATTAATTAATTAATAAAAACAGGTAACCCCCAGGGCACCTGGGTGGCTCAGTTGGTTAAACGACTGAAATCCAAAGAGGAATGTCATAAGCTCCATCAATGAGGCGCAGATAATAAAATGGCGGCTGGAGACAAGGGACAGATAATCGCAATAATGATGGGGCAGATGTGTTGTGGCACGTCCAGACTGGAGATGTGTCTGGCTGATGCTGAATGTGGGGGTTAAGGGAAGGCTTTCTGGAAGATGGCACCTGGTCAAATCTTGAAGGAAGAATTCAGTCACAGGAAGATAGACTGTGCCCAGGCACGTGGGGGAGGGAACGCCCTGGAGCCGTTCACGTCTCAGTGAGGACCACCTATGTCCTTGGGTAACTTAAGGGAGAAACGTAGGACATTGTTTGAACCAGCACTTTAAAAAAAATTTTTTTTTTAATGTTTATTTATTTTTGACAGAGACAGACTGCAAGTGGTTTAGGGCAGAGAGAGAAGGAGACACAGAAGCAGAAGCAGGCTCCAGGCTCTGAGCTGTCAGCACAGAGCCCGACGTGGGGCTTGAACTCACGAGCTGTGAGATCATGACCTGAGCCGAAATCGGACGCTCAAACGACTGAGCCACCCAGGCGCCCCTGAACTAGCACTTTTACTCATTAATAAGCAATTTAAAACACACCTTTTATGTACTAAGTTGTCTTGGCCAGGTCAGAACTCAAGAGTCATTGGCTGCCTCTCCCTTCCACTCCAAGACTAGCTTTGTCTTTATGTTCTGTGTGAAACTTTCTTGCCTTTTTTTTTTTTTAATGTTTACTTACTTATTCTGAGAGAGAGAGAGGGAGAGGGAGAGAGAGAGTGAGCAGGGGAGGGAAGGGGGGGGGAGTCCCAAGAAGGCTCCATGCCATCAGCACAGAGCCCGATGCAGGACTCAATCTCACAAACTGAACCATGAGATCATGACCTGAGCCAAAATCAAGAGTTCAACACTTAACCACCTGAGCCACCCAGGTGCCCCCTGTGTGGCACTTTCTGAATGGGCACCATGTGTTTGGGAGATGTTAACAGGGGTTGGGATTAGAATGGGACCCCGGGAACTCCCATGGGAAAGAATTTGAACCTTGTTCACAGAGTTCATTAGGGATATATCTACAGGGCTGAGACCCCAGTGACAGCCAGACTGTGGAGGAGGAGAAGAGAACACCTGAGATTAAAAAAAAAAAAAAAAAAAAAAAAAAAAGGCACCACATGAATGAATCTGGTGGGGTGGGTCAAGTTCAGTAGGAGGCTGTTTAAGTCAGGAAAAGGCAGTGATTCTAGATAGTGTGGGCTCACCTCCTTATGACCGACCCAAGCTTGGAGAGCCTGACTGCTCTAAGGGGAGGACTGTGGTGTGGAGCCTTCCACTAGGATCCTTCTGCAGCAGGAGCTGAAGAACAGGACACAACGACAGAAAGACCTTTCCCCAAGGTCCAGGAAAGAGGGGTCAGCAGGGCAGAAAGGGACCGATGGCCAGCAGAGGGTTCAGAGATGGTGGAACACAGGGTTTATGGAGCTATGAGACATGGAGATGACTTAGTGACGACAGCCTCTTTCCTTTCTGGCTCCTAAGGAAACACAGAAGTGAAAGGGGTGTTGTCAGGACCCTTATGGGGCTGTTGATTCAGTGAACCTGGGGACAAATGTGAGAGGACCCATGAGCTTGTGGGAAAAGAAGCATTAGGTACACATGTCAAATCCCTCAGGGTTTCCACAAGAACACAGGGCAAGAAAGCCTGGACAAGACAACAGATGAGGGATGGGCAGGGCTTGGGGTTCTGATCCTTTCTGCAAATATGAGCACGGTTCTCAGTGTGTGGTGACATTTGGGGCCTAGTGGTCACATGTGTCCAACGACACGTGTGAGATATCTTGCTGTAGAAATGCAAATTTTGGGGTTGCCTGGGTGGTTCAGTGGGTTAAGCGCTGGACTCTTGATTTTGGCTTAAGTTATGATCTCACGGTTCGTAGGTTCAAGCCCCACATCAGGCTCCGCCCTGCCAATGCAGAGCCTGCTTAGGATTCTCTTTCCCTCTCTCTCTGTCCCTCCCCTGATCGCTCAAGCTCTCTCTCTCGCTCTCTCTCTCTCTCTCTCAAAATAAATAAATAAACATTAAAAAGAAGAAATGTAAATTTTTGTAACGTAATGAAATAGATGGTTTCAAAAATTTCTAGAGCTAACTAGAGTGTGTTTTCACTCTCCTCTGGACGAGAAAGGTTAGTGAAATAATTTTAGCAACTTGACCCTCAGGGAGCCATGCATCCTTCGGGTAGAGTTGAACGCACAGGTGGGGAGGGCGGGACATGAAAGGTGAGTGGAGAATTGTGGGGCAGGCCGCCCAGGCCCTCCCTCTCCTCAGGAGTCGCCTTCCAGGGAAGTTTCCTCCCTGCCTCTGGGCGTCCCCTGCTCGCTCCCTGTTGTACCATAGCAACGGCCCCCACCAACACCAAGTTTACCTCAGCTTGTCTCTCCCTTCACTCGTCACAACTTACCTAACTTGTGTCCTATCCCAGAATATCGGGTACATATTTGATTCACAGGGACAACGTTAATGCATGCAAATAGATCACACGTTGACCTTTCGACAGTGATGTCTCAGATGTCAAAGATTGATTCTTTGAGGCATTTGAAGCATTTCCAGGCATGAAAACTACCTGTGGGTGCTCACCCGGGGCATAAGCCTATTACAAGTTTAACTTATGATACTGTCTTCTACTGGGGTCTGGAAACCACACCTTCCATTACAGTGGGTACAAGTCCGGGACGTAGAGTCTCACAGACCTGAGTTCAAGTCTTGACGACAACCTTGTCTGGAGCATGTAACGGGAGCCCCCGGAGGAACAATTTCCAGATTGTAAAGGGGGCAATGTGGCATCTTACAGGGCTCTGGCAGAAATGTCAATGAAAACACCGAGCTTAAGTTGTGGCAGACACACTATATCTGTCCAAGAGCCCCTCCCTTCCCCTTCCTTCTCCTGAGAGAGCCCATTTCCCATACAGCTGCTGTGCTTGGAAAACTTCTTTCCAATCACAGAAAGTAGACTCCATGGTGGCTCCCAAGCCACCAGTATCCCCAGATACCGTTTACCTGCCCCTGAGTCCCTGGGGGTGCGGAACTGTGGCGGTCCTCTGGAAATCCTGAAGGGCTCCCCTTATGCTGACAAAGCCTGGGGGGAAAGATGAAAGAGCCCGTGGCCCAGAAGACACCATGCAGTTGCCTCTCTAACTAGTCCTGGACTCGATGACCCACGAAGTTCTTACCATGTGAGATCATGAAACCGCCAGTTCAAACCATGTTCTGATGCTTGCTATCAAATCTCTCTGCCACAAAAGCATTTAGCAAAATTCCCTTCTAAGAACTTGGAGATAGAAACCAAGATGGCGGCTCCCATGGATCCGGAGTTGAAGGTCTTCACAGAACTTCAAGCCAAAGTTATTGACACTCAACAGAAGGTGAAGCTTGCAGACATACAGACTGAATAGCTAAACAGAATGAAAAAGCATGCCCATCTTACAGGTACAGAGATTATGACTTTGACAGATGAGACTAACACGTATGAAGGTGTAGGAAGAATGTTTATTCTTCAGTCCAAGGAGGTAATTCACAATCAACTGTTAGAGAAACAGAAAATAGCAGAAAAAAAAAATTGAAGAATTGGAATAGCAAAAAATCCTACAACATCCCGGGGATGCTGATGGCACGAAGGACACAGTAGGAAACCTTTAGTGGAAGCTTCCTGCCCCCTTCCATTCCTGGCAAGGGCAGAGGGGCCAGTGTGGGAAACATCCTCTCTTCTGCCCTGATGGACTTTTTACTTGAATGATCTGGTAACCCTATGTTTTCTACTTCACCCTGATCGCTTTCCCAATCCTGGCTCTGCCTGCCACCCCCTGCCCAGGACATTCTTCACCCCCGGAGGTTAGTCAAGAACCCCCAGAAGAGGGAAGATGGGAGCCAGGACAGATAGGGGAGCTCTGCCCACACCCACTACTAGTTATGCTGGTTAGACCAATAAAAGGTATCTGTTCCCCCACCCACTCTAGTAAGTCTGTCTTTTTTAAAAATTAAAAAAAATATATTTATTTATTTTTGAGAGAGAGAAAGAGACAGAACATGAACAGGGGAGGGGCAGAGAGAGACGGAGACACAGAATCCAAAGCAGGCTCCAAGCTCCGAGCCATCAGCACAGAGCCTGACGCGGGGCTCAAACCCACGGACCTTGTGAGATCATGACCTGAGCCGAAGTCGGACACTCTGTCGACGGAGCCACCTGGGCGCCCCGCTACGTCCGCCTTTCTTGAGCCAAAGGATGAGAACCGAGGGCCAGAGAGGCTTTCCAACCTCAGCTCCTCCCTGACCTAACCCCCTTCCAGAGCTTTGGGTCTGTTCCTTCTGCATTGAAGCCTTTTCCTGCTTCTTTTCTTTCCTTTCTGTTCCTTTGGGTAAATCCTTCTACTTCCGAGCCTCTGTGCAGATCAGGAAGAAGGGAAACCAGGGCATAGCTGAGTCTAAGTGAACCTTGTGGCCTTCTGCCTAAAGATTCCTTCCCTGCTTCCTCCCACATGATCCATAAGAAAATGCAATCATAAACCATCAGCACGTCCATGGCTGTCTCCGGCGGACAGCTCAACGCCAAGGCCTCCTAGAGACTTCAGGGCTGCTGAAGCTGGCTTGTACTGGCTCGGGAGAGCCGATTATTAAAAATCAAGTGATGCGAATATGTAATTATATTTAAAACAAGGGCAATACATATTCAGAACTTGAGGGAAAAAAAAGAACCTGGTGACATTAACTATCTTTCTTTTCACTGGTCACTCAGATGAGCCACTTCCGGGCATCCTGCTAATTTATGAAAAAAAATTTTTTTTTTAACATTTATTTATTTATTTGAGAGAGACAGAACATTGGTTGTTTTCAAATTTTTACTTTTTAACTATAATTATTTCCCCCCAATACCTCTTTGACCCTTCATATGTCCTTCAAAAACCTCCCAGGGATAGAATTCCCCGAGGTCAAACAGTATTAACACATCACGTCTGGAAAACTACTGCCGAAGAACTTTCCTGAAAGGTTATAGCACCTATATCATCAGCATGTTCATTTTTCATGTATTTCCTGGGTTTGGGCAATATTTTACATTTTGCCAGTAAGTCCAAACCACCAACAAAAACCCTCATCACTTGCGAGGTTCTTGTTTCGTATCTCTGAATTGAGTGATCTTCTAATTATTTCCACCAGATTTTTAGGAGTCTAGATATCATTTTTTGCAGCCCTGATTTTACACCTTGGAGTGGATACAAATTGATTGCAGAATCTGTTTCACGAAAGCCTACTTTTCCCCACTTTTCCCACTGCCACTCTTTTGCCACTAGAGGGCGCAGACGCTGCAGAAACATAATCTTCAACAGAGACACTCTTGGAAACGACAGGAAGCACTGGTGATAATTAGGTTAGGACAACAGACCTAATCCAGAATGGCCATTAGCACCCCCAGCTCAGAATCAGCACATCAGTATGGCTGCTTGCTTTGAGATGTCATTTAGAATGATAACCAGGGACAACTAGGTGTAGATTTATGATACCTGGGTTATGTTTAGAGCTGTTCTAACCACCTCAAATTTTTTCTCAAAACAGAATTTTAAAGCTTGAATTCATTTAAAGATTAAATATACCGCATATAGCACATTATGCCTACATCACGTCCAAATTAGCCGTGCTGTCAGGGTGTAGCCCGCTTCATGTCCTCTGTCCCCCTCTCTCTCCGCCCCTGCCCTCCTCAAAAATAAACCTTAAAAGAAAAGGAAAAAAAAAAAAAAGAATTCCCTCGGACCCTAAATCCCCACCCACCTGTCCCCACCCCTGTTCGCACTCTTGCCCTCACTCCCTGCAAAACAAACTCTCAGCGAATTAGCCAGCCTTGGTGGAGGCTGATAATTACTCCTTTGCTCCATGGTGAGTGACACTCTGCCCTGTCCCCAGCAGGCACAGATGGCGTTTCCCCAAAGTCACCAGTGTCTTCCTTAAAGACATCCACACAGATGTGGCAAATTCAGTACTGAGCATTTTACAAGCTTGTTTGTAAGAACATACAGCAGCCTCGTTAGAATGGACATAAATCCACTTGGGAGCCCTCAGTTAGATGTCTGACTCTTGGTTTTGGCTCTCGTGGTTCGTGGGTTCTAGCTCTGTTCTGACCTCACGGAGCTTGCTTGGGATTCTCCCTCTCCCTCTCTGCCCCAGCCCCCAACTCATGCTCTCTCTGTCTCTCTCAAAATAAATAAACATATATATATATATATATATATATACATATACATATCTATATATATAACCACTGGGGTGGCTGTGTGGCTAAAAGGAGAAAAAGAAACAAATTTGCTTTGCGTAACTCATGCTGACAGTGAGCTGTGAATGAGGAGTACGGTGAACTCAATTCTGCACGTGAAGTCCATGAAGGAAGGAAGGGAAGAAAGAAAGAAGAACCAGAATTTATTCCAATGGCCTACTTTTCAGTCCCGTGAGATCACTGTCCATTCTTTCTATGGATTTTCCCAGACCCTTCAAAATGTTGCTCATCCCCGGATGCTGCACTGTTTCTGGTAATTTCTCCAGTGAGCCTCAGTGGTCCCATGGCATTAACTTTCTCCAAGGTGCTTCCTAATCCTCAAACGTTGGTGACTGTAAGGTTCTTAAGGGTCAGCCAGTGCCATCTCGTGACACAGGACTTCCCCGGCTCAGTCCAGAGTCTCTGGATACAAAACCAGTAGGACAATTTCAATTCAAAGCCAAACAGGCCCTGCCAAAGTCGGGGCTGCCTTTTTCCATTTAGGTGCGAATTTAAGTCATATGAACTGATGGGCGCCTGGGTATCTCAGTCGGTTGAGCGTCTGACTTCAGCTTGGGTCACGATCTCGAGGTTGGTGGGTTCGAGCCCCTCAGTGAGCTCTGGGCTGACAGCTCGGAGACTGGAGCCTGCTTTGGATTCTGTGTCTCCCCCTCTCTCTGTCCCTCTCCCAGTCACACTCTGTCTCTCTCTCTCTCTCTCTCAAAGATAAATAAACTTAAAAAAACTTAAGTTAAATGAATGGAAAAAATATATCAATATATCGGGATGATATATCAAGGACGATATATCAGGACGATAGTGTCAAGAGACTCCAGGATTGAGGGACAATGGTTTCGCTGACATTTGCTGGCTTATCTCCTATTTTCCATTGCCAGATGGATCAGGGCCTGCCCAAATGTAGATGGAATCAGGGTGGCCTCCCCTGTGTTGTGAAAAGGATCTCAGGCAGGGCCTCTAAAAGACTGAGGGCAACTTATGCAATTCCATTTTTTAAGGCTCAGGCATATTTTAAAATGGGGAGATTTTGAAAATATGTGTGTACAGTAAATATCCTGATATTGCCAGGAACTCGAGCTCTCACTGTGGGAGAAGGAATATAGAGAGATGAAATGAAGGAAAATTCTAGAGTGTTGGATTTGGGTTTGAATTGGAAGTGTCACTAAAAGCCCATTACGTAGATATGATGAGTTCTGTCCACTGAACGGGCTGTGAAGCAAAGCAAAACGAAGCAAAGAACCACCTAGGGGCAGTTAGCAAACTAAACACCCTGATCTTGTTCTCTAAATGTAATAATCTCTAATCTCTAAGATGAATAATAATTCTCTACTAAAAGGAATCAGGGATCGTTGAAGATCTGGCTAAGTTTATGCCTGAGACAAAGCCCAGGTGAGTCTAGAATATCTTCTCGTGCCAAAAGCAATGAGATGCTCAAAGATGGGGGTGTGTGAAAGGGGACAGCTTGGAGGGATCCCACTGGCCACATCTGGGGCAACGAAAGCATCAGAAAGAATAATGACAGAAACGGATACAGACATTAGAAGTTTTTTCCCCCCTTGACTCTAGAGAGTGAGAGAGCATGCACACGGGAGTGAGGGAGGGGCAGAGGGAGAGTGAGAATCCCACGCAGAATCCCAACAATCCCAATCTCAGGCTCAGCTCGGAGCCCGACACGGGGCTTGATCCCACAACCCTAGGACGGTGACCTGAGACGGATTTCAGAGTCAGAGGCTTAACCGACTGAGTCGCCCAGGCGCCCCTAGAATTTTTTTGTGAGCCAATGAACAGTCAAGTAGATGGCAGATGGCAGGGGCCAGGTTTGTCACTGTTGGAATGAGAGGTTACAGATAAGCAAGGGGAGGAGGCTGGAACCATCCATGTGGTAATGGATTAGAGTTGGAAACATCAGCATGTTTGTGCTTAATGTTTAGCTTCACGTCCACACAGCTGACTACATATAGAAATATTTATAGAGCGGTGCGTGTGCCCGGGTTAGTATACACACACCTATTTCCTTGCTCTGTCAACGGAGGGGGCGTAGGAACAACACCACAGTAGCAACGCCACGAGCACATCTGGCGCCCAAGTCTTGGTTTCTCATCTCCTTTTCCAGTAAAAGGAAGCAAAGCGCCTTGGAGGAAAGGCTGACCCTAGAACTGAGGCAGAATATATACCAGATGAGCCAGAGAGTCAACATCTTCTTTTTAAAATTTTTTTTAAATGTTTTTATTTATTTTTGAGACAGAGAGAGGCAGAGCATGAGCGGGGGAGGGGCAGAGAGAGAGGGAGACACAGAATCCGAAGCAGGCTCCGGGCTCCGAGCTGTCAGCACAGAGCCCGACGCGGGGCTCGAATCCACCACCCATGAGACCATGACCTGAGCCGGAATCCGACGCTTAGCCGGCTGAGCCCCCCAGGCGCCTCCAGAGCTCTCCTTGTGCCAGAAAGCAAGAAAGTGCTCAGAACAAAATAAAACCTAACCGCAAAACCCATGATGAGGTAGGGTGGCTAGAAGAGTGGCAGCGGCCAGGCAGCCCCAGCTTCGAGCAGGCTCTGGGTGCACCTGCCCTGCCGCCCTGATGCCCAAGAGGAAGGTGAGCTCCACAGAAGGGGCCGCAAAGCAGGAGCCCAAGAGGAGGCGGTCTGCTAACCCTGCTCCTGCAAATGTGGAAACAAAGGCGAAAAAAAAAATGGTGGCAGGAAAGGATAAATCTTCAGACAAAAAAGTGCAAACAAAGGGAAGAAGGGAAGCAAAGGGAAAACCAGCTGAAGTGGTGAACCAAGAAAGAAAGAAGAATTACCTGCAGAAAACCGAGAACAGCCTCTGATGACGTCAAGTCTGATGAATATCATAGCCCATGTCTTACCAGTGGTCCCTGGCTCCCTTCTTGTCCAATCCGGAGGAATATGTGTATCAACTCTTTTGTAAATGCAAGTTTTTGTAGTAGCTCTGGAAACATTTTCAAGGAGGAGGGACTCCCATTTCATCCTATTTTTAAGGTGTAAATGTTAGGGGCGCCTGGAGGGCTCGGTCGGTGAAGCGTCTGACTCTTGATTTCAGCTCAGGTCATGCATTCGCAGTTCATGGGTCGGAGCCCCGTGTCTACAGTGTGGACCCTTCTTGGGATCCTCTCTCTCCCTCTCTCTCTTGCCCTCTCCTGCTTGCTCTCTCTCTCAAAATGAGTAGACTTGAAAGAGGTGTAAATGTTATTTTTTTAAGAGGTAAAATCGTTTGCTGGTTATTTTTTGGTACAACCAGAAAATAGTGGGATATTGAGTGAGGGAGGGTGTTGTTTTTCCCCCTTAAGATTTTATTTTTAAGTAATCTCTACACCCAACATGGGGCTTGAACTTACAACTCAAAGACCAAGAGTCTCACGCTTTACCTAGTGAGCCAGCCAGGCACCCCACATGTGGAGGGCTTTGACCGCCTTGGGCATTAGTTTCACAGTCCATAGCGGGCGTGGCTTTTATATCCTATAATACCAAGCAGACTAAATGGCAATTTGCAGTTGACCGTGCATTTAATATGTCTTCAACATTTTAAGTTACTTCGATTCCCCGTTGTTTTTGGTAGAATTGTTTCCTAAATTAAATCACCCCTTGATCTTGGCTCTCTCTGTCAGAATTTTGCACACTCTGTAACATCTTGGCCGCGGTAATCCAGTTGTCCTATTAACACTGTTAATGTGCTGTGCAAGACTGAAAATCTGAGCATGCAGGGTGTATGATATTAAATTGTGAATTAATGGGACCTAACAACGTAACAGCCTATCGACATTTGAAAATATTCGTACTCAATATCCTGTTAAGGAAAATTTGCCTCCAAATTCTAAGCTGGAAGGTCGCTGGAGTGACTTTGAGAGAATCACAACCACGTGATTTTTTTTAGATTTTTGGTGTGTTTGTTAGGAATGATGCACAAATTGAAATGTACTGATCCTGAGAACAATCAATGAAAGCTGAAAGCATTTCTTACAGCACTTAAAAAAAAAACACCGTAAAATTGTCAGTGCGCTCTGTTGTACATCCAAATTAATACAACGTTGTATGTCAACTATATTTTAATAATTTTAAAAAATTATTCTATTTTTCGGATTTTACAATTTGTATGTACAAAGTGACATTATTGTTTAAATAATGAAACTTAGCCTTCAGGCGCCTAAGTGGCTCAGTCGGTTGGGAATCTGACACTTGATTTCGGCGGGGGGGGGGGGGTGGGGGGGTGGTGATCCCAGGGTCATAGGATAGAGCCCACCCCCCACCCCCCACCCCCCACCCGCACTGAGTGTGGAGCCTACTTGGAATTTTCTCCCTACCTCTGCCCCCTCCCTCCCTCATGCATGCACATTCTCTCTCTCTCTAAAAAAGAAAAAAATTGGGGCACCCGGGTGGCTCATTCAAGTTAAGCCTCGGACTTCGGCTCAGGTCATGATCTCGCGGTTTGTGAGTTTGAGCCCCGAGTCGGGCTCTGTGCTGACAGCTCAGAGCCTGGAGCCTGTTTTAAATTCTGTGTCTCCCTCTCTCTCTGCCCCTCCCCTGCTCGTGCTCTGTCTCTCTTTCTCAAAAATAAACATTAAAAAAAAAAGTTCATTTGAACTAAAATCAATTTGAGAGGTGCTTGGGTGGCTCAGTCGGTTAAGCGTCCAACTTCAGGTCATGATGTCTCGGTTCATGAGTTCAAGCCCCACACTGGGCTCCATGCTGACAGCTCAGAGCCTGGAGCCTGCTTTGGATTCTGTGTGTCCCTCTCTCTCTGCCCCTCCCTGCTCGCACTTGGTCTCTCTCTCTCTCTTTCTCTCTCAAAAATAAAGACACAATTAAAAAAAAATCTATTTGAATCAGTCAGGCAGCACCTAAATGGTGGAAATAGTCAGGAGTGCTCTACCCACAGGAGCTCTGGAGGAAACAAAGGCAGGAAATTATTGATTGGCTCTAGCTTAAGGCCTACTTGGCTTAATTGGTGATTAATTGGTCATCCTTAGGTTTCTTTTTTTTTTTTTTTAATTTTTTTTAACGTTTTATTTATTTTTGAGACAGGGAGAGACAGAGCATGAGCAGGGGAGGGGCAGAGAGAGGGAGACACAGAATCTGAAACAGGCTCCAGGCTCTGAGCTGTCAGCACAGAGCCCGATGCGGGGCTCGAACCCACGAACCGTGAGATCATGACCTGAGCCCAAGTCGGATGCTTAACCGACTGAGCCACCCAGGTGCCCCCATCCTTAGGTTTCAATTTTGTAACTTTGAGGTATTTACAGACTTCGATTTTGGGGTCGCTTCCACAAGCCACCACGACAATAGAGTCGCCTCAGTTCAATGGTCTCCTTGCTTAATTAATTTAACACGACACAAATAAATGGGAGAGAAAAGACAAATTCTGAGCAGAGAATTTGGAATCATTTTCATGGACACTCCACCTCCAGGGGGTGGAGCGTAATCCCCGTTTGTTGATGATCTGTACCTTTGGTATGGGATGGTAAAGCATGGTCATTCTTAGGAAAATGTTCTTATTCTCCAGTGTTACACACTGAAGTATTTAGGGATGAAGTGCCATGATTTCTGCAACTTAATTTATGATTTAGTAAGAAGGAGAATGCAAATACATGGGCCTGTGTGTGTATGGAAATGGCGACAGAGAAGACAACGGCAAACGGTTAACCACTGATGAATTTGATGAAGGGTGTGCGCTCGTTGCATTGTCTTTCAACTCTTCCAGAAAATGTCAATATTTCAAAATAAAAAATTGGGAAAAATTAATTCCATGAACATTTCGTATTTTTGGTTTGTTGTTTTCCTAGTCATGTATTTACTTATTTAAGAGATCTCCACACTCAACACGGGGCTTGAACTCAGGACCTTGAGATGAAGAATCATATGCTCCTCTGACTGAGCCAGCCAGGCGCCACCACAAACATGAACTATTTTATTTTTTATTATTTTTTTAATGTTTATTCATTTTTTGAGAGAGAGAGAGAGGAAGACACAGAATCTGACGCAGGCTCCCGGCTCTGAGTTGTCAGCACAGAGCCCGACGTGGGGCTCGAACCCACGAACCGTGAGATCATAACCGGAGCGGAAGTCGGACGCTCAACCGACTGTGCCACCCAGGGGCTCCAAACATGAAGTATTTTAAGTGTCTGCATTTGACAAATGAGTAGAATGTAATTATGCTAAAATCGGATTTCAGAATCGAACAGTAATCACAGATTCCATGAGAAAAACAGTCCAAGGCGCCTGATAGGTAGCGTACGTGATTTGCTAATGGGCAGCTTTGAGGTTGTCTGAAGAACATTTTACTACCACCAGAGTATCTTGGAGAGTACATCAAGGAGGCAAATTTGAGGCTCCTCAATAAGTGTGCATCCTGAGCCATATTCCCTTTCCGGTGAACTGAGATTCTGAGGCACTGTTTCCCCGATGGAAGCTCTCTCCCACCCACCCCCATACCTTCAAGCTATTTTCTCCAAGCCAGGCTGGGAAACTCCCTCCCCTTAAAACATTCCTGCAAGGCCGGATGGCCAAGGCAGTGAACTACTGTTCTCATGTACAGAACACTCCTTTTATGGTGTGTCCCCCATCCCTTCCCTTCACCACAGCTCAGTTTACAAAATTATCACTTTGAAAGACACGGCAGGAGTGACAGCTGGTCATGTCCAGTGGGGGCAAAAACCAAACAAACAAACAACAAAACAAAACAAAACAAAAGCCTGGCGGGCTCATGGGGAGAGAGAGAGCCTCCTCTGGGCAGGTGGGCATGGAAGGGTGGGCAATGGGGGCACTCGGGTCGCCTGTGGGATAGGTGGAGCGGTGATACCAGAGTAGGGAAGGGAACAAGATGGCAGAAGTGAGAAGAAGCTCCCTGGCCTCACCTACCTGACTCTCCTCAGTAGAGCCTTTTGGGAAAGAATGAAACTGGGGTGCCGGGGGGGCAACCTTCAGTTTGGTGCTTGGGGTTGGGGAGGGCAGAATTTCCCTCTCCCCTTTGCTCTCCTACCTGGTCAACACTGAAGAGCGTTAACTCACCTCAGAGTGGACTTAGTTGGGTCACCGCACGGTGCAAGACCTCAAGGCTCCTCTCACCCCCCCACCCCCAGTCCCAGTCAATCCACAAAGGGGGCAGGTGATCACAGGTCCAAGTGTCAGAGAAGGCCCTTTACCCCTTAAGATTCATGCTGCCAAGGACCAAGCAAATTGTCTTCAAGTAGAAAGTACCCCGCAAATGATCCCCCCGCCGAGGGGCTACTCCTGGGGAAGCAGACAGGCGAGGTGGGGAAGGGTTGGAAACTTCAATTCTAGCGTAAACAGTTTCATTGTTCAGCCGGAGGGTACACGAACAGATATCCGTTGTGTGAATATGTACAGTTCAGGTTTCCTTAAAATATTTCATAATAAATTATGTTTTAAGTGGGCCTCATATATGATTTTTTTCCGTTGTCAGCTTTGGAATGCCTGGTCCTATGCTGACGTTAACTCAACTCCGGGTGCGTCCTGCCACGAAAGACCTTAGGTTTGGTCTTAATTAGATGCAAAGTCTGAAATCTGTATCAGCAGCTAACTAGTCCTGCAATTTTGTGCAAAGCACTCCATCCTCTGTGCTTCAATATCTCTATATTTTTTATTTATTTTGAGAGGAGAGAGAGAGAGAGAGAGAGAGAGAGAGAGGGAAGGCGCACGTGCACATACACGTGTGTATGAGAGTGGGGGAGGGGCAGAGGGAGAGAGAAGGAGGGAGAGAGTCCCAAGCAGGCTGCACTGTCAGCGCAGAGCCTGATGCGAGGCTCAAACTCACAAACTAAGATCTCTGAGCTGAGATCAAGAGTCGGACATTTAACCGACTGAACCACCCAGGCACCCCCAACATCCCTATCTTTAAAAGGGCGAAGTTACCTGCTCTGTCCACCTCTCGGGACGACCGTGCAAGAAAGGCCTATAAAAACCATAGAGCAACATATAAATACAAGCCACTCTAAGTGGTATTTGGGATCCGGACTAACCAGGATGCTAAATTCGTAATTGCGGGATATGGGGGGTTATTAGCATGATTGCTTTCGCAAGTGTAAATGATGGCGAGGAAGGAGGCCATTGTTCCAGAACCATAAACTGGGTGAGCACTGTCCCTGCTCACCACAAGGCATGCGGTTTTCTCCTTATTTCTATTCTCCTCTCATCTCTGAGTCTCTGCAAAATAGCACTGGGGGCAATGAAATAGTTCTCAACTCTCATCTTTTGTGCGTGCTGGGGAAGGCAATCAGACTGTTTTCTCCCTAAGCAAGAATAAAACATTTACTTTAAAAAGTAAAACACTTAAAAATTGTCTTTATCTGGCTTTAAAGCACTTCGCCTTCACAAAGCGTGTGTGTTTGAAGCATGGCTGTAAATTCACACTAATTCATTTTTAAAATGCATTGTGATTTCTAGCCAGATTAATGTCACTCTGAAACAGCCATGCTGGGAAGATGTACTTCCTGCCTAGGATCTTAACTTTGTTTGAAACACCTATAAAACGCTTCTGAGATTGCTTTCAGAATTGATTTACAATCACACAAGAAAATCCATCCCATGAGTCCAAATGGGATATTAGACCCAAATAGTGTTACCCAACAGACCACCCGCATTACTCAAAAAATAAGTTTTATGTTGTTTCTGGAAAGCAAAGCTCCAAACAAAGGAAAAAGACTTGGAGCCTCGGGGAGTATTCAAAGAATCGACCTTGGCTTCTGAAAAGTTTCCAGAACTTTCTCAGCAGTAACACCAAATGAGGACAACCTTGAAAGCAACTACTCTTATCTGGATGTAAAAATTTCCATCCCGATTCCTTTAAAATTAGGCTTTTAAACTTTGTAACTATTCAAGTATTTTTTTGAAGCATAATCTAATGAGTGCTTTTTACAGCTCCGAGATGGAATCAGTGACAAAATGATTCTGGAATTTGCTTTGGGGGCAAATAAACCGTGAGATGAATCAGATGGGTAGATAAGAGGGAAAATGAAAACTTGGGAGTTTGGGCACAGACATCATGTTTTTAATGTGAGAAACTAATTCTGGATGGGACTTTTGATCAGGGCACCGCGATGGTTTTTGGATCCCACTACCTCACTGAAGGACTCATGGATTTGTTTTTTTCTTTTGGTCAGAATTCCTTCTTGTCATTTTCGACCATCCACTCTAGATTTCTGTGGACCCTGTTGAGTCATTGAAATACCACAATGCAAGTTGAAAATCTCTCTTTCACGAACAGAATTTTCGCTGGGAAAATGATTGCCATTGTGATTGAAATAATCCCCAATCATGGCTCCATTTACTTCCAGAAATAGCATTAAGTATTTGTTTTGAGTTCTTATGTTCTTCTGTACTAACTGAATTATTGAGTACTAATAACTAAATTATTTGTTATTTTCTGGGGCTTAGTAGATATTTCTAAACAATTACTTACATTTTAAGCAATTTGAACATACTTAAATGGCATTTCTATGGAAGAACAAATAAATTGAAGACAAGTCGAATACTAATTAGTAGCAATAAAAAACTATTTCAGAGAAATGAGAAAATACTATCTCTAAGTTTACCACCCTAAAGTGAAATTAAAAACGACAGTGGAAGGGGGTGCCTCAGTTGGTTAAATGTCCGACTCTTGACTTTGGCTCAGGTCACGATCTCACGGATCCCGAGTTCGAGCCCCGCATGGGGTTCTGCGCTGACAGTGCGGAGCCTGCTTGGGATTCTCTCTCTCCCTCTCTCTGCTCCTCCCCCACTCATGCTCTGTCTCTCTCTCTCTCAAAATAAAATAAATAAACTTAAAAAAAATGATTAGGGGCGCCTGGGTGTCTCATTCAGTTGAGCATTTGACTTTAGTTCAGGTGGTGATCTCCCAGTCCATGAGTTGGAGCCCCTCATCGGGCTCTGTGCTGACAACTCAGAGCCTGGAGCCTGCTTCAGATTCTGTGTCTTGCTCTCTTTCTTCCCCTCCCCCCCTCATGCTCTCTCTCTCTCTCTCTCTCTCAAAAGTAAATAAACATTAAAACACACACACACAAAAACTGCAACGGTAAAAACAATAGCAATAACAAAAGACCAAGCAATCAGAGTCTTTATAATTGCACTTCTTACAAAAAGGCTAAGTGTGTGCGTGCACATAAATGTACATGAAGGCAAGGGCACTTCACTAGACTTGCATGAGAAATCTATTCAGATTCAACGGGATAACCTCAGCCTACCCACTTGGGGCATCAGGGCAGGGCTGGGTGATCTAGTCTGACCTTGAATGCTACCAGGGAAAATTTCTTCCAGGATAAAGCCTGACTCAGAGGTTTGCTTGTTAAACTACACCATAAAACTTTACTGTTCCTTTTGGAGACCTGGCTAAGCCAACCAGATAATCAAAGACAGATTTATAAGCCTGGTGCCTGTTGGCACCCCAGTAATTCAGAGTTAAGTACTGGGATTGGCTCCTAGATGTTTTATTGGTTTGAGGCACTCTTCACGGGCCAATCCACAGTAACGAAAGGGCACACGGGAAGGCTCTCGTCCCGTGCCCCTTGACCACCTGGGCTTTGTCAACTCTCAGTTCCTGTTAGAGTGCTCACATTTCACGAGACTGCATTTCTAAGTCTCATTCCCTCCCCCCTGCCCCGGGCCCTCCAAGACTTCTCTTTGCAGCTCCCATAGAACTTTCTAGATTTAGTGAAACCTGCCATAGATGCAGAAGAGGACTACTTCCCTTTCAGTCAGAACCAAACTAGAATATTTGGTTCAGTTCTTACAGACTGGAGGGAATTTAGGAAACTGTGCCCTTCAAGGATCCCTCCTTCCTCCCCTCCCTTCCCCTTGGCTTCCTTTCTTCCTTCCTCACTGGGGCACCAGATCTGGCTCTGAAAACTCATGTGTGTGCCAGGTCTGTGGGGTTTCTGTCCGAATCCCAAGAGGGGGTCCCATCTTTCTTCTTCTTCAATCCTAGCAATTGGGTCTCCACCTTTCTATCTTGACAGGCTGCCCACTAATCAGACTCCGAAAGTCGGTCTGCTCGGCTTGCTCGGCTCTAGCCGGTCCCCATTCTGAGAACGGAAGTCCTGTTCCTGACACCCGCAGGGTGACCCTGCCACCTGCCATATACTCCAGGTGTTGCCCACTGGCTCTGTTGGCCTCCTGAGTACTGACTACTCTTTGTCGGTGATCACTGTGCTCTGCTGAGCCCAGCAGGTGGCCCTGGTTTGGACCTTCCAGATGGTGGCTCATGTACAGAACCCCCTCCTGCCATCTCCCCTGCTAATAGCTGGCCTGCACGGTCATAACAAGAAATGAGCAAATGTGTCACGATTACTAGGTGGTAAGTTCCTCCAGGTCAGAGAGTGAGTCCTCCTCAGCATTTTATGCCCAGGGCCAGAGTGTTGACCTGGCCCAAAATGGATGCGCTAAATCTGGGTTCAAAGGCGGATGAACACTACAATTGGTGTGTCCTCCCCAAGGCCCACAGCTGGATCTTCCGTGCGGGAGCTCCCACCAAATCTCATTGCTCTGCTTGGATAACTACATACAGCCTTGCTTCTACATACGAACAAATTAAATCACTCAAGTTGACGGGAATAAACGTTCAGTGTGGTCGTGGGCATTCATTCATGCTGCAAATATTTACTTAGCGTTTTACCGTGTGTCAGGCTGTGCTGGGTGCAATCGATGTAAAAGTGAGATTTCGTGGTTCCTAAGAGAGGAATTTACTGTCTGGGGCAGTGCTCCCAAATCCCTAATGTGCACATGAATCATCCCGGGATCTCGTTAAAATCAGATCCTGTTCTGTGGGACCGGGCTGCGTTGCGAACAACTCCCACTGCAGATTCTGAGGTGAGTGGAGTAGAAGGAGCCACTGGTGGTACTTAAGGTGCGACCCCAGGACCAGTAGCTCCTGGGACCGTCTGGGAGTATGTCGGAAATGCAATTCTCGGGCCTCCCCTCCAAACAACTTTGGATGTGGCCCAGTGAACAGGCCGTCCAGGTGATCCCGATGCGGGCTAAAGTTTGGGAACCACTGGCCTCGAGCAGCATCCTCAGTCCTGGCCTTGTGTTAACGTCACCTGGGGGAGCTTTTAAAAAACACGGGGCCCCAGGGGCACCTGGCTGGCTCGGTCAGAGGAGCATGTGACTCTTGACCTCAGGGTGGTGGGTTTGAGTCCCACGTTGGGTGTAGAGGTTACCTCAAAAAATTAACTAATTAAAACTTTAAACAACAAAAACAAGGGGCACCTGGCTGGCTCAGTCTGGGTGGCTCAGTCGGTTAAGCATCCGACTCTTGATTTCGGCTCAGGTCGTGATTTTATAGTTTGTGAGTTCAAGTCCCGCTTTGGGCTCTGAGATTCTCTCTCTCTCCCAAAATAAATACATAAACTTAAAACAAACAAACAAAAAACACAGGGCCGTAACCCAAATCAATGGGGTCAGAATCTATATAGGTGGGGCCCTGGCATCAGGAGTATTTGCTTGCTTTCTTGCTTATCTATCTATCTATCTACCTGTCATCTATCTATCTATCATCTATCTCTCCAGGTGACATAAAAGAACAGCCAGCCTGAGAACCATGAGCTAGAAGCAAGCTGCCACATCAGCAGACAAGTACAACCCAATGTCGTAAGAGCTACTACTATTGTCTAGAAAGTTGACCTGGGGAAGTCAGGGGGCTTCTCGGAGGAGGGAACCAATGTGAGCCGCCTCTTGAATTTAGCCCAAGGGTTTGCCAGGGACACAAACAGGGACAAAGCATTATTCAGGCAGAGGGCTGTGTAGACTCACAGAGGCAGAAAGCAGCAAGGTGAGCCTCGGACCTCTCCAGAACCCAGTCGGTAGGGGCAGAGCAGGTGACAGGAAGTTGGCTGGATGGGCAGTAGGATGGGGGCGACCCGGAGAGGTGAGCAGGAGGTGACTGTGTTCTGTGTCATTGAAGGCACTGGCCTCATTTAATCTAGAGCATGAATGGCCAAAGGGAGAGAAGGTAAGTACCTTCAAAAATCTGAACGCTGTCCCTCATCAGCTGTGCCCAGATGATAGCAAAGTACCTTCTCGCTGGCCCCTCATTTGGCTTTCTAGTCCATCTCCCACAACGCTGGCCTGTGACACTTTTGTGACCACAGCCCTCTCAGATTGAAAGCTTTCGTGCTCCCCAGAGAGAATCAAGGCCTTTCCAGCTTTGGGTGTTGCTCTCCTCTCCCATCTCCCTCTTTGGGCTCTCTGCCTGATGGGTCTACATAATCAATGACACACAAGTCCTCAGGGGCTCCCCCCCCCCCCGCCACACCCCCTTACATCCACCACCAGCTCACTCCTCCCCAGTCACGGTTGCCTACCATCGTGGGTTGAATTGTGTCTTCCCCAAAAAGATATGTTGGAGTCTTGACCCCTAGTATCTCAGAATGTGACCTTATTTGGAAAGAGGGTCTTCACAGAGGTAACCAAATTAAAATGAGACCATGAGTGGGCTCTAATCCCATACGATTGGGTCCTCATAAAAAGGGGAAATTTGGACACAAAGACAGACACACACACACGTGGGAGGAACACACCACATGAAGATGAAAGCAGAAGTCAGAGTGACACTTCTACAGGCCAAGGAGCACCTAAGATCACCAGGAAGTCACCAGAAGCCAAGGGAGCACGTGAGGGAGCCCAAACAGATTCTCCCCCACAGCTCCCAGAGGGAAGTAGCATTGCTGACATCTTGGCCTTGGACCTGTAACCTCCAGAACTGAGAGACGATAGACATCCGTTGTTTATGTCGCCAGCATGGGGGCACTTGGCTATGGCAGCCCTAGGAAACTGGCACGGCAACCCTGCATCCTATTCCCAAAGCACCCTGTTATCTCTGTGCCACTGGGGGGATGTTATCTGTTCCCCAGCCCCTGCTAGAGCAAAGGGCTCCATCTTTCGTCTCTACATCCCCAATACCTAGCGGAG
Source organism: Lynx canadensis (assembly GCF_007474595.2). NCBI lineage: Eukaryota > Metazoa > Chordata > Mammalia > Carnivora > Felidae > Lynx > Lynx canadensis. The sequence goes on along the minus strand of NC_044314.2, from coordinate 16,332,812 downwards.
GCCAGTCGACGGGCCATGAGGGATGAGAGGAGGTAGAAGGTGCTATTCCAAAGAAGGGTAATAGGAGTATTCTGGGGGGCTTCCCAAGGTTCCATGAGACCAAAGGGTGGATGCTTCAGTACAGCAAATGTAATTCCAGAGAGGAAAACATCCTTAACGTCTCTCTTGAGCCAAATGGTTGAAATTTGTTAACAATTTTATTTGTTTACTTTTATTTTTTTATTTTGAGAGAGAGAGAGAGAGAGAGAGTGCACGTGAGCAGGGGAGAGGGGCAGAGGGACAGAGAGAATCTTAAGCAGGCTCCACGCTCAGCACAGAGCTGGAGCAGGGCTCAGTCCCATGACCCCGGGATCATGGCCTGATGGCCTGAGCCGAAATCAAGAGTAGGACGCTCAACCCACTGAGCCGCCCAAGTGCCCCAACGCTTTTCTTATAACATGCATTTCTCCTACAAGAAAGATGCCACGTTTGTTGTTGTTCTGTTTCGTTTTTTAAACTACTGGGTGGTAGGGTTACAGGTGGGCTTATTGTCTTTTTATATCTTTCTGTATTTCTTTAAACTCTTGAGAATCCTTATTTGTATAATTGGAAAGACAGCAGCAGAACAGCCAAATGGGTTTTTGGCTAGAATTGGGGTGTTTGCCCTCCTCCCGACTCCCTTGCCCCTCGTACCTTCCCCCGACCCCGGTACTCCCTGCTTCCAAGGCGGGCTCCAGGCAAAAGTCAGTCCTCCTCCTTTGGATGCCTCTGACACCTCCCGAAGCTCCGAGAAGCCGCCGTCCCCCTCATCAGTTTACCTGTAACTCATTTCTTCAGCCCCTTCGTCTGCCAGCTGGACAGAAGCACCCACCTCTCCAAAGCCCCCACGGCACCTTCTTCCGGGTGCCCACGGATGAAAATGAGCAGAATGAAACCAAAAGGATACACGAGCCTCCCAATCGCAAATCCTCGGTGTCCCCTGCAGGCAAGGGCTGACACTGTCCCCCCTTGGAAATTTCCCCTTCTGTCTCATCCAAGTGGGCTGCGGCCTCCCACACTGGATGGTGGAAATCCCCGCCTGGAAAAGAGCCAGATAAATCAGATCAGGAAACTCATGCAGCTCAGAGCTGCATGTCTGTGTCTGGAGCCCGCGGAAGGTGCCAGGGGCACCGTGGTTCCGGGTTCCTTTAAAGGCAGGGCTTCGGTGGATGAGTCAGCTCAGATTTTCCAGCAAATAATCCCGGTATATTATTGTTGCCCAGGACAATCGTCTTTAAAAAGCAGTGGGTGATACATAATGCGCCACCACTGAGGTAAAGTGCTTGAAGGACGTAGGGAATTTCTCAGGACTATCTTTGCGACTTCCTATGGATCTCTAATTACTCCAAAATAAAAAGTTAAAAACAAAAAAAAAGAAAAAAAACCCTCCAGGTGGCTGGCCATAATGCGAAATCTTGATACAGGTCACTATTTTGGATTCCAGTCTCAAAATAAAAGACACACACAAGTGCCTGTATGAATTAGGCATTTGGTGGACTTCTAATGTAACCATTTCTCTCTCTCTCTTTTTAAAAAAATTTTTTTAATGTTTATTGATTTTTGAGAGAGAGAGAGAGAGACAGATTGTGAGTGGGGGATGGTCAGAGAGACAGGGAGACACAGAATCTGAAGCGGGCTCCAGGCTCTGAGCTATCAGCACAGAACCCGATGCGGGGCTCGAACCCACGAACTGTGAGATCATGACCTGAGCTGAAGTTGGATGCCTAACCAACCGAGCCGCCCAGGCGCCCCTCTCTGTCTCTCTTTTGATAGGTTTTTTATTTTTCTCTGTCTTTTCCAGCCATTTACCGCACTACAGTAGAGACAATACAATACGTCACTGAGTTGCTAGAATGCAGCCCTGTCACTGAAATAAAGAATCCAAACTTTCTAAAGCACAGGGGAAAAAAAACAATTCCCCGGGGAATCCTTAATTCGTATTTGTTTTGCGGGTGCCTCTGTTCCTCGGAAGTTTTTGCTATTAAAAAGCAAACAAACAGGGGCGCCTGGGTGGCGCAGTCGGTTAAGCGTCCGACTTCAGCCAGGTCATGATCTCGCGGTCCGTGAGTTCGAGCCCCGCGTCAGGCTCTGGGCTGATGGCTCAGAGCCTGGAGCCTGTTTCCGATTCTGTGTCTCCCTCTCTCTCTGCCCCTCCCCCGTTCATGCTCTGTCTCTCGCTGTCCCAAAAATAAAAATAAACGTTGAAAAAAAAAATTAAAAAAAAAAAAAAAGCAAACAAACAAAAAATATTAGAGCTGATTCTGGAGACCGAAAAAGCCAAGATATTAGGCGTCTGAATAGCAACAAGTTTAAATTAACTCGGGTTAAATGACTGGGGTCTCCACAGATGAGGTCATTAGGGTGGGCCCTAATCCAATGTGACTTGTATCCTTATACAAAGGGGTAATTTGGTCCTATAGGCAGACATACACAGAGAGCAGCGCCATGGGAAGATGAAGGCAGAGACTGGGGTGATGCTTCTAGAATCCAAGAAGGCCAAAGATGGCCAGCAAATCACCAGAAGCTAGGGCAGAGGCATGAACAGAATCTCCCCACAGCCCTTAGAAGGAATCAACCCTGCGATACCTCGATCCCGGACTTCCAGCCCCTAGAACGGTGAGACAACAAATTTCTGTTATTTTAAGCCATCCAGTGTGTGGTACTTGGTTATGGCAGCCGTAGCAAATTAATAAAGCCCAGCCTCAGGGCGCCTGGGTGGCTCGGTCAGCTAAGCTTCCCAGTTCAGCTCAGGTCATGATCTCAGGGTTCGTGAGTTTGAGCCACAGAGCATGCTCTGAATCCTGTGTTTCCCTTCTCCCCTCGGCCCTACCCACCTCAGAAGTAAATAAACATTTTGGATAGATAGATAGATGATATCGATACAGATATAGATATAGATATAGATATAGATATAGATATAGATATAGATATAGATATATAGCCCACCCTCAACTGTGAGCCCTTGGCGGATTCCTTTATGAGATCTTTTACTCTAGCGGAGTCATAGCAAAGAAATGGATGGAAGATGTCGATGGGTTAGGAGTTAGGGGCAAGTTCTAGCCTTTACAGGACAAGACTTTATGAGATCTTTTACCCTAGCGGAGTCAGAGCAAAGAAATGGATGGAAGATGTCGATGGGTTAGGAGTTAGGGGCAAGTTCTAGCCTTTACAGGACAAGACTTTATGAGATCTTTTACCCTAGCGGAGTCAGAGCAAAGAAATGGATGGAAGATGTCGATGGGTTAGGAGTTAGGGGCAAGTTCTAGTCTTTACAGGACAAGACTTTTTCCAGTACTCCCTGTAATAATAATAATAATACCAGGAGCTACTGAGCACTTAGTATGGACTAAATGCTTTATGTCATGATCTCATTTAATACATACAGGTACCCAGTGAGGTGGGTATTATTCTGGCTTTGGAGACAAAAGAAATTAGGATTAAGTACCCTGTCCGAGTTTATGGGACTAGGTCATGGTTGAACCGCAGCCTAAACCCTTGGCTCTGAGCTCACCTGATTGACCGCTGCAGTGCTCTGCATGACTGCAAGGGACTAAAGCCACCCGGTTACCCATCTCCCTTCGCACCTTAGCCGCTGCTTGTCCAACAGCCTTGCTTCTCCAGCAGCGAAGCAGCTACAGACGAGAAGAAACAGGTAACATGGCTAATAGACTGTGGTCGGATTGTCAAGGTAGAGTTTTTAAAGGAAGCTATAGACATTGTTATCAGTTCCTATAACTCATCTGGTGCCTGTGACAGCACAGAAGGGGACAAGAAACACTTCTTCCTAGAAGGAGAGGCTTTTCCCAGGTTAAACACATGCTCTGGTGCAGGAGTGACACCACTGGTCAGGTTTGGGGATTTGAAGATGAGACAGGAGAGCACTCGGGCACTCTGGACTCTAGCAGAGAAGGGCAAGGGTGAGAGATCATTCTAGGGGCAGAGCAAAGACCACCACTCCTCCCAGTGATTCACTGGTGGAAGATTGAGGCCTGTGATGGGGTCTAACCAAAACCTTTTGATCATCCTGCTGTCTTTGAGGGGAAGTGAGATTGAGGCAGAGCTGGGGAAGGGAACTGGCTGTCTCAAACAATTTCTTTTTTTCTTTTTTTAATTTTTTTAATGTTTATTTTTGAGAGAGAGAGAGAGAGAGAGAGACATAGCGTGAGCAGGGGAAGGGCAGAGAGACAGAGAGGGAGACATAGATTCTGAAGCAGGCTCCAGGCTCTGAGCTGTCAGCACAGAGCTCGACGCGGGGCTCGAACCCGCGAAACCTGAGATCATGACCTGAGCCGAAGTCAGAGGCTTAACCGACTGAGCCACCCAGGCGCCCCATCGAACACATTTCTAACAGTATTTTTCCTGTCTCAGAAGGACTGGCTTTGAGTTTCAGCGAGGAAATGCAGGTTGATTTTTACCCACTTAACACGGATACTTGATTATTCTGCTTGCCTTTGGGAGCTCCTAGGCGAGAGGCAGGCAGTGCGAATGGCTGGTGGCCCGTGTGACTCCCCCCTTCAACGTGGTGCCAAGGCTCTGATCTGATCCCAACGCAGCTGCCATGCTCCAGGAAGACAGCCAGCCAAGGCCTTTGCTCTGCACCAGACTCATAGGACCGCACGGCAACCTTAAGGAGATGGAGGGCCCACTCTCCAGTACTTTCCAGCACCACCTGATTTACTTGGCCTGATTTACTCGATTGTGCAGTCGTAGCTCCGGTCTCACTCGGTACATCTCCAGCAGGGAGATGGTGCAGAGCAGTGGCTCAATGCAGGGGGAGTTCCCAGGGGCCTTGGAGGCCAAGGAACCCACTTGCTCTAGCCACTCACTCAGCTGTGTGGTTTCAGGCAAGTTGCCTAATGTCTCTGAGCATCTGTCTTCTTCCTGTATTAAAAGAGGATTTTACAACTATTTTTGCAAGGTGGTGGCTTTGACTAGAAATATGTTGTCTCTCCTAGGACGTCTCGCTGGAGATCAATAGATGGTAACAATTATACAAGAACTGGAGAGACTGTGTCAGCTCTGTTTGACCATGTTCTACCGCCTCCTGATGTTTCCGTAACTATAACCACATTTCACTGTATCCGTTCAATAAACATTGAATACCTTCTCTTTCCCAGGTGCAGCTCTGGGTACTGGATCCCCTCTGCAAGAAGTTTAAGTCGGTAGCAGGAAATCTGTCAGTTGAACTTAGAGGGCTATAAATCAAGGCAGAAAGAGACGAGTCTCTGTTCTAAATAGATAAAATTGGTTGATAAACAATACCTCCAGGTCTGGCTCACGCAGGGACAACATCCTAAAGAACCAGTAATTAGTGAAACAGAGACAGGGCAAGGGGGCCTGTTCCAGTTATCTCTGGGGTGCCGACAGACATCTGACATTCGTAAAGAAGCCTAGAGTTCCTCTAGTCCCGGGGGGCACGTTCGCCCGGAGCTGGGCTTGTGTAATTAGCGTCAGGAGCAGGGCTCTCTGGCTATAAGCACAGTGGTTATGGCAGATTCTGTTCACGTCTCCTCAGCTGGTGGCTCATCACCCTCGCCGCCTCCAAATATACCAGGAAGAGCCTCCTTTTCTCCTTGTAAAAGGATGCACCACCCAGTGAAGCATCCCCTCCCCAGTACCAGCCCTTGGCACTCTCCTTCAAAAAGTTTCAGACCTCCTTGGGGGGAAGGAAGAGACATCCAAAATGGAGATCCCTGAATGGAAGTTCACCGTAGAAAGTCCCAACCAGCTGGAGGCAACCAACACAAAGCCAAGAGTATTTCTGCCTATTCCAAAGACTCCCGCACCTGCTGAGATCCTTAACACAAGGACAATGAACCAAGGCCGTGGGAAGTTTGGGCACCGTGGTCTTAGGTATTCACCTTCAGTGGTATGGGAAGTGTTTTCCTACAGGACCGACCCTCTGGCAAACAAAATTTGCATGACAGATAGGATTACTCCCTCCCTGCTGGGGGGGCGGGAGGGAAAGAGTACTTTTCCAGCCAAGGCTTACTGCCTTTACGACACACATCTGAACAAAGGCCAAGGCAAAAGTTAAAAATAAGTATGTCAGTAGGTGGAAGAAATTCCAAACCGAATGTTTGATTTCTAAGAAGTTCTAGGGAAAACACTCAATTTAAAAACCATGCAAGTGTGATAAGGCAGATGAAAACCCTGGTCATGTGTTATTTGTAAAGTGATTATATGGCTTCATAGTTGCCAATGAGTAAGAGGAACTTGAGAAACTATTAGTAAACACAGTTATTATGACCTCATGTGGTTGTCAGAAAAAGAAATGAACGTTTGGAGTAGGAGTTCAGGTTAAAGAATAAAATGAAACATCATGGAGAGCCTGAAATTACAGAAAATCGCCTGCACGAGTTAAATTCCATAGAGCTTCACAGATTAAGAACTGTCAGAAATGGGTTAGTGGGTGGTTGCCTTTTACACTGAGGAAAGTGTAACAGACCTGAATTCTCCTGATTATACCCTAGGCTGCCAGACCAAAAAAAAGAGCTGTTTTACCATCAGCAATACAGACTGTCACAATCCGCTCCTTCCCCTACCACTTGTGGAGTCCCAATTGCTTCCCCCAGCTTCCCCCAACTCTGTTGCCCCAGCTATGGAACAATTCAGGGTCAGGCCAGTATCACTAAGCGAGGCGAGTGTTCTCCCTACACGCGCAGCTGGAGAGCTCCTTTTATGACTTTATCCTCACCGTGGGTTATAACTCAGACTACGCCATGATGTTCTTCTATCAGAAGCCCTGCATAAAGGAACGAAGATGCCTGTCACCTAAGTCGCCTTAGGTACAGGTAGAGATTTTCAGAGTGTTCCAAGAAGGTCATTCCGTGTCGACACCATCCCGAGGCTCCTATGCACTCCTGCCAGACCACCTCTGCCTGTTTGTCTCCATTCCCTCCCACCCCTCTGTGCTTATCTTCCTTCCCTTGACTTAACCTCATCTTGAGATAAGACGGGTCACCCTTCAGTGCCAGGGAAACAATGGTGGGGGAGACAGACAACCAAAGGGAAGACATACAGGTTCTCCTGCCATAGCTGCGTAGACGCTCCACCACGCTTTCCTAGAATTACAGGAGTTGATGAAGTCGCCCTTCCCTTTCAAGGAACTCATCACAGCCTTTTCAGGAAGGTTACGAGCAGCAGAGAGTGTTTTGTTTACCCAGTTCTGTTCAGCACATATTGGAGTATTAGTCGTAGGTCCAAGGTTCAGCAACAAGGAAAGAGTCCTCACCTGTGACCATTGCACTCCACTTCATTTGTTGGTGCTGGTTGGGGAGGCTTTGGGCTCGGATTGAAAGCAGGGATGCACAGAAGCTTAGTGACCATGACGGTGAATGGACATGTTTGATGGCCGTGGAGAAACGTTCCTGCGCATCCCACCATACTCATCAGGAAACGGTCAATGAAAGCATTATTAGAGGGCTCAGGACGAGCAAAAGTGCAGCAAATAATGACAAAGACTGAACGGGGACACTTTATCTGGCATTAATGCATTGAGGATATGTACTCGCAGCGAGTTTAAAGAGGAGACATTTCCAGGTATGGCTGCCTAACAACTAGGTAATGTGCAGACGCCAGTGGAAACTTGTACGTCGGGCGTGGAACACATCAAGCCCGTTACTTACGTGCCTCCATTATTCTTTTTCTTTTTTAATATATGAAATTTATTGTCAAATTGGTTTCCATACGACACCCAGTGCTCATCCCAACAGGTGCCCTCCTCAATACCCATCACCCACCCTCCCCTCCCTCCCACCCCCCATCAACCCTCAGTTTGTTCTCAGTTTTTAAGAGTCTCTTATGCTTTGGCTCTCTCCCACTCTAACCTCTTTTTTTTTTCCCTTCCCCTCCCCCATGGGTTCCTGTTAAGTTTCTCAGGATCCACATAAGAGTGAACACATATGGTATCTGTCTTTCTCTGTATGGCTTATTTCACTTAGCATCACACTCTCCAGTTCCATCCACATTGCTACAAAAGGCCAGATTTCATTCTTTCTCATTGCCACGTAGTACTCCATTGTGTATACAAACCACAATTTCTTTATCCATTCATCAGTTGATGGACATTTAGGCTCTTTCCATAATTTGGCTATTGTTGAGAGTGCTGCTATAAACATTGGGGTACAAGTGCCCCTATGCATCAGTACTCCTGTATCTCTTGGGTAAATTCCTAGCAGTGCTACTGCTGGGTCAGAGGGTAGGTCTATTTTTAATTTTTTGAGGAACCTCCACACTGTTTTCCAGAGTGGCTACACCAATTTGCATTCCCACCAACAGTGCAAGAGGGTCCCTGTTTCTCCACATCCTCGCCAGCATCTATTGTCTCCTGATTTGTTCGTTTTGGCCACTCTGGCGTGAGGTGATATCTGAGTGTGGTTTTGATTTGTATTTCCCTGATGAGAAGCGATGTTGAGCATCTTTTCATGTGCCTGTTGGCCGTCCAGATGTCTTCTTTAGAGAAGTGTCTATTCATGTTTTCTGCCCACTTCTTCACTGGATTATTTGTTTTTCGGGTGTGGAGTTTGGTGAGCTCTTTGTAGATTTTGGATACTAGCCCTTTGTCCGATATGTCACTTGTAAATATCTTTTCCCGTTCCGTTGGTTGCCTTTTCGTTTTGTTGGTTGTTTCCTTTGCTGTGCAGAAGCTTTTTATCTTCATGAGGTCCCAGTAATTCACTTTTGCTTTTAATTCCCTTGCCTTTGGGGATGTGTCAAGTAAGAAATTGCTCCGGCTGAGGTCGTGCCTCCATTATTCTAATGAAACAGAAAAGTACGAATGGTGACCTCCCAAGAGCCAGGTGAAGCTGTGACAGGGCCAGGATTCCAAATCCAGAGCTTTGACAAAGGAAGATGCAACATTAAGGGGTTTTGAGACTTGGAGCATCACAGGCAAGGTTTAGCATAAGAATAATTTGTTCTCTGTGTTGACCTGATGGCCCTGGTTAGTGAAAAGCACTGATCTATAATTACTAGGGCTAGGGTTGAGGGGAGTGGGGTTGCAATTGGGAGCCCAAACACCTATAACTCTGGAGCTCTGGCTTAAGGGAAAAAGTACATTTCTGTTCTGGGGCACAGTATTTTATGTGTGTTCTGTGCATATTTTATGTATGTATCACAAGGGTAAATCTAAGCAGAGACAAAATCATCTTGCCCACGGCAATCTCCAAGTGTTCTGCAAGATCATCCTTGTGGAGTGTTATAGGCTGAGCGCTGAGCCTCTCCCCTCCCAGCTGGCCACTCCTCCCTTCTAACAGTTTCCCCTGTGGCCCTTTTTGGGGAGCCCAGACTCACACACCTGAGGCCACCATCAATGGATGCGTGTTAGCATGAAAATGGGTCAAGCTTTGTTGTTGTTTGTTGTCGGGGAGGGTTGGTTTTGTCCTGGCATTCCCCACAAGCTGTTTGGGAAGTTTTCTCTCCTCCCTCTCCCCCCACCCAGCCCAGGCCCCCACCCAGGAGGTTACCTTCCGACAGCAACTCAGATTGCGCAATCTGAGGCTTTATCGGTGTCCCAGAGTTTAAAATACAATTCAAAATATTTGCAACGGACATCATGAAAAAAGGGTCACGGCTGTCATCTTCTCCCTCCGGATCTTGTTGTAAACGTGTACGAAAATATAAAGAGCTCGTGCAAATCCATTAAAAAAAGAGGGAAGCCCGCCGAAAAATAGAACAAGCACATAACCGAACAAGTTTTGACCGAAAAAATAAAAATTGTAAATAGACCGATGTTAAGGCATGGTTTCATGGCAAATAAGGGAAATGTGAAGTCACATCAGAAGGATATGATTTTCTTTACAAATCGATAAATATCAAAATGAAAGTATGCGGTGCGGCCCTGACACAATGAAAATGCTTATTTTCCTTCACTACTGGCAGGAATGTAAGTGGGCAGAACCTTTCTGGAGGGCAGTTTATTTTCCCGTTTTGGGGAGCGGGGTGGAAGAAAGAAATTCCTCCATGGCTGACCTAATGAAGCAAAAGAAAACACTGGTAGAAAACAGTAGAGGGTGGGGCACTTGGATGGTTCAGTTGGTTAAGCCTCTGACTTAGGCTCAGGTCTTGATCTCACAGTTTGTGAGCTCGGGCCCTGCATGGGGGGCTCTGTGCTGACAGCTCAGAGCCTGGAGCCTGCTTCGGATTCTGTGTCTCCCGCTCTCTCTGCCGCTCCCCTGCTTGTGCTCTGTCTTTTTCTCTCTCTCTCTCTCTCAAAGATAAATAAACATTAAAAAAAAGAAAGAAAGAAAACAGTGGACCATAATTTTATAAGCTTCCTGGGGTAGGACCCTCTAAGAATAGAACCAATACCAAAGCCTATAAAGGGAAAGATAGAAGTCATCTGGACTTCACCTTCCTCAGTGGAATTCAGAAGATAATCTGTTATCCACCATCAAGAACTTGAACCTTTCCCCATCCACCCAGAATATACCAATCACATGTCAGACTTTACTGTTGCTATTCAAGTTAAGATGTAGACGTCTCTTTAACTCCTACCCAAGACAGTAGACATGAATAGACACTTTTCCAAAGAAGACATCCAGGTGGCTAACAGACACATGAAAAGGTGTTCAACGTCACTCATTATCAGGGAAACACAAAGCAAACCCATGATGAGATACCACCTCACCCCTGTCAGAATGGCTAAAACTCACAACTCGGAGACAACAGGTGCTGGTGAGGATGCAGAGAAAGGGGAACCCTCTAGCACAGTTGGTGGGAATGCAAACTGGTGCAGCCACTCTGGAGAACACTATGAAGGTTCCTCAAAAAGTTAAAAATAGAACTGCCCTATGACCCAGCAATTGCACTGCTAGGTATTTACCCAAAGAATACAAAAATACAGATTCCAAGAGGTACATGCACCCCAAATGTTTATTGTAGCGTTATCAACAATAGGCAAACCATGGAGAGAGCCCAAATGTTCATCAAGTGATAAAGGGATAAAGAAGATGTGAGATAGATAGATTTATTGATTTTTGTGCCATTTCTCTCTCTCTCTCTCTCTCAAAAACAACAACAAAAAGCGAACTAAAAACATGTTTGAATCCCAACTCCGCCCCATCTCACTAGCTATGTAGTCAACGGCAATCTTTATATCTTGAGAAATGGAAACAACACTTATGTTTTTACACTGTGACAGTGACAACTGGATGAGGAACTATGAGATTTATGCCCATTTCCATTATCTAACCCACTTCCATTATCTTAGATATCTAGGAGCCGGCGGGTACAAAAAGCAAAAACAGGAGACATAACTGCTGAATAACAATATAGAACTGAAAAGTTACGACTTAAAAACAAAAACAAACCCTCCGCTGAAAGTAATATCTGAGAGAACTTCCCCTCCCACTGGAAAGTGACATCAGAAACCAAAGCCGCAAAGAATGTTCTCAAGATGGAGGGCAGGGGGGAGTCTGGATATCTCAAGGACTGTCTTATGCAAGCCATCGCATTTCAGCACCAGGTGGTCAGAATTTTGTGCTTTAGTCCCCAAAGTCCTTTTCAGATAGTAGAGTGTCCTTCCTTCAGCTCCATCAGAAATATTCAGCACACATACAGGTTATGACATTACGGTAAAAAAAAAAAAAAAGTCTATGATCAGAGAAATCACAAAAAGAGCGTATTTATTTTACTAACTTGTCCTAAGATAAAACCCACACTTTTTGCTGGTGGGGGCAGGGTGGAGGAGAAGGCTTTTTTTCTCTTCCTCTTTTACATAGATGGATATCCAAGGAACTAAGAATAGAGCATTTCCTCTTTTCACTCAGGAGATCTTACCCAAGTCAGAAACCATTTGATTACAGAAACATTCCTAGTCCTTCCAGATGTCATTTTTGTCTTTATTTTGTCTCTTTCTACTATTTTTATTACATTACCTTACACATTTTGTTTGATTAGAAATGTATTGATTGGTTGAAAATTATTTCTAGGCTCCCAAGAAACCCCGGAAATAGGCATATTTCTCTTCTCATTTACAAGATATTCTTTAACTCAGAAATTAGAAATCTTTGGGGGCGCCTGGGTGGCTCCGTTGGTTAAGCGTCTGACTTCCATTTAGGTCATGATCTCACCATCCGTGAATTCGAGCCCCACGTCGGGCTCTGTGCTGACAGCTCAGAGCCTGGAGCCTGCTTCGGATTCTGGGTCTCCTTCTCTCTCTCTCTCTCTGCCCCTCCCCCACTCATTCTCTCTCTCTCTCTCTCTCTCTCTCTCTCTCAAAAAGAAAGAAAACATTAAAAAAAAACTGTGCTAACTTAAAAAAACCCAGAAATTAGAAATCCTTGCCTTTCATGACTATTTTCACTTGCCCTGGCTGTTGTGCCTGTGTGTGTGTGTGTGTGTGTGTGTGTGTGTGTCTGTACTGGAGTGTGTCAGTAGAATAGTAGAATGATCTTGGACACTGTGACCAAATTGTCATGCAAAGCCATGGCTTCTGTTGAGAATTGAGTAAGAGACCTCTTATCAATTAAAAGTTGTAACGATCCTTTCAGTTTTAAGATAAGTAAATTTTGGGGATCTAATGTGCAGTATGGTGATGACAGTAAACAATACTGTATTATATACTTGAAGGTTGCTAAGAAAATAGATCTGAGGGGCGCCTGGGTGGCGCAGTCGGTTAAGCGTCTGACTTCAGCTCAGGTAACGATCTCGCGGTCCGTGAGTTCGAGCCCCGCGTCGGGCTCTGGGCTGATGGCTCAGAGCCTGGAGCCTGTTTCCGATTCTGTGTCTCCCTCTCTCTCTGCCCCTCCCCCGTTCATGCTTTGTCTCTCTCTGTCCCAAAAATAAACGTTGAAAAAAAAAAATTAAAAAAAAAAAAAAAGAAAATAGATCTGAAATGTTCTCACCACAAAAAGGAAAGGAAATTATGTGAGAGGCTGGAAATGTTACCTAATGCTATGGTGGTATTCATTTTGCAATATAGAAATGAATCAGGTCAACACCTTGTGCACCTTAAACTTATACAATGTTACATGGTGATTTTATCTCAATAAAGCTGGGGGTGGGAGAGTGTGGTCTTGAGACTGGAAGTTTATGAAGAGAATCTAGGTGAGAAGGACAGCACACTTATATATTTTAAGATCCAAAGAAATACAAAATCAATTAAGAGACAACAGCATGGTCGGCGGGGTGGGGGTGCACGTAGGTGGCTCAGTCAGTTAAGCATCTGACTCCTGATTTTGGCTCAGGTCACGAGTCTGTGAATTCAAGCCCCACTTTTGGGCCCTGCACTGACAGTTCGGAGCCTGCTTGGGATTCTCTTTCTCTTTCTCCCTCTCTCTGCACCTTCCCTGCTCATGCTTTCTCTCAAAATAAGTAAACAAAACTTAAGAGAAAAAAAAAAGAGAGCGACAATAGGATATGAATTGTAGGAGCCCATGAGTAGAAGAGGTTTGTGTCAAGGGATGAGGTCCATGTTCTAGACCATAAATAAGGCTCAGGGTGTTTCATCAGGGTGTCTGATGAAAATCCAATGAACATGTCAACCCCCAGAATGATATAGGAACATAATTCCCACATTTGTTTAGTTTGAAAAGATAGTTTCTTCTTAAAGTAGTATCTTTCAACCTGGAGAAGAATTTGAACTGGTATAGAAATGTTTAAAAGAATCACATCTTTAGGATTAACGTTTGGGAGGAGACTCTGCATGTTTAGTATTCTATGTACGTTCATGTTTAAGAAAATATGATGTGGGGGCACCTGGGTGGCTCAATCGGTTGAGCGTCTATCTGACTTCGACTCAGGTCATGATCTCACGGTTTGTGAGTTCAAGCCCCACATGGGCTCATTGCTGTCAGCGAGGAGCCTGCTTCAGATCCTCTTCCCCGCCGCCCAAGCCCCCGCCCCTGCACCTCCCTCACTCATGTTCTCTTTCTCAAAAATTAATAAACATGAAAAAAATATGATGTGTTCCGGGGTGCCTGGCGGGCTCAGTCAGTGGAGCATGTGACTCTTGATCTCGGGGTTGTGAGTTCAAGCCCCAGGCTGGGCGTAAAGTTTACTCTCAAAAAAGGAGAGGGGTGCCTGGGTGGCTCAGTCGGTTGAGCGTCAGACTTTGGCTCAGGTCATGATCTCACAGTTCTTGAATTCGAGCCCCACGCCCGACTCTGTGCTGACAGAGCTCAGAGCCTGGAGCCTGCTTCGGAGTCTGTGTCTCCCTTTGTCTCTGCCCCTTCCCTGCTCATGCTGTCTCTCTCTCTGTCTCTCTCTCTCGAAAATAAACATTAATAAAATAAAATACATAAAAATAAATAAAAAAGGAGAAAAAAGAAAATGCGATTTGTACTGATTTTTGACCTAGATGTTATTCTGTGTAGTTAGTGTTTAAGAAAATGAGGCTTAAATTTAAATGGAGTTACCCTGGGGCGCCTGGGTGGCGCAGTCGGTTAAGCGTCCGACTTCAGCCAGGTCACGATCTCGCAGTCCGGGAGTTCGAGCCCCGCGTCAGGCTCTGGGCTGATGGCTCAGAGCCTGGAGCCTGTTTCCGATTCTGTGTCTCCCTCTCTCTCTGCCCCTCCCCCGTTCATGCTCTGTCTCTCTCTGTCCCAAAAATAAATAAACGTTGAAAAAAAAATTTAAAAAATAAATAAATAAATAAATGGGAGTTACCCAGCCAGCTCCTCCCCTAGTGGACCCCTCCTCAGCGTCCTGTTCAGCTGACTCTCTCCTGAACCCTTTTCCCTGTCTGTGCCCACTCCTCAAGTATAAAAGTAATCTAAACAGCGCACCGGCAGGCACCGTTAACTTGCTCAGGATCTAGTCAAAGGGGCGCCACTCAAGCCCCCACCACATGACAATACAATGGTGGTCATTTTAAAGGTCCATCGACGCCCCATAATTAGCAAGGAACCAGCTCCCAGCAGCCCTCTCGGCCCCTCCTCTCAAAGCCCGATTAATCAGCATTGCTCCCTCACAGAGGCAACTAATGCGAAACATCCCATTTGCTTGCTTATTTCGCAAAAGCTCTTAAAGCATTTAAAATTGATCAGCTTCTGTTTCTACCAGTTGTGGCTTTTGTTAGGATGGAGATCAAGTCAGGCTTCCTGCTCAGTCTTCCACAAAAAAAATGGCAAAAACAAACCCAAACCCACATCTTCTTTTTACGAACAAATCACACAAGAAAAGGACCGGGCGCATCGACTGTTTACACGCGCCATCAGGTGTCAGAAGCTTGGTTTGCTTTTGTTTTCCAAACTGCTAAATGCACGGAAATGATAATGCTTTCTCTTCTTTCCGATTGTTCTATAAATGTCCTGACCTCTCGTTTTACGGGCACACGGACATCACATAGGGTCTCTTAGAGTGCATGGTGCTAGTTAAAATAAAGGTACCAGTGAGTGAGGCTAGACAGTGCTTCTCAAACTCTGAGGACTGTAAGAACCCCCTGGGAATGTTAACACGCAGATTCTGACTCTGTTGGTCTGAAGTGGCCCGGATATTCTGCATTTCTAGGTCTCAGGAGCTGCCAGTGTTCTTTGTCCCCTCATCTCATACCCAGCGGTCAGGATGGTAGCAGTGAGATAGATTTGCCTGGAAATCGAGGGTTTAGTTTTGCTCAGGGGGCAAAACCTTTACAAGGCACGCCCTGCCAAGAAAGATAAGTTGGTTGTGTCCGTGGCATTTTCCTTTCCTAGAAAACATTGGGGGAGGAGTGCCTTTTTGTCAGATGTCATAGTAACACTGACTACTAGTCTCTCTTATATCTGAATTTCCACCCCCCCCCCTTCCTTGCATCGCTATCATTCGGTGTAATAACAGTGAGTCCATTGGAAATTGCCCAGCTCCCTTAAAATTCCGGACCTATGAAGGAAAGAAAGCAATTCTACTGGCCGGGGTGGGAGCCAGCGAGTTGGGGCTTAGCGGCTATTTATTTTTCAATAAACCCCCCTGGTAATAAAGCTTCAGGGCAGGGGGGCTGAGTTCGGGGGGCAGAGATGAAAGAAAGCACTGGCTGAAGAAACAATGACCAAAGTCATCCAACTGTCACTTCAGCGCTGGTGAGTTGTGGATACAGGTGCCCCGCAAGGCCTGATAGCAACATCCCTCGGGGTTGGTTGTGACCCAGGCATCAAAGAAGGCCACCTCGAAGCCCAGAGGAAAACGGCAGCCAGAGGAAAAAACAAGGGTGGGGCCCCTGTGAAGAGATTAAATGTACCCTCACTTTCATCAGGAGCTCCGATCAGCGGGGCAGATTACCGAGCCCCTGGCCAGAGCCCTGGAGGACCCAGATTAGAGACAGCACGCGTGTGCGCATGCGTGTGCACCTGCACGTGTGTCTGTGCGAAAGGATAGTGACGGGAAAGGAAGCCCCCGCCGCTCCAGATTCTCTCACAGCTAGATCAGAACAGCTCCAGAAAAGACTGTGGACAGAGCCGCCCCCGGGCACATTCTAATTTTTGTCCCCGTAAGCTATGTTGTTATCACGGTCCAGGGCTTCCTCTCTGTTCATCTGGGACAACCTTTGCCCCCCACCTTGCCCAGGCACTAATTTTCCTAGTAGGATACTTTCAGTTCCAGAAAGACAATACGATAACTGAAGGCTCGGCAAGAGATGATTAATACCCCGTGTACAAAACCACCACGCCTGCCCGCTGACCGAACTACACAGTTGGGAACAGAGAGGAGAAATCCTGAGGCTTCTAGAGGTCAGACCTCACTAGGGCCATACGCCTTCAGAGGGCCTGCTGCCTTCCCGGAAAGGGGAAGCGCAGGAATGATTTTTAAGATCCCTGTGCTTTTGGAGCCTGTGTTGAAATAAGGAGAAGGGAAAAAGATGAAACCAGGCAAAGCGGGAGCTATTAGGGCAGCTGACTCCCAGAGGGCGGACTTTTCAGGTTCAATGGCCCTCTGCGCAGAAAGTTATGTGTCTCCAATCAGTTATGCTGTCATCGCCTATCATGCTGCCCGAGGGCCTAAAATAGACACTAATGTGCAACTTTTATCCTTGTGACATGCAACCCTATCTGGAAATAGAACCAGGCCGATGGCCTGTGGTTGTGAATCTGTTTAATTTAGAGCTGGGAATTAGAACAGAGAAAATTTAGACAGCAAGGAATCAAACCTTCCTTGGACACTCGAGGAAAGCTCGGCCCTGAGAAAGGAAGGTGAAGGGCAGGGGCAGGGCACAGCCACTACGCCTGGTCTGTGCCACCAGACTATCCATGTCTCCCTGGCACAAGTTAAGATGGGTTTATTTAAAATAGTCATCTGTCGAGCATCTCCTTTGTGCCAGCTGCAGCAAGGAGAGGTGGAGACACGGCGGACATGGCCTTCAGCCCGTGGAGCTGACGGTCTAGTTCCGGAGACCGATAAGCGAATGCGATGTCAAGTACGGCCACCCAAGAAATTAAGCTGCTACCGCTTTGGCTATGTTACGAAGGAAGAAAGCCAGGGATGGAGATCAAGAGGGATCAAGAGGGGCAACTATTTCGGGTTGGGTGCAGAGAAGTTCTCAGCGGCATTTCAGCCGGGATCTGGAGGATTGGAGAATCAGAGTCTAGGGCAAGTTCAAGTAAGCACAACAACATTGAGGAAGGAGAGCTTCCTGTGATTCAAGAACCTGAGAGGACAAGATGCTCGGATGTTGGATTTCAAAGATCTGGGTCCAAACCAGTTGACTCTACCAACTGCCAGCCTTGTGCCCTACACACATTAGAGCGCTGGGATTTTCAGGTCGTAAGACTCAGTGGTTAGACATATTGTCGTCACCTTGACGGCCACTGAGATCAGAAGTCACTGATTCCACATGTCACGTGACTTCTACTTAGGATATATGTACATGTATATTTTTTAGGTTTATTCATTTATGTTGAGAGAGAGAGAGAGAGAGAGAATGTGAGCAAGTTGGGGAGGGGCAGAGAGAGAGGGAAAGAAAGAAAATCCCAGGCAGGCTCCAAATCCGCAGCACGGAGCCCGATGGGGGGGCTCCACCTCACGAACCTGAGATCATGACCCGAGCCGAAGTCAGATGCTTAACCCACTGAGTCACTCAGGTGTCCCTCTACCTTGGACATTTATTGTTGTTTCCTACACTATATAGAATGTTTGCCATTTCTGAGGAATATAAAATTATCTTTTGCTCCCACGCTGACTTTCTTAACTCTAATGTCTTAGTATTGCTACCTCTGTGACCTTATGTCACAGGTTTCCCTATCGTATATCGTATCTTTATTTCATTGTTTTGTGACTTGGTAGGACTGAATGAGACACCAATGAACCGGACTCCGATTTTAATAGCAGATTTTGCTCTGTACTGTAACTTCTCACTAACAAATGCTAGCATCTGTGAATTTCCTAAACTGCCACTGAGAGACTGAACAAGAACACTAAGCACATTGTAACACAAATGTTTAAAAATTCAGCATGTATTAAATGATCGCAGAGGAAACATGTCTAAGTAAGGGCTAAATACTTAGGCTATCTGCTCAGCTGTTCTTCCTCTGTTTTAAAGTGTTCAGTCAATGCAACAGAAACATCGACCCAACTTCGAGAAGAAAAAAAAAAGTACAGGTCCACAGCCCTAATTACAACATCTGTCACCCACATCCTGAGCCCTCGTGAACTGTCTCTGCCCTGAATTGTGATGATGTTGATGACGACTGATAATAACGAATATGGACCTAGGGCTTACCGCGTGCCAGGTGTTGTTCTCATTGCTTTATTTACTTCCTGACCCTCACAGCAATCCTCCGAAAGGGGATATAGTGCTATGTCCCTATTTTATGGGTGAGGAAGCTGGAGCCCGAGAAAGAAACTTTAGAAAGTTAGCTTCAGTCGTGACAGTATTAAAGCCTGGAAGGGCTTCACACTTCCTGTCTTAGCCATGCCTCACTGATCCAGCTGTGGAGGATTCCTGAAGTTCTCCTGAAGCATCTGTCCACAACGATTATTAGGGAACAAAGTAGGCTCTTCTGACAGTTTTGACAGGGAGACGAGGAAGAGCTTATGCTATGCGCAAACAATCTAAAAATACAAATTGGATGTTTATGTTCCCTGAAATCCCTTCTTGGCCATCCCATGCCCTATGGGGCTTTTCTCGGTGTCGGTCCCACCCCCACAGCTCTCATTTCTGTCAATCGTCTGCACATTCTGAGTCCCCCTGCAAACATCTGGTCCTCACCTCAGCTGTACAAAACGTTCAAGGTCTTCTCAGTCCTTGCTCCCCCCGTCCCCCAGCAGCCTACAAAAAAAAAAAAAAAAAAATCCACATGCTCAGCTACAACCTGTCTTTCCCCAGAACAAATTCACATCCTCAGAAAGTCATAATGGTAGGTAGTAAGACAAATTGTGTTTCTAGTAGAATTTGTTTCTATGTAGCTACAGCACAGCTCTCGTAATTCTCATTTTAATGACTCATCAAGTTACCTCCTGCTGATGTTCTACACTTAATAAACCATCCTTTTCCTGTTGGGTATTTTGGTAGTTTTCGGTGGGTTTTGTTGCTGTCGTTGTTCGTTTCTGTTTTGTTTTATATAATACTGCAACAAACATTTTTATTCGTTTGGGAAAAAAATAAAAGTTTAGCATTTAATGATTACTGAAAAATTCTTCTAATGTTCTGTTATTTCTTTGTGAGTCTCATTAGCATGGCTCCAAACCGCTGATTTCATGGCCATTTATTTCTTTTTACCTTGAATTGATGTATAACATCCAGGCAGAAAAGAATGGGATACATTTTCACAAAGTGAACTTGCCTCCTCCCGCCGGCCCCCAGCACCCAGATCAAGAAATGGAATATTCTCAACACCCAGAAGCCCTCCTATGATCCTTTGGTCACTAACTCCTCTAAGGGTAACCCCTATCATGACTTCAACGTCATGGGTAGTTTTGCTGCTTTGGAATATTTTGCCTATAGGTCAATCATTCTCGTCGCCACTTAGTATTCTACTATGTGAACGGACTGCAATGTAGCTATCCATTCCACCGTTACAGGTTATTCTTTGCAAAGCTTCCAAGTTTGAGGTCACTCTAAATAGCGCTGCTCGGGGTGCCTGGGTGGCTCAGTCGGTTAAGCGGCTGACTTCGGCTCAGGTCATGATCTCACGGTCCGTGAGTTCGAGCCCCGCGTCGGGCTCTGTGCTGACAGCTCAGAGCCTGGAGCCTGTTTCAGATTCTGTGTCTCCCTCTCTCTGACCCTCCCCCGTTCATGCTCTGTCTCTCTCTGTCTCAAAAATAAATAAACATTAAAAAAAATAAAAAAAATAAATAGCGCTGCTGTGAACATTCTTGTACATATATACATACATTTCTATTCCCTGTATACCTAGGAGGAAAACTGGTCCACGTCCATTTGAACTTCATTGGCATATTCTTTGAGCAATGACTATAAATGCGTTTTTGGATACGAGTTACGAAAGAGCATACAGTGAAAACTAGCTATTCCTCGTTCCTCTGCCTGCCAACCACTCAATCTTGCTCTAAGAAGCACAGTTACTAGTTTCTGGTGAAGTCACTTCTTTTCTTTTTTTTTTTTTGGAACTGCCCCGTATAACCAATGTTACATTACAGCTTAATAGCTGCCTCCTGATTGGTTGAACTGCTGTCCTGATAAATCCCAAGGTACATCACCCCCCCAGTTTATATACCATGTGTTCTTTTCAAAGATTTTCTTTTTAAGTAATCTCTACACCCAACATAAGGCTCGAGCTCACAACCCCAAGATCTCTCAGTTTATACCATATTTTAAAATCTACTATCTCGGGGCGCCTGGGTGGCTCAGTCGGTTAAGCGTCCGACTTCAGCTCAGGTCACGATCTCGCGGTCCGTGAGTTCGAGCCCCGCGTCGGGCTCTGGGCTGATGGCTCAGAGCCTGGAGCCTGCTTCCGATTCTGTGTCTCCCTCTCTCTCTGCCCCTCCCCCGTTCATGCTCTGTCTCTCTCTGTCTCAAAAATAAATAAGCGTTAAAAAAAAATTAAAAAAAAATAAAATAAAATCTACTGTCTCACTCATTGAATCATTCCCAAAACTCATGAGGTGGGGCAAGGTCACGACTGCCAGCCAGTTAACAGCTCAGGCCCTGGAGGAAGTCAGTCCTTTTCCAACAAAGACATTGGGTTTTAAGTGGCAAAGCTGGGAGTAAATCCAGGATTTCTGTCTCTAAAACTTGGCATTGTTCCTGCATAAAGGATCAGAGTTAATATCTGACGGCAGTGACGTGCAAGCTGACAGAGCCCTGCACCCAGGGCTTGTCCGCGAGCTGAGGCCCCAGCCTGAGGACGGCTGTGAGCCTGCGTCTGGGAGCAGGGAGACCCCCACGTGCACCCCCAACAGCAGGTGCAGACCCCACGCTCCTTTTCCTGCTGGGATTTTATTTAGAAAGATAAATTTGGATATTTGCTCCTGCATATCTCCTGCAGGACAGCTCAAAAACAAACACGCAAACAAACCTAAGCAAACCACAAGTCACCTGCTGATGCACTGGGGTCCCTGGTCCCCCGCCTGTGGGGCCTCTAGGCTCTAAGACTGAGAAAGTGATTCATTTCCTCTTTTTCTTTTAGTTTCCTTTCTCTGCCTGTCACCTCTTTCCTTTCTCTGAGGAACTCGACAAAGTGGGTCATGTTTACAATCCTTGCATTCTGGTTGGAATTCGGCCCATCATGCTGACGCTTTGAGTTTTCCCGGGCAGAGCCCCCCTGTGTGCTTGGGATGGGGAAGGCACCCACTGGGAATTGTGCTGGTGGGGGCGGGGGAGGGTTCCTGGTGGGAGGGCTGCTACTTTCTTGCCCTGCCCTCCTCATTCTGGGAAGGGTGATGGGGGGAGGCAGACGGGGAAGGAACCTTCCCCCTGTGGCACCCACAGCTGCTACCTGACTTGCCTTCATTATCCCTTTTCATTCTCAGGACAAAGCCCTGGGTGGGAGGTATCATTATTAGTCTCCCTTTCCAGAATAGGAAACCTTGGCTCAGAGAAGTGAAGCAACTTGCTCAAGTACACGGAGCAAGTAAACAGTGATGCTGGAATATCAATACAATGAAATAACAAAAAAGGGTGTCAGAGAACTAAGTCCCCCACTAACCTAAGTTGTACCTAGCACTGTCCTTCTTTGGGAGTCCCATCTTCTTTCGGGTACTTCCTGTCAGCGAAAATACAGATAAACCCATTATGAGTTGAAAATATCCTAAGTCGCTGGGCTCCTGGGTGGTTCAGTAGGTTGAGCTTCCGACTTCAGCTCAGGTCACGATTTCATGGTTGGTTGAGTTCGAGCCCCGAGTCGGGCTCTGTGCTGACAGCTCAGAGCTTGGAGGCAGTTTCAGATTCTGTGTCTCCCTCTCTTTGTCTGCCCCTCCCCTGCTTGCACTCTGTCTTTCTCTCTCTCTCAAAAATGCACAAACAAAAAAAAAATTAAAAGGAAAAAAACAAGATCCTTTCCCTGCTTAAAGCTTTTGGGGGTCTGTGTCTCCTCTCTCTCTCTCTCTCTCTCTGCCCCTCCCCCATGCGCACTCTGTCTCTCTCTCTCTCAGATAAACATTAAAAAAAATAAAATAAGGGGCGCCTGGGTGGCGCAGTCGGTTAAGCGTCCGACTTCAGCCAGGTCACGATCTCGCGGTCCGGGAGTTCGAGCCCCGCGTCGGGCTCTGGGCTGATGGCTCAGAGCCTGGAGCCTGTTTCCGATTCTGTGTCTCCCTCTCTCTCTGCCCCTGCCCCGTTCATGCTCTGTCTCTCTCTGTCCCCAAAATAAATAAACGTTGAAAAAAAAAATTAAAAAAAAATAAAATAAAATAAAATAAGGGGCACCTGGGTAGCTCAGCAGGTTAAGCGTCTGACTTCGGCTCAGGTCATGATCTCATGGTCTGTGAGTTCGAGCCCCGCGACGGGCTCTGTGCTGACAGCTCAGAGCTTGGAGGCAGTTTCAGATTCTGTGTCTCCCTCTCTCTCTGCCCCTCCCCTGCTCACACTCTGTCTCTCTCTCTCCCTCTCTCAAAATAATAAACATTTAAAAAAATTAATACAATACAATAAAATAAAATAAAATAAAATATCCTAAGTTGAAAATGCATTTACTACACTGACATCAGAGCTCGGCCATGCCTCCCTCACCTGAGCTCCGACCACTGACATGAGCCTGCCGTGGCGCAAAATCCTGTCACACAAAGCCTGTTTGAGAACCAGGTGTTGACTGTCGTGTGTGAAGAACAGGACGGCGCGTGGGCACAGGTTGTCAGCGACCCCACGATCAGAAGTGGCACAATCTACGGACCGAGCCAGCCAGGCATCCCATTAATGGGTATTTTTTAAACATTATATTTTCTAAGTGGTTGTTGCTGGACTGTAAGACTATTTTAATTTTTTTTAACGTTTATTTATTTTTGAGACAGAGAGAGACAGAGCATGAACGGGGGAGGGTCAGAGAGAGAGGGAGACACAGAATCTGAAACAGGCTCCAGGCTCTGAGCTGTCAGCACAGAGCCCGACGTGGGGCTCGAACTCACGGACCTCGAGATCATGACCTGAGCCAAACTCGGCTGCTTAACCGACTGAGCCACCCAGGCGCCCCTGTAAGACTATTTTAGAATACCGATGTGGTATCTGACTTGACATCTTTTATAATTTCTCATGGCTTTTCTTTCTCACTTTGTGTCTCCTGCTAGAAATGCCAGAGTGCTGGGGCTGCTGATTTCACACCGGCCACCTCTCTCTCTCCCTCCTCCCTCCCTCCCTCCTCCCCTCCCTCCCTCCCTCCCTCTCCTTCTCCAGCATTGTCCACCTGTCCTCTCCCCCACATGGATAGCTGGGGGTGGGGGATTCCTCCCGGGCACTACCCCCTCCCTTGTCCTGTCTGGGAATAAGAATAAGCAAGAAGAAACTCTCACTCCATTTTTTCCCTTCCATATTTGCTTTGACTCCAGGGACGATCAGAGATCCCCAAAAGCTTTAAGCAGAGAAGGGATCTTGTTTTGATTAAAAAAAATTTTTTTTTTAAGTTTATTTATTTTTGAGAGAGAGAGCTTGAGAGAGAGAAAACAGAACGCTTCGGACAGTGCCCGGCTAAGTGTGTTCATCATCATCACCTCTTCCTCTGAGCATCTCAACTTTTAAATCTGGAGGTTTGTTGCTGAAGAGAAATACTTTTATAGGAAAAAAAAAAAAAAAAGAGGCAGATTGCAAATGCCCAGCATCTGTGATCTTTTCTGATTACTGTCAACCTTTCTTTTTTTTTTTTTTTTTAACGTTTTTATTTATTTTTGAGACAGGGAGAGACAGAGCATGAACAGGGGAGGATCAGAGAGAGGGAGACACAGAATCTGAAACAGGCTCCAGGCTCTGAGCTGTCGGCACGGAGCCCGACACGGGGCTCGAACTCACGGACCGCGAGATCATGACCTGAGCCGAAGTCGGACGCTTAACCGACTGAGCCACCCAGATGCCCCTTTCTTATCAACCAATAACTAGGTGTAATGAGCTAAGCGTAGAGTAAGAAGTTTTGGATTATCATGGCCACTGGCTTACTTCTTAGCACTGCAAATTCAGGCAAATGATAGTAATCTTCAGTTTTGGTTTCCTCCTCTGGGTGTGGAAAAGTGAAAACCTAGTCCACAAAATTGTTTTAGAGTGGAAGGTCCTTCCCAACATCCCATTAATGGCCAGGGATTTTACTCAACAAATATTTGCTGAGGTCTGCTCATGTGCCTGGTACCATAGGTCTAGGTGCTGGGACCAGGAGAGAACACGCCATATAAGGTGTGAGCTCATGTCAAGTTTGAGTTCAGAAGGGGAACCAGACAATAAACAAGTCGGACAACTAAAGAAAATAGATCTCACGGTAGAGAGTCATATGGAGGGTAGGGGTGGGCAATTTTAGACAGGATTGTCCGCGGCGGGGGGGACTTGCCAAGAGAGTAGCATCTAGTTATGGAAGTATCTAGTGGCCAGAAGTATCTAGTTATGGAAAAATCAGGAGAAAGCATTCTAGGCAGAGTCCAGGGCGAGGGTAAAGGCTCAGAAGCAGGAAGGGATTCGGTGAGTTAGAAGAAGGCTCAACGAGGTGGGTATCAGTGAGATGCATTGGCGGCCCCCTACATGTTATTCCCAAGGCTCACAAGTCCGCTAGGTCAGTGACACAGAGTCCCCCCTGGGGTGCTGTCGGCAGACGGAATTAGGCATGGCTGAGGGTAAGCAAGAATTCCGCCTCCATTTCCACGTCAGTGTGCCGGAGTTGACGTTGTACCTTCTACTACAGGCAGCAACTATCCCTACAGCCGGCTAAGAATTCTGCTCAAAGTTGTAACACTCAAAGCTTCTGGACACTCCGAACATCTTCTAATTTCTAGTTCCCCTCTCGTTTATCGATCGTGCCGTGTTTTGCCCCTTCTGCCTCTTGTCGATCATGAGTACCAAGAATTTCAGCCCTGCCTCTTTCCATTCCACTGGGCAAATGCTATGGGTCGGATTGTGAATGTGTTATCACTGTTTTTATCCTTTTTTCCTAAGACTGTTTATCCTGGAGGTCCAGGCTTCTTTTGTCTCCTGAGGGTAATTAACAAGTCTTTTTTTTTTTTTTTTTTTTTGCCCCTTTCCCTACTTGTTTTTTTTTTTTTTTATAAAGTTTATTTATTTATCGAGAGACAGAGAGAGAGAGAGAGAGCAGGGAGGGGCAGAGAAGGAGAGAATTCTAAGCAGACTCTGCAGGTCAGCACAGAGTCCAGCTCGGGGCTCGAACCCACCACCTGTGAGATCATGATCGGAGCCAAAACCAAGAGTCGGCCGTTTAACTAACTGAGCCAACCAGGCGCCCCCCTACATAATTTTTTTTAATTGCGAAATATAACGCTCATCCAATAAAAGCAATGTACAAATTATTTTCACTTAACTATCTTGTAAAAATATTTCCATGTGTCATAATTTCATAACAAATGAGATTCCATTTTTAATTATTTGCTAATTCATATATATTTTATTTCTTTAACTAGACTCTACACTATTTGAGGTCAGGTATCATCTTTTTAAATTAATTAACTTATTTTTGAGAGAGAGAGAGAGAGAGGCAGAGCACATGAGCAAGGGAGGGGCAGAGAGAGAGAGAGAGAGAGGAGAAAGAGAATCCCAAGCAGGCTCTGTACTGACTGCCACTGTGGAACCTGGTGTGGGGCTTGAACTCACGAACCGAGAGACCATGAATCAGAAGCTTAACTGACTGAGCCACCCAGGCGCCCCAGGTATCGTTTCTTAAGTGGTTTTTCATCCTCTCCATTAGTGTAGAAGCTTGTGAAAATGAGGATTTTCAGGCCAGGGCCCCATGGATTGTGAAGCACACTAATAATGTGAGATCAGGTCTGCATTTTAAATCGATCCTGAGGTTGTCGTTACACAGATTACACTTAAACAATCATTGTTTTCTACTCACACAAGACTGAATCACCTTGCTAGCAGTTATTCAATAACCACCTAAAAATCATTTTATCATCAGACGCTCTGGATTCTAATAAACACAGCATTTCCTAATCGCGTCTTGATTAAATCCTCTAAGTCAGTTGAACTTACCAGTTGTTGAAAATCAACAGCTCAGCTAAAATGCTCTGCGATACCGACTGATTTCCACTGTTCAGTTGATACTTGTTGAGCCATAACACTGCCTATTTCTCTTCTGGAATCTTCACAGATGAATAAAGCACAAACATGCTTGATGATCGTTATTTGTGATTATCCAGCAAGAAAACAGAAAAAAATATATTAATTGGGGGAGGGGGGGAGAGCACGCATCACCATGTGCGCAAACGGGGGAGGAGCAGAGGGAGAGAGAATGCCAAGCAGGCTCCAGGCTCAGCACGGGGGGGGGGGGGGGGGCGGGGAGAGGGCTCGATCCCACGACCATGGGGTCATGACCTGAGCCGAAATCAAGAGTCAGACGCTCAATGGACTGCGCCACCCCGGTCCCCCAAACATAACAACATTTGTAAACCAGAGAGAAGAAAATGAAGCATAGAAACTTTGGGGGATTAAACAAATTTAAAATGCGGTCCAAATTTTACAATGTGCTTATACGTTGCACTAACGAAAATTAAATTTGCTTTCAAGCTCCACCCAAGAATTTATCAAAAACTCATTTGGCCTTGTGAGTGAGAAGCCTGGGGGTGGGACGAAGGGAAGGCATCATACCACAGTCTCCAACTGAGATGTGCATGCCTTCTGTGGCTGACAGGTGTCCTAAACCTGTTCCCTTAGAAGCCATCTCATTTCTTATCTTAACCACACTACTCTGGAGCTTTATTTCTGGCCGCTTGAACCCACTGTCAAGTTTACTAAGGGCCTTTTGGTTTACAAATTGTGCAAATTGCAAGTAGGATGAAAGAAAATGTATATACAGAAATTTTTAAAAGGCCCTCGATAAGGGAGATGTGATGGCTTGAGCTGCGTCCCTCAAAAAGATATGCTGAAGTATACGCCCCCCCATCTCATCATCCCCTACCTCCATCTATGAACGTAAACTTATTGGAAAACAGGGTCTTTGCTGATGGAGTCTCATTAAAATGAGATCTTATTGGAGCGGGAAGGACCCTCAAACAATGACTGATGTCTTTAGAAGAAATTTGGAAAGAAGGCCATGTGAAGACTGAGGTGGAGACTGGAGCGATGTATCTACAAGTAAAGGAAGGTCATTACTGCAGGCGACCACGGGAAGCTGAAAAGACAAGGGAGATTTCCTCCCATTGAGACCCCAGAGAGAGCACAGCCCTGCCCATACCAAACCTTGATGTCAGCCTCCAGAATTGTGCGGGGATGAACTATTGTTTTAAGATTTTATTTTATTTGTTTAAAGTAATCTCTACGCTCTGTTCCCAAGACGGTGCTTGGACTCGCGACTCTGAGACCAAGAGCTGCCCACTCCACTGACAGAGCCCTCCAGGTGCCCACGCTCCCACTGTTTTAAACCCCTCAGTTTGTGGTACTTTGTCGTGGCAGCCTTAGGACCCTAATATAGGAGAAAATTATAATCGTGCTGAAAAATATCAAGTCTTGCTCCAATAGGATGTGGTCCTATCCTAATCAGGAAATGTGGGAATTTTATTTTTGTATTTTTTTTATTGGCGGGAGGTTGGCGGGTGGAGAAGGGCAGAGGGAGGGAGAGAATCCTAAGCAGGTTCCATGCTCAGCACAGAGCCCAACACGGGGCTCGATCCCACGACGCTGGGATCACGGTCTGGGCCGAAATCAAGAGTCAGACACTCAACGGACTGAGCCACTCGGGCGCCCCATGGAAATGTGGGGTTTTGATGAGACGGGGTTAATACTGTGACTGTCCTTGTGGACACTACCATCTTGGAGGAGGATGACCACAGCACATATCTTCATGAGTCACAGCGTCGCCCCTCTTAGCTCAGCTCATCTAGTAACAGTGCAGCCAGAGTGAACTGTCTAGAATCTGATCCTATCACCCACGTGCCTAAAACCTTCAGTGGTTCCCCCGTGGCCCCCCCCCCCCAAATAATACACAGACTCCTGAGGTGGCTTCCGTCTCCACTCGCCTCTCACCCCTTCCTCCTCACACTGCCCTGCAGTCTTTGCCCAGAACATACTTCTTTTCTTTGGCCTCATTGCTTAGCCGATCCCATTTATGCCTCAGTCCCTTTCTACACAGATGTCCTTTCCTGCCCCATGGCCCTCCGGGGCCGTCCCATAGTCCCCCATAATTTCCGTGGGACAGCCTTGACGCACATCTCGTTGTACCCGCCTGTGTCCTTACCTGTATCACCCTCTAGCCTTTGCTACTCAAAGCGAGGTCCGGGGGACAGGCACTCGGGCATCACCAGAGGTTGTGGAGCTCAGGTAGATTTTCACCATCAGATGTGCATTTTCACCAGAGACTTGGGTGGTTCTCATGCACATTGGCTTTGTGAGGTGTTGGTCTCTTCAGCATAACCTCCACGGGGGTAGGGAGCACTGTCTCCCAGAGCCCAGCACAGTGGCTGTTTAAAGAGAGATGTAACTGATGAATGCATCGGGCCCATTTCCTGTTAACAAGCGTGCCTCGCAGGAAAAAAACAATGACCGAACTAGAAAAAAGCAAGTCTCCTTTTATCGGAATACAGAGACTCAGGTCCTTAGCCTGTATGTATTTGTCACAGCTCTCTTGAAATTCCCCCTTACATCTGTCATATTCTTTGTTTTCCTGTCAAATCCTATTTTCTGCACGAAACACGCGAATGACTGTTCTATTACTAATCATGTTTTCTGTTCTGTTTTGTGTTTTTTTCTTTTTTTTTAGTAATTAAAAAAAAAACACTCTTATGACAACACAGGCATAGCCAGGTTTACACTGTTATTTTTGAACTTGGTCCATGAAAACTGATACCTGGTAATAGCTTTAAAAATGGTCCTCACCGTTCTTTTTTCCTCCTTCTCCCTCTCCCCTCCCTACCCCAGCCCCTCCCCTCTCCGCCTTTTCTCCCATTCAACAGATAACTGGGTATTCTAATGCTTCCTGATAAGTCTTTGTGATGTCAGTCCCGGGGGTCAAAATACGCTGATACGTTTCTATTTCTCACAAGCTCTCAGTAAATGATACGTCACTTTTCCAGGGAAGTATACAGGTAAGAGAGCCTTTCCACACTCAGCTTCTAATTCCCTTAATAGAATGTTAAATCTGACAGTTTATGAACCATCTCAAATTCAGAATCTTTTTTTAATGATTATTTATTTTTGAGAGAGAGAGAGAGCGCGAGCGAGCAGGGAAGGGGCAGAGACAGAGGTAGAGGATCTGAAGTGGGCTCTATGTAGACAGCAGAGAGCCAGATGAGGGACTTGAACCCACTAACCCTGAGATCATGATCTGAGCCAAAGTCAGACGCTTGACCAACTGATTCACACACGCGCCCTCAAATCCAGAATCTTGAAAATCCTCCATAAATTGCTGACTTGACCCACCTCTGAAGCCTATCTCCTCTTAGCTTCTCTCCTCCCTTCCCCTCCCAGCAAGCTGAATTTGCAATTCGCTAAAAGGCACCACTTGCCTAAGGTTTGTACCTAGTAGGGGTCACGTGGCCAACAACCTTTTGTAATGATAATGTTCCAGGACGAGATTGGCACCCTCTCTGTAGGTAAACAACCGTAGGACTGGCTTTTCTTTCGTTGAATGTATTCCCTGCGTTTCAGGGTGCACGATGTGGCCACAAGTTTCCTAATTCATCCAGTCAGAAAGTTAATGGTGTTCCTTAAGTATTCAGACAGTCAAAATGAGCCCTGCGAGAGTCCCCGTGGCCTTGGGCTGTGACAAAAGATTTGGAGGCCGCATCTCTGCGGCGCTTCCCAGGTCGGGGGATAACTCCTCAGCGCGGCCCCCTCTTAACCCTCTGAGTGTTTACCACACTCAAAACTATGTTGTTTAAACTCAGGAGGAGTCTGGTTCCACAATGATAGCCTTGTCTATACTTCTGTAGGACCAAGCCATGAATAACTAAATACTTGCGGCTTTGCGTTGATCGGGTGATCTCAGGTAAATAAACAAGCTCAAACGCCTACTGGGGCCACATAATGTAAATGGCAAACGCAACAGGGGGGAGCGTGGCGGATGGGAGCTCCCGCCCCCAGTCCAAGCGGGAGAGGCTCCCACACTTCCAGCCAGCTCTGCTCTGCTCTGCTCTGCTCGGAAACGGAGCCCGGGTTGTCAGAGCTTCGCCTTTTACAAAGGACGCCAGAGATCGGGGATTTTAATGTAATCTCTCAATTTTTAAATGTTGGTAACCACTTCAAATCTTCAGAAGACGTTTTGCAAGTCAATACCCTGAACCAAAAGCAAACACTCCTGGGAGCCAGACAGCCCTAAGTGGCCAATTTGTAACCTCGCCACTGAACAGTGCAGATAATTAAGACCATTCACTTTCAAAACAATAACAACAACAACAACAACCACAACCACCCAAAACCCCCCTCCCGTTCTGGGAAGGCCACTGTGGGTACGAACTCCTGCTCCGTAGGGCCCGGCCCAGGTTCAGATCCTGGCACGACTCTCGGCCAATGTTTTCACACCTGTAAAGCGGCTTTTATGCTTAAGAATGACAGTTTCGTAGGGTTGTTCCGGGGACAGAATGAGAAATGGTCTACCGAAGCCCTTATCGTGAATTGGCCCCCAGTACCCTCTCTCCACCCCAAATTACCACTTCTCTTTATAAGAATGGAATTACTCCAGGCCCGGGCAAGCATCGTGCAAATAACTTCCTATTCCCCAGATACCTCGTTCCCCCGTCCACAAGGGCACTTGACGGTCTACTCTCCTTGTGTTTCTACGCAGCATCCAGATGGGAGAAACATGGACCTATCCCGGGGCAATGTGCTCCACACAGACCTGATCCGGGCCGAGAGCTCGTTCCTTTGTCGCCCTACATCGCATCCACACACACCAGCACCCCCACTCAAACCAAAACAGCGTTGGCTTGCTGGCTCCGGGGTTTCAAGCTGGTACTTTCTCGCACGCCTCTGGCATCCTCTCCCCTGCTAGGAAAGTGGTCTCCCTTCCCCTGCCCCGCAACTACCTCTCCCCCCCCACCCCAGTTCCAGCTTTCCTCCCCCCCCCAACCCCCCCGCACTCCTTCTAGGGTTGGCCCGGAGTCTCTAACTGCGGGTTTACGGGAAGCGCCGAGCGCCCGGCCTCCCCACCCCCAGCCTTCCCGCCACGAGAACTTCCCCCTCTCGCGACTCCCGGACTCCCGCCACGACCGCGACCTCGGGCGGGCGCAGCCTCTCGGCACCGACCCCCCCCCCCCCCGGCCCCCGTCCGCGACCGGAGCGATCTGGGGGCGGGGCAGGGTCTCCGCGCCGAGAGCGCTGAGCCCCCCGCCGCGGACCGGCGCCGCCGCGGACCGCGAGCGAGTCCGGGCAGGTCCTCCCCACGCGGCTGCCCTCGGGGAGGGGGGGGCGGGGACAGGGGCGGGCGCAGAGTCAAGTTTCGCTACGTCACCGTCCCCGGGAAGTCCCCATAAGAGGAGAGCGCGGGAGCCGGCCGGCGATCAGACCTGAGAGGTGCGCGCGCGAGCCTGTCGTCGCTGGTAGAGTTGGGTCCCGCCGCCCCGGTCCGGCCCGTCCCCCCCCGCGCGTGCAGCTCGCGTGCCGCCGCCCCGAGGTGTTCGGGGTGGGGGACCGAGAACCCCGGGCTCCTGCGGCACGGTGGCCGGCGGCCGCTGGCGGAGATGCCTGGGAAGAGGACGCGTAAGAGCGCGCAGCCGAGCCCCGCGCGGGCCCCGGCAGGTAGGGAGCAGCTGGGTCCCGCTGAGAACCCGGCCGGGGCCGGGGCCGGGGCCGGGATCTCGGTCGCGGCGGGCTCAGTCCGTCGGCACGCGGCCTCCGGGTCGGGCAGGTCTGCGCCCCCCCCCCTGCATGTGCTTTGGGGGCGCCTCCAGGAAGCCCTGCGGGGTTTCCCCCGGGACCGTGGAGACGGCGCGGGAGGAAACCCGATTTGGGATGCAGATGGCGGTCTGGGCGGAGGCAGAAAGCCTCTTCTCCGCTTGCTTCGCTTGCTTCGCTTGCTTTGCATCCCCAGTTGCTCAGCCCTGGGGCCGCGGGGAGGAAAAGTGCAAGTGCGGGCGACCATCACGAGGAGAAAGTCATTGTCGCGGCAGGTGGGGGCGGGAGAGAGACTCGGGGAGCCTCCAGCGCTTCCTGAGACTAGCCCTCTTCCTCCTGAGGCGAGGACCATGGAGGTCCCCACTCTGAGTGTGGCCACTCTCGGGCCCCCCAACGCAAAAAAGCAGTACTTGGCTTGGTACCTTCACGCTCTCCCACAAAGGACTGATGGAGCGCTACAGAGGCCCTGCGAGGACCACTGCGGCCAGGAGCCTAGAAAGTTTTGCTGCTTTGTTAAAAGTGCAACATTTTAACAATCGTTATTATTGCGGGGATGGGATAGGAGAAGAACAGGAGTTGGTCTGCAGTGGTTTTTAATCCATCCACTTTCCCCTCCTCCCCACATATAGCCCCATCAAATAACTTTTCAGAACCCCCCTTCCCCCCTCCCCTTCTAAATCTTACCAAACAAGGCAGTCATCTGCCAAGGGACTGTAGCGAAGAAGGCAGAAAGGCTCTGGGCTCGAAATCCGTCCTACTGCTATTGCATCAGACGATAATGGCCCCCTTTTAAAGTTGGTTTCGCTTTATAGAGCCCCTGAGGCGTGCAAAGGAAGTGGTGATTGACGATACGGCCAAGGCTAACTTGGTACCTTGTTGCTGTCTCTCGGGTCTTGCTTGGGAGGGAAAAAGCTTGGCCTACCCTTTGGGAAGTCCAAGAATTCTCCTGTTTTGGGAAGGCCTGACCTGAGAATAACCTGCCTGCCATTTAACTTCGTTCCCAGTAATAAGGGCCCTCTTGAACTTAATTAGATAGTAATACATTGTTTAATTGAGATGTAAGTGACCTGTGACATTGTATTAGCTTTGATGTGGTATATGCATATATCAAATGATGATTTGACATATGTATACATTGTGAAATGATTCCCATAATAGGTTTAGTGAAGATCGCCACCCCACCTAGTTACAATTTTTTTTTGTTACTACATTTATAGAAGTGTAATTAATAAAGATTTAGGAAACAACTAGCAGCTATTTTCTGCCCCCTTTTTTGGTGAAAGGGATCATTTTTTTAAAACTCTCCTAGTAATCCTTTTTCTTCAATTAATATTTGTTTAATTATAATATCTCACGTTTCAAACGTAGTACACATGTGAGTTAAACGTTATATTTTCTGCTTCACTCATAAAGGCAACAGATTGGTACAAATTTGGTTTGTCAAAAGCACACTTTACACCAATTTATGTATTGGTGTTATTGTATGTTAGCCAATTTGACGATAAATTATATTAAAAAAAATAAAAGATTATTGGCCCCCAAAGAAAAAAAAAGTATAGGAAGATTGTATGAAAAAAAATTGGTTTGTAGGAAGAATTTGATTTACAGTAGAATCTAAATTTCTAAGTTATTTTAGAGAATGTGGGCTTAATTTGGATACAAGATTTTATGAGACTTACTAGATTTCAAAGAGTTTTTTTAAATGGGGATAAGAACACATTTGGATTTGCCTATTAATGAAGGCATAATATGAGCTGTGAATTACTGCCATTTATAAAATAAATCCTACTTGAAAACAACATAAAAAAATTTAGAATTCCGACTTCTGTTCCCCCAACCAGCCTTAAATGAGAGAGAAAAGGATGACATCATCTGAGGCTGGCAAAGGCTCACTAAACTGCGGTGTGTGACATAAATGTCCCTATTGAAAGAAAGATGACATTTACCTCATCCGGTATGCGTTAAAAAAAAAAAAAAAGACTTCAAAGTAAAAGTCTTCATTCTTACTGTAACTGTTGTTTTTTTTGTTTATGAGTCACACCGTGTTAACATATGTCGCGTGTGTTCTAAGTAACCTTTCTCACGTTCAGAAAATGGGTGTGCTTAGAGCTAAAGTTGACATAAACGCTTCACTGGATGCACACTCAGCTTGCCCCTCGGATGGGGCTCTTGCCGGTTACAGTTTGTCATGTCAGCATGATTTTGATGGTTTGCTTTCCTTTTCAGAGCCCGAAGTGGAATGTGCCATGCAGCTCCGGAGATTTGGAGACAAACTGAATTTCCGACAGAAGCTTATGAATCTGATATCCAAACTCTTCCGCTCGGGAACCTGACTGCTTTGGGAGCTTTCGAATGAGGAGATGGCTTTGAGACGGAAGGTTCCCCAGTAGATGCACATTTCATCAGTTAGAAGACACTGCCTTGTAATGGAGGTTGTGAGGGAGATCTCACTTGCTTTTGGATGCCCTTGGAAACCAGGATGGGATACATCCAAGAGGATTTCTGTCGGGGATTTCCCAGAAGTCATTTTTCTGGGGCTTGGGAGAACGTTATAAGACCGCTTTGTTTATTTGTAAAGCAAGAATGGAGGAACTGTGCAACATAAGGAATGAATTACTTATACCTTGAATTTTTACTTCGAAAATTATTCTGGTATGTGTGCTGAAGGTTGCTGCCCAGGGGTGCTGGCAAACGGATAACGGTGGGCAGGGGCAAGAAAGAGCGAATGTTCAGTGTTGGTTTTCACTTTTGGAAGACAGAAAAGTGCTGTATAGTCTTCGGTTTATATATTACCTTGTTAAAAGTAAAGATTTCATTCTGGAAACACAATGTCATGGTGAATGTTGATCCCATAGGTCACTACAAAATATAGGGTGATTTGAAAGCTTTTTCCTTTTGACTCAAAATGTATTGCTTCTGTTCGGATGACCCTTCATTGAATTATGTTCCTCTGAATCTTTGCTGGAAAGTCTGTACTTGGGAAGAAATGTGATAGAGATGTTATATGGTGCCAGTAAGATTCTTACCGGTTAGAATGTTACAACATAAAGAACGTGGGAATTTGCATACTGAGAAATAATGGGGGAAAAAAGCAATTTAGGCTTTCTACTGCTGTAATTAAAACTTAGTGAAACAAAAATTCTCAAGTAACTTGATAGGAAAATGAATGTATTTCTAAAGAAGGTTTGAAAATCTGTAAGTTGCCTTTTCTTATACTAGTCAGTGTACCTCTTTCAAGAAGTGGTCCTTTAAAAGAAATTAAGCATGTTTTACATAGGATATACTTTTTTAAAAAAGAGAATGGATTGCTCATCCAGAATGGAAATCTCATCTATATGTGTAATTTGCATTATAATAATATGTAGGTTCATGAAATATGAAATATGAAATAATATGTAGGTTCATCTATATGTGTAATTTGCATTATAATAATATGTAGGTTCATGAAAGGTATCATGAATTCCCCCCTTTTATTGTTAGAAGGCCAGACTACCGACAAAGCCCCCAAATACATAAAAAAGAATAATGTCATGATTGAATTTCAGCAAGAATGATCTTATTTATTTTACCTATTTATAATTAAAATATTTTGTTCAGTTTCAAAGCGTATTCGTTAAAGTTACATTTTTAGATTATGAGACCAGGCTTTCATAAGTACTTGAACAGTAAGAATGTTTTCATGATAGGCTGTAGTCACTTTAGATGAAAAATTACCTCAGTATCTGTTTTTCTGCCAGTGTTACTTAAGGCTGTTAGTTTATTTCGTGGCAACGATGTTTTCTGATCTGTCTGGAGGCAGATCTTTTGCCCTATGGATATTTATGGTCTGTAATTGTATTTATACAGGTAAAACTTTATACTGTAGCTGTAAACTATTAAAGATTATCACCAGTCTTGGCTGCGTGTTTACTTCGGTCACGTAAGCTGCCGAATGTTCGTTACGAAACCAAAATCGTTTCACCGATTTCCGTCTGCAGGCACATGGCTGATCACCGCCTCCTGGGTTCCAGCTCTGGGGCAGGAGTGGAAAACACGGGGACTTTTAGCATGACTTCTGCTGTCAAGGGACTTACGGTTTAACTGGCAGAGGAGATAGCGGAAAAAGAAGATATTCGTGCCAGGCGTGGGTCTCGAGTGCCCTCGCAGTACTGCCTGGAGAGTGATTTATTTAAAGGAGCCTTCAGAGATGTGGGACCTCATTAGAGACCCGGGGAGTCCTCCTTGGCCGCCCTGGGGCCTCTGCCTTGGCAGTTTCCTTTTAGATGGCCTCACGCTTCACCCCTCCTCCGCCCCCACCCCGAGCAGCAAGTATTGCTTCATCCGAAGCCAGTCGTGTGCAGAAGTAGGTGTCACTCGAGTGCCCTTCCAGTGTGAGTGAGAACTCCAAAGATCCTCCTAATTTGTAGCTTCGAACTGGATGGCGTCTTCCTGCTGAAAGTGTGGAATGTGTATGGCCTCCCTGAGCTGGGGAGGGAGAGAGGAGGGGCTTCAGGAGGAGGGTGACCACGGGAGAGGGAGAGGGTGACAGCCAGCCGGGGACCTGGGAGGGGGGGATGAAGGGCTGCCCTGGGGCATCTCAGGAGGAGGGCTTGGGGGCAGGGGGGCGATTGGCTCTGTAAAGGGTGGGGGATCTGCAGGATTTGGTTTGAGCCTCTCTGGAAGAGTGACTCCTGTCCCTTTGCCTCTTTGGAGAGCCGGAATCGAACCCTTGGTGTTAATTAGGTTTGCTACGAGCTGCCTTGCCGCTCTTTTATACAGGGAGTAGCAGGAAAGCCTTGAACAGTTCACGATCTTCAGGTTTGAGAACTATGTATGTTCTGAGAACTCTTTTTTTTAATTTTTAAAATGTTATATTCATTTTCTGAGAGAGACAGAGCATGAGCGGGGGAGGGGCAGAGAGAGAGGGAGACACAGAATCTGAAGCAGTTTCCAGGCCCTGAGCTGGGACGCGGGGCGCAAACTCAACACACCATGAAATCGTGACCTGAGCTGAAGTTGGATACTTAACTAACTGAGCCATCCAGGTGCCCTGAAAGGAAGGTAGCAATCTTTACTTTTTTTTTAATGGTTAAAGAAAAAGAAGCCTGAGTTTGAGCAGAGGCCCTGAGAATGCTGTTTCATACCTAGCCTAGGCTGGATTCCTTTTCAACTGAGCTTATGGTTTCTATGGGGCTTGAACCCCTGAACGGGGAGATCATGACCTGAACAGAAGTCAGTCGCTCAACTGACTTGAGCCACCCAGAAGCCCCCCTCCCCCCCTCAGGACTCTGAATGTAAAAAAATTCCCACCATGCCCACATCATTGTAATTGTAAATGCTGACTAACAAAAAGCTACCAGGAATTAAAAAAAAACAGTTTGACTTGCATTTATATATTTATTATTATTTTTTTTTTAATTTTTTAAGTTTATATATTTTGAGAGACAGAGCAGAGGAGGGGCAGAGAGAGAGAGAAAATGCCAAGCAGGCTCCATGCTGTCAGTGCAGAGCCTGATGCGGGGCTCAAACTCATGAACCATGAGATCATGACCTGAGCAGAAACCAAGAGACAGACGCCTAACCGACTGAGCCATCCAGGTGCCCCCGACTTGCATTTATATCTAAGAGAAAACCATAACTCGTATATTTGAAAAGTCACCTAGAAATGGCAAAGTGCTATTCGCAAAATGGTTACATAAAAGTATAATTTTGCTTCTGAATTGCTTCTAGTTAGTTTAAAATTGAGCAAGAAGGGGCACCTGGGTGGCTCAGTCGGTTAAGCGTCTGACTTCGGCTCAGGTCATGATCTCACGGTCCGTGAGTTCGAGCCCCGCGTCGGGCTCTGTGCTGACCGCTCAGAGCCTGGAGCCTGTTTCAGATTCTGTGTCTCCCTCTCTCTCCGACCCTCCCCCATTCATGCTCTGTCTCAATAAATAAACGTTAAAAAAATTAAAAAAAAATAAAATAAAATTGAGCAAGAAAAAATTCACTGCCTTTTGCACAAACACATTCGCAATCCTTCACGTTAACAAAGTTACTCTCATTCCCTCCACAGCAAGTATAAGTGAAGCCTTCCCAGGCTTTGCGTCTTGGATTAAAGCAATAGCGAATCACATGAGCAGAGCGCAGCCCCTCACCTTTTAGACTGTGGCAAAAACTGATGGACCTTTGCGGGGTAAAAAAAATCAGAAATGCAATAATACCAGAATTAAGAAGCTGTGACTATCACTGAGGGAGCTGAAGAAGATCGAATCCCACAGAAACTTCATTCTGAATCCTAAATGTACTAAACCGCTGAAAAATTAGTGCCTCTGGGACACCTGGGTGGCTCAGCCAGGTAAGCATCTGACTCTTGATTCCCGCTCAGGACATGATCTCACAGCTGGGGAGTTCGAGCCCCGCATTGTGCTCTGTGATGCCACTGCAGAGACTGCTTGGGATTCTCTCTCACGCACTCTCTGTCCCTCCCCTGCCTGCATGCTTTCTCTCTCGCTCAAAACAAAAATAAAACAAACAAAAAACCCCAAACACAACAAAAACAAAACCACAAACACCAAAAACCAAAACCAAGCCAAAAAGCAAAAAACCCTTAAAAAATAAAAAGTGTGCTTCAAATGTCAAGAAAGCTAGCACCTATAGGGACGGAATTTCTTCTGAAGTTATGCCCTTGTATCATTTGAATGGGTCATCAGGTAAAAATGGGCTATGCTTCGAGGGATAACATGACATGCTTTGGTAAACTTTCTCATGTTGATAGGTGTTTTTTTTTTATTTATTTACGTATTTAAGTAATCTGTACACTCCGCGTGGGTCTCAAATGCACGGCCCCAGGATCAAGAGTTGCACGGTCCCCGGACTGAGCCCGCTAGGGACCCCCTCCTATGCTGATAGTTTTATTTGAGATGTTTTTATCAGCTCTCCTACCATCACTAATCGAGAAAACAGGTATCTAATTGTGTCATTTACATTTACACAAACAATTTAAGAGAAAACCGGCAAAAACATCTCAGTAATTCAAAGATTTTGCATCGTCAACACACTACAGCTATAGAGCTTTATCATAGTCTCTCCCAAAGCAAGTTTTCCTTTTTTTGGTGAATTTATTTATCTCTGTGCATGTGTCTCTCTTGTGCTTAGGCGAAATGCCTGTATTGTCTCTCTACAAATATTAAATACTGCCCAAATAACCCATCATTTCAGGGCCTGTGGGGGCTGGGCAGGGATGCAGATAGGAAACGGGGAGGAAAGAAGAGGGATAGAAATCTCTTTGTGCTGTAATTTGCAATTACTAACTAAAGGATACAGAATTCCCATCAAAACCTTTAAAAAGAAATTTTCAAATTTTTAGCATGTTGAGTCTATACTTACTCCACTATCTCGTGTGTACAACTGATTCCATATGTGCTCATGGCACTCATTAATGAATACTGTAATATTTTATTTTATTTTTTTAAGTAAGCTCTGTGCCAAACATGGGGCTTGAACTCATGACCCTGAGATGAAGAGGCACATGTCCTACCAACCGAGCCAGCCAGGGCCCCCCCCAGAATACTGTCATTTTTTGTGTAAATCGAGGGGATGAGAAATAGTTCTAAAGAAACAATGAAGAAGAGGAAACAAACACTCAAATCATGGCTTTGTCACTTTTCAGCCCTGAGAACTTGGCAATTCATTAGCTTCTCCTAGCTTGTGCTCTCGCAGGTAAAAAATGGGAATAATACTTCATATGGCAATTGCGTGAGGACTGATAACACATGCGGGCGGGGCGGGGTGGGGGGAAACAAAGGTTGTCTGTCATCTATCACCTCTCTCTTTATCATCTATCTATCAATGTATCTATGAATGAGATAAGTTGTTTTCTTCAGTCTAAAGACTCTGTGTGCTGTGATTTGGGCTGTTTAATCCCTTGCAATAACTCTGCCCCTGCCCCAGCGCGCGCGCCTGCGCGCGCGCGCGCGCGCACACACACACACACACACACACACACACACCCCTTTGGGCTGGAACAGCATAAATTGTGAAAAATCTTGCCAAACTCCTCAAACCGTTGTCAGAGGGAATGACCCAGCAGGAAGATAACTGGCACCTTGAAAAAAGTCACCACCAAGAGTGACAAGCCGTAAAGAGTGGAATCTTGACGCTGGACTTTGAGGGCAAAGCCATCAGTGAGCTTCGAGACCCTGAGCCAGGCAGTCTGTCTGAGCCAGAGTGATTCCCCTGAATCACCTCTCAGGTCACTTGTGGTTTGAGACAGAAACTGGGACGGCAAAGGGGTCTGGAGACATCTGCCACACGCCTGGTCCTAGCAGACCCGCTCCTGACCTCACTCATGGCACACGGTGAACTGAAGGGTTTGCAAAAAGAAGTAGGAGAGTGGGTGTAAAAAGTCCCCTCCAAAAATCTCTTTTCCAAGTTCTTCTCCTCCACATTGATTGAAGTCCTGGAGGACCTGGAGGAGGTTGGGCAGAAACATCTTGGACTCAGAAGTATTTTCTTGGACATGAAAATTCCCCATGTGTTCTGGCTTCCCCGGGGGGTGGTGTCACTGAGTCTGGGCTGCTTCTTATATGCAGCTGAAAATAGAAGGGGTCAC
This sequence comes from Lynx canadensis, assembly GCF_007474595.2. NCBI lineage: Eukaryota > Metazoa > Chordata > Mammalia > Carnivora > Felidae > Lynx > Lynx canadensis. Next base: position 16,291,950 of record NC_044314.2, on the reverse strand, counting down.
CTGATAGGACACACCCTACCCTCTATCTCACGTCATAGGTCATCGTTCAAGAACAAAACCTGTGTCAGTACAATCCAGGCCCTCTCTCTGTTAAGGACTTTCAGAAATCAGTTTAACAAATTCAGACCTACCAACAGTCTTCTTCCAAATCAGTTGATTTAAAAAAACACCAGAAAAGGGGGAGAATTGAGGAGTTATAGGTGGGGACTTAGGATTCCCTTACTTTGTAAGGCTGGGGCCCCAGACTGCTCCCAGGTGTGATTAGAGACTGCACAGTGGGGAAAAAAAGTTTTTTAAAGAAAGAAGGAAAGAAAGAAAGAAAGAAAGAAAGAAAGAAGAAAGAAAGAAAGAAAGAAAGAAAGAAAGAAAGAAAGAAAGAAAGAAAGAAAGAAAGAAAGAAAGTCTCACAGTGCATGGAGCCTGGGCTTGGATTTGGGCTGGAAATGGAATGTGCAAATAGCCCTTTGATATTTCTTGTGTCTTAATGAAAGACTTTTTTTTTTTTCCTTTCTTTTCATCAGGCTCTCTCACTAATGACCTCTCACGGAGCTAGGAGATTTGCCCATTTCCAACTTCACGTCTATTTTTAAAACCACAAACTTTCTTTCGCCACAATTATCACTGGCTTTGGACTTTGAAATCAGCTACGGTGTTGCCACTTATTCTTTGCAGGACTCTGGATAAATGGCTTCGTCTCCGTTTTCTTATAAAACAGTGTAAGATAACACCGGTTTCAAAGCTTCTGGGGAATCAAACAAGGTGAGAATGTGCATGGTGTGTGGCTCGCAGTCATGCTCAGTAAATGCCAGTTAACTTCACTTTCAAGACGGAGGGTTAGATATTAGCTTCCTTACAAAGCTATGGAAGATCTTGCCCAATTAAGATTATTAGACTCAAATGAAAGCTTTTGGAAAAAAGGCAGCGGTGAAGCTGGAAAGGAAGTGGCAGGTTTTCCCTTGATGAGGCCATCTGTTTTTAATTTATAACCTTCTAGTGATGGTAAAACCTTTATTTTCACTCTGTACATAATAGGCTTCATGAATACTACTGAATTGCCCAAAGCTCCTGGCATGTATTCATATAAAAATGCAGGTCCTGATTTATATAATACTGCGTCAAAAAATAGGAAGAAGGGGGGCACCTGGGTGGCTCAGTGGGTTGAGCGTCCGACTTCGGTTCAGGTCATGATCTCACAGCTGGTGAGTTCAAGCCCCGCATCGGGCTCTGTGCTGACAGCTCAGAGCCTGGAGCCTGTTTCAGATTCTGTGTCTCCCTCTCTCTGACCCTCCCCTGTTCATGCTCTGTCTCTGTCTCTCTCTCTCTGTCTGCAAAAATAAACATTAAAATTTTTTTAAAAAAAAATAGGAAGAAGGTCCTGTGTAGTTACTTTGGACAGATTTGGGTAAGGGAATTCAGCAGGGAATCATAAAAGGCAGTCTCTCCCCTGGGATGAAACTGTGAAAATAAAATGTGCTAATTTGGGGAACAGAGGTTGAATCCTGGCTGCTTCTGTTTTTGGCTTTAGGAAACCACAGGGTTTCCAGAGGACTTCTCTTGAGTCTGTGTTCAGATCACCAATACTTCCCCAAGAGAAACACTTCTTAGTAATCACTCACAAGGTGATACAATTTTATTGTATCATCCAGTGGTCACCTACTTGGAACCTCTGATTAGCTTTCTTATTTTATAGGGGAGGGGGCCCGCCTCAGAGAATCAGCAGTCTCCCCGAAGACGATTGATTGATTGGCAAGTGGCTGGAACACTCATGGGATTCGAACTCGAGCCTTTCTAACCTCCGAACAGTCTTCCCCCGCCACCACAGTCCAGCCGGCTTCCCACAGGGCCCCGGGGAAGGGCCCCGTCCCAGAGCAAAGCTAGTTTGTTTTCCGCTCCGGTGCCTCATTAGATGCAGCCAAGTTTTATGCCCCTGGGTTTTCTGAGGGTGCGGGGTTGATTATTAAACCAGCTGATATGTGAAAAATACTGATAAGGTCAGTGCCAGCTCCCGCCCACCCCGCCCCCCCAGCACAGCGCTGCAGCTGGGCGCTCCTAGGTGCTTTCCAACCCCCAGTGATGAAAACGTGACCTCAGAAAGGGTGTCACGTTATTCCAAGAAGCCAGAGGGAACCTGGAGGCAAGGAAGGTGTTGGGGCATCTCACCGCTCCGGAGGGATGTTGTAGGGAATGAGCATGGAACTAATTCTGAAAGGCACACTCCCTACCGGCTTGCTTTTTACCAGTGAATGCCAAAGCAGCACCTTCCTGAGACAGACCTGCAGGAGTTGTTTGTGATGGGAAAGAAAAGGGTTCAAAGAAGCCAGTCAAAACAGCAATTTGTGTGTTTTGTCGGATTGGGCTGCCCTATTTCAGCAAAGCCAAGCAGCGGCGAGGAAGGAAGAAGAAAATGCTGCCACCATTTTTTTTTTTTAAACCCAAACAATAGAGAACATCTAAGTGAACCAGTCTGCCTTCTTGATGATTCATTCGGACAAGTGTCGGAGGAGGAGGAGGGGCAGGGAGTGTTGGGTGGTTGTGGCGATTGTGAAATCCTTTTGTTTTTCGAAGTTTACTTTTTAGTAAGAGATTCCCAGATCCTCTGTCTGGAGGGCGCGCACGCGTTTATCAGAAAGCAGAGAGCGAAAACATCTTACTTTGCCCATCTTAAAAAAAAAAAAAAAAAAAAAGACCCAACTCCGTATGGCACCTGCAAATAAAATGATAAAAATACTCCTTTCCTCTTCTTGAAACTTTTATTGGTGTTGCATTAAAAAGAACAGGTTTCTGAGAGTTAGGACTAAACTTTTATTTAAGTTTCATAATATAAATATAGAAGAATATAAGGAAGTCAGGCTAACGCTTCACAGAGGACCCATGGGAGCCCTGGGAAAGTGCCAGCCAGGATGATAAACCTGGACTTTTCTTCCAGACTTGAAATTAACAGACAGGAGGAAGAAGGGCATTCAGGCTGCCTACGTGTGCCACTTCCAACCCACACTTTTTCAAGCATCAGCTGGGAAATGAAGAAGTGTGTATTTCTACATGTCTTGGAACAAAGTCTGGTGTAATTTTCAACCCAAGTCATCTTATAGGTACATAGGAATTCTCTTCATAATGAATATTGCTAATGGGACATAGATATTAGCCCTTCCATTACGCATTTTACTGTCTCATCCTTAAAGACTAGGGAAAGTTTCCTAGCCCTGGTTTACCTGGACCAGTCCTGGTTTTAAAACTGAAAGTCTCGGGGCGCCTGGGTGGCTCAGTCGGTTGAGCGTCCAACTTCGGCTCAGGTCGTGATCTTATAGTCTGTGAGTTCGAGCCCCGCGCCGGGCTCGGTGCTGACAGCCTGGAGCCTGCTTCAGATTCTGTGCCTCCCTCTCTCTCTGCCCCAACCCACTCGCGTCCTGTCTCTCTCTCAAAAATAAATAAACATTATAAATAAATAAATAAAAACTGAAAGTCTCATGTTCTGCAAATGCCCTCCTGCCTGGGCAACCTGGGACAGTTGGTCACCCCGGTGGGCTGTAATGCACTTTTATCTCTGAGGATCTTCATTGAAGTAAACTAGATCTCCCTTCTCTTTTCCACTGTCGGCTCATTTGTGAAAATAGAGTAAGTATAGCTCCCCAGCCCTGTGGAAGCCCGGGATTTGTAAGGGGACTGAAAAAGATCATGGATGTGATGCTCTCAGCCCAGAGCCTGGCAGTTAGCAAGGCTCCAATAAATAGTTGCTGAAAAAAATACTCTGGGGGATTACAAAGAGTGTACAGAAGCCAAAGGTTATCACGGTTTTTATTGGAATTATTAAGTACGTACTGAGTGGAGATGTGAAGGAAGTCATGATTCATGGACTTTGCAGTTTAGCTGAGGAAACGGACGAGTGCAACCAGATGAAACATGCAAGTGGTCCAGAATTAACGGTTATAAACCACGAAGGGGTCCCTTGGAGAAAGGACAAAAGTCAGGTAGGGTCAGGCTTTTGCTTTCGGTTTGTTAAAGATTTTATTTTTGTAAGAAATCTCTACCCGCAAAGTAGGGCTCGAACTCACAACCCCGAGATGGAGGGTCGTATAGGTATTTTTTTATTTCAGAGGTAAATGTTGCTTATCAGATAAGTCATTTCACTATCAAAATGGCCAGTGACTCAGAAGTCTTAACAGGCAGGTCTCCCAAGGTATCATTGGGACACTTATTTAGAGGGTGGTTGACTTCCTCAAACATGTATTTTTATCAGCAAAACCTTTCATCTCCAGTTTTTCATAGGTACTGTTTTCTTAAAGGTTACTAGTGGCCTACTTGCCCCATCCCAAAGGCCTCTTTTAAAATTGCATCATACTCAACCTCAGAACATCACCTCCTCCTTCAAACTTATGTAAAGTGATTAGCATACCATATCACATGCCTGAGTCCGGTTAACTCTCCCTGGCAAGTTCCCCTTTCCTGTTGGTCTTTAAATGTCAGTTTCCCAAGGTTCTGCTTTCAATGTGTTCTCTACGAGTAGTGACCTCACTTGCGCCTTTGAAGCTAATTGATCTCCAATTTTCATCTCTGTCTGGTTTCTCTCCCCCTGGGACCAGGCCTGACTCTGTCACTCTGCTAGATTTTTCCACTTCTAGGATTTGTTTATGGTTTTTATTAATTTTGAATTCCTTTCCTTCCCATCTTTGCTGCTTAAAGTTCGGTTAACCTTCAAGGTCAATGTCAAAAGCCATTTCCTCTGAGAAATATTTTCAGATTGCCCAGATCAGAAAGGACATTCTATCTTTCATGTTTCTATGGCACATTTTTCTTATTTTGATCCAACATTTATTTCACTCACATTTCTGTTAGTTGGTTTTATGTCAGTCTCTCTAACTTGATTATAAGCTTCTACACCTATAACACAGATCTAACTGTATTTTTTTAATCCCTGTGCATCACTTAGCAAAATGATATTCATTCACTCATTTGTTCACTTATTCATAAAATAATTTTTGACCAGATGTACCAAGAGCTACATTTGACACTGGAGATATAAGGATCAAATAACAAAGAACATGCATCACAGCCTCAAATGTCTCAAAGTTCAGTGGAGACACCAAAACAAAATCAGGTGATTACAATGAATCCATTAAATATAGTGCTGGGGCTCCCGGGTGGCTCAGTTGGTTAAGGGTCTGACTTCGGCTCAGGTCATGATGTCATGGTTCATGGGTTTGAGCCCCGAGTCGGGCTCTGTGCTGACAGCTCAGAGCCTGGAGCCTGTTTCAGATTCTGTGTCTCCCTTTTTCTCTGCCCCTCCCCTGCTCATGCTCTGACTGTCTGTCTGTCTGTCTCTCTCTCTCAAAAATAAAATAAACATTAAGAAAAGTCAAGTACAGTGCTACGTAGTAAACACAAAGCATTGCTCTCAGGTTCACAAAGTGTGTGTGTGCATGTGTGTGTGTTTGGCAGAAGGTATTCAAGTCTTCATGGAATATATGTTGCATGAAATGAGTGCATTAGTTACATATTGGTATGTAACAAATAACTCCCCAACTTTCTTTCTTTCTTTCTTTCTTTCTTTCTTTCTTTCTTTCTTTCTTTCTTTCCTCTCTCTTTCTTTTTTTAATTAATTTTTGTTCTCAATGTTTGTTTTTGAGAGAGAGACACAGAGTGTGAGTGGGGGAGGGGCAGAGAGAGAGGGAGACAAAGAATCCGAAGCAGGCTCCAGGCTCTGAGCTGTCAGCATAGAGCCCGACACGGGTTCGAACCCACGAACTGCAAGATCATGACCTGAGCCGAAGTCAGATGCTTAACTGAGACACCCAGGCGCCCCTACCTCCCCAACTTTAGCAGCTTAAAACAATCACATTTATTATCTCATTGTGGGTCAGGAGTCTAGGCATGGAGTAGAGAGATCTTCTCTTCTGTTCTGCTTCCGGGTTTCTCACCTCAATTGCAATCAAGTTGTTAACTACGTGGTCTCATCTGAAGGCTCAAATGGGCATGGAACTACTTCTAAGCTCTCTCATGTGGTTGGAAGGACTCAATTCTTTAATGGTTGTTGGAGTGAGGTCTTCAGTCTTTAGCTGGTGGTTAGCTAGAGCCCAGTTTCTTGCCACATGGGCTTCCTCATCTTGCTTCATCAGAGAAGCATTCGAGAAGAAGGAGGGAGAGCGAGCAAACAGAATCATAATCTTTTATAGCCTAATCACGGAGATGACATCCCATCACTTTTGCTATGTTATGTTTGTTAGAAACAAGTCACTAGGTTCGATCCACACTCAAGGGGAGGGGATTACACAGGGCATAAATACTAAAATCGGGCATCATGGACATCTGTTTTGAAAGGCTGTCCACGACCACAATGAGTGGGAATGAGAAGGTAACCAGTTCATTTCTTTTTTTTTTTAATGTTTATTTATTTTTTGACAGAGAGAGACAGAGCGGGCTCCAGGCTCCGAGCTGTCAGCACAGAACCCAACGCGGGGCTCGAACTCACCGACTGTGAGATCATGACCTGAGTAGAAGTCGGATGCTCCACTGACTGAGCCACCCAGGCACCCTGGTAACCAGTTCATTTCTCTCAGAGGAACCAGCAAGAGCAAATGCAGGATGGGGAGAGTAACCCAGCATGAAAGGCACTTTGATGCTTCTGGGTCTTCATGTTTCAGGAAGGAGCGATAAGTGGGGTCTGGTTTGTCATATTTAGGGTTTTGGACTACATCTTGTAGAATGGTTGTGCTAGTAGTATAAGTAGGGAGTGACTAGAAGGTTGACTTTTAAATGTCTCAGCCTGCACCTATACAAAGGATGCATGTGAGGGAAGTAAGTATAAAATCTGGAAAACCACAGAGGAGATTGTTGTAGAAAGACGATGAAGGCCTTGATGTTGGCAGTGGTTTAGGGTGAGAGAATCAGGGAGAGATCTCAGATACAAAGAAGAGGTAAAGCTGACTGACTTTTATTTGCCGTAGTTGGGAGACATTCAGGTAGAAACATCTAGCAGACGGTGTGGATATACAAGTACGAAGCTCAGGGAAGAATCTGGCCCACGGTTTGGGAGTCCTATGGATATCGGTGGTAGTGACAACTAAAAAAAAGTCTAATAGAAAATGAGATAAAAAATGAACGTGGGGGACGCCTGGCTGGCTCAGTCGGAGGAGCACGTGACTCATGATCTTGGGGTTGTGAGTTCAAACCCCACGTTGGGTGTAGAGATTACTAAAAATAAATAAATTAACTTGAAAAAAAAAAAAGAACCTAGGAACACAAGGGCTTTGGTATGTGCAGAGAAAGAGAAGCCAGTGAAATAAAGACAAAGGAATAATCACAATGGTCAGGAGAATATTTGGCATCGTTCCGATGAGAAGGGGAGGTGACCAAGAGGGTGAAGCTGCAGCAAAGTCCATTAAGATAAAGATCGTTAGGGGCACCTGACCGGCTCAGTCTGTGGAGCGGGGCCTCTTAGTCTTTGGGTTGCGAATTTAAGCCTCACGTCGGGTGAAGAGATTACTTAAAAATAAAAAATGAAATCTTTAAAACCGAAAAGATCAAGATGGAGTACCGTTTGCACGTTCATGCACTCACTCAAGCCTTCGTCCAGAGATTACTTTATGCCAGACAGTGGGAGAGGTGTGGGCTGTGGACAAGACAGGCATTATCCCTGCTCCCAGGGAAGTCACGATCCAGGTGGGGAGATGGACAGTAGAGACAGTGACAAGTGCTCTAAGAGAACGAACAGGGTGCCATGAGAGAAACCATAGGGAACAAAATATACAAGCCGAATCTTCCTAAAAAGCAGAGCAGAGTATAGCCTCAGAGTTCCCATTGAAGAAATCACTTTTTTTAAAAAAGGTTTTTTTTTAATGCTTATTTATTTTTGAGAGTGCGCGCGCAAGAGAGACAGAGAGAGAGAGAGAGAGAGAGAGAGAGAGCATGAGTGGGGGAGGAGCAGAGAGAGACAGAGACACAGATCGGAATTAGGCTGCAGGCTCTGAGCTCTCAGCACAGAGCCCCGACCTGGGGCTCGAACTCACGAGCCGTGAGATACGACCTGAGCCGAAGTCAGACGCTTCACCGACTGAGCCACCCAGGGGCCCCTAGAAATCTCTCGACCATACTAGGCAGGAAGGCTGGTGCACAGAGCCCAGCAGCAGTCCTGAGTGGCTTTTGCACACCAGCTTGCTGTTTCTCTCCACGGGACAGGAGGGGATATATCAGTTTCCGAGGGCTGTCTTACGAAGCGCCACAAATTGGGTGGCTTAAAACAACAGAGATTCATTCTCTCACAGTTCTGGAGGCCAGAAATCTGAAATGAAGTTGTCAGCAAGGCCACCCTCCCGCTGAAACCTGTAGAGGAGAATCCTTCCCTGGCAATCCTTGCTTTCCGTGGTTTCTAGAAGCACGCGTTACTCGATCTCTGTCTCTATGATGACATAGCCTCCTCCTTGTGTGCTGAGGTCTTCACCATGGCCTTTTCCTCTTCGTGTAAGAACACCGTTCAGGGGCGCCTGGGTGGCTCAGTTGGTGAGGCGTCCGACTTTGACTCAGGTCATGATCTCGTGGTTCTTGGGTTCGTGCTCCCTCTCTCTCTGCTCCTCCCTACTCGTACTCTGTCTCAAAAATAAATAAACATTAAAAAAACAAAAAGAATACTGGTCATATTGGGTGCGGGCCCATCCTAACGACCTCATCCTAACTTGATCACGTCTATAAAGACCCTATTTCCAAAACAGGTTGCGGTCATACTGGGAGTTAGGACTTCACCATAGCCACAGGACACAATTCAACCCACAGCAAGAGGTATGAAGGATAATTGGTAAACTTCAAGGAGGCGGTTTAAATGGACTTATGGATTGCAGTGTTATCACGTGATCGGCCCGAGATGGGATCCATAAAGGCTTTTGATGAGATACACAGCAGCCATTGCCTTTCTCATCATTTGTGGTGCCTTGCTAGGTTCCATTAGAGAAAACTGTTTGGGAGGAGAACTCACCACTAGCAGAGAAGGAAGAATATGGACCATCCCCTGCTCGTGAGCTCTCCCTCTCTCTCTCTCAATGATAAATAGCACTTAGAAAAAAAAAAAGAAGGTTATTTTTTTCTGCGGAGCGCATCCATTGTTGTGTCAAGAGAGCCTATGACTCAGTAATATTTATGAACCATTGGACTGCTTTGGTGGTGGTTCTAACATTTAGCTGCAGGGAGACTTCCTGCGGAGATTTAAAATGCCTGGTCCCCTCCCCGCCTCCCGGGGTGGGGGACAGAGACTCTGATTCAATTGGCCAGAGGTGGGACCTGAGCATCTGTAGTTTCCAAGGTCCTCAGAGGATTGCAGGGTGCAGCTGGGCTGGGAACCACTGAACCAGAAGGCCCCCACGCCCCCCACCTCCTTCTGTACTTATATTCAGATTCTGACCCCCTCTGCTCTTTAAATAAGCAAGAGGGCATAGCGGTCAACGCCATCCGTGCTATGGGGGAGGGCGTGGTGGGGCCCATGAGGAACATGATTTAAGGTACTTCTGGTGTACGTTTCAAGAACTTCCTTGAAGCTCTGGGTGGATGCCGCAGCTGCAGGGAGTGGGTGCAGGCAGCTGGCTTGTGAGGCCTCTGGCCCACTTCCTATACTATTAGCTTCCAGGAAGAATCAGGGCCACAGACAGGGATGCCGCATAGCTTCTAAGGGGGGGTGTGGTGAGAGGGGCAGGCCGGCTCGGGGTGCCTGCGTGGCTCAGCCGGCTCAGGTCTCGATCTCGCAGTTCGTGGGTTCGAGCCCCGCGTCGGGCACTGTGCTGACCTGAAGCCTGCTTCGGATTCTGTGTGTGTGTCTCTCTCTGCCCCTCCCCTGCTTGCACTCTTTTACTCTTTCTCAAAAATAAACACACACACACAAAAAAAAAAAAAAAAAAAAAAAAAAAAGAAAAAAAAAAGAAAGAAAAGAAAAGAAAAGAAAAGAAAAGAAAAGAAAAGAAAAGAAAAGAAAAGCCCCAGTTACGTGGGGAGCTGCCTACAGAAAAGGAGGTGGGTGGGGGGTGATGAGAACAGGGCCTCTAACGGGAGCCTGAAAAGTGAGCTAGCTCACAGACCCGTTGATGCTGAAAAGGGCCACAGTTGCCTTTGTGGGGTGACTCAGCAGCTCATTTTCAGGAAGTGTTTTTTCTTGCTTGCTTGCTTTAACGAGCTAGTGAAGGAGAACCAGCGAACAGGTAAGTTCATAGGACTGAAAAAGAGTTCGGCCTCTTATGTCAGGTAGGGAAATAGCTTTAATTGTTTAATTAGTTACTCACAAAAACAATCCAATGCCTCTCCGCTTTTCTCTGCAAACTGGGACGGTGTGAGCCAGGGGTCTCTGCCTTCCGCCCACCAATCAAGGCTGGGTACTCCCATAAGACACTGGTCCCCAGTTGATTGCCCAGACACCCAGAAGCACAGAGAGCCTCCCCCGTGTCATTTATCTCTCTGCAGATGGCAAAGCTGGGCGTGGGGTATTGTGGCTCTGCTCAGGGACATGGCCCCACGGGACTTAAAATTGCCCTGCCAGCAGCTGGGATGACTCAGACCACGTTCTTCAGCCAACACAACGGGGCCCGGCAGGGTGGGGCTCAGTACAGTTGGACACAAGAGACTTTCCCAGTTGTTTTATTTTAAGCTACAGTGTCTTGTAACAGATTTGGTAGGAAGTTGGCTGGGGAGCAAGGAGGGATTAAATACTGTCTCTAGGTCCTTGTTTTAATACCAGTCTACCCTTCTGATCGAATAATGTGTGCCAGCTCTGGCCTTAAGTGCTTTGTAAGCATAATTTCATTTAATTCTTTTTTTTTTTAATTAAAAAATTTTCATGTTGGGGCGCCTGAGTGGCTCAGTTGGTTGAGCGTGCAACTTCGGCTCAGGTCACGATCTCACGGTTCGTGGGTTCGAGCCCTGCGTCGGGCTCTGTGCTGACAGCTCAGAGCCTGGAGCCTGTTTCCGATTCTGTGTCTCCCTCTCTCTCTCTCTGCCCCTTGCCCACTTGTGCTCTGTCTCTGTCTCTGTCTCTCAAAAATAAATAAAAATGTTAAAAAATGTTTATTTTTTGAGAGAGAGAGAGAGAGCATGAGTGGGGTCGGGGCAGAGAGAGAGGGAGACAGAGAATCCAAAGCAGTCTCCAGGTTCTGAGCTGTCAGCACAGAGCCCGACGCGGGGCATGAACTCACGAACTGTGAGATCATGACCTGAGCCAAAGTTGGAGGCTTAACCGACCGAGCCACCCAGGCGCCCCTAATTTCATTTAATTCTTACAGCAACACTCAGGATGAAGTATGGTTATCCCCACTTTTTTTTTTTTTTTAACAAGGGGAGAAACTGAAGGTTAGGAGATTTGGAGGCCTGCTCAAAGTCAGAAGACTAAATGCAGAGGTCGAGACAGAACTTAGATCTGTCTGATTCCAGAGGCCGTGTCCTTGGTCTTCGTGATGAAGCTGGCTGTCCCTCTCCCTGTGGGAACTAATTCCAGGAGCACTGCTGAGAGCCTGTGACGCACAAGGCATTTTGGAGAATGTCAGTGCTCAAGCCCACGGCTCTGACTCTCTAGGCATCACTAGCTTCTAGGTACACTGGAAAATGTTCATTTTAGTCTCGATTCTTTCCCCCACCAGTGGTGCGACCCTGGATGCTGTTTTTAGTCCAGGATTTCTTTTTTGTTCAGTTATAAAGTAGGGCTAGCAAGACTTCTGTGCATCCAGACGAGAGAAGGTACTGGGGCCGCGTATTGAAAAGTAAAGTGTTCAGAAAAGTGAAGCTTTGCTCACCTTTCACAGGACAGCTGGGCTTCCTAAGACCATCGGCCGGGCTGGTTCTGAACAATTTCACGGCTTTACTATAACCTTAAGAGTATTTTAATTGCAAAGAATAAGCAGCTCTCTTTTTATCCCATTTTGTTCTTTTTTTGTTTTTAAAGTTTCCTGATAATGCGGGTTTATTTATTTATTGGTTTTTAAGCGATCTCCATGGCCAAGGTGGGGCTTGAACTCATGGCCCCAAGATTAAGAGTCGCACGCTCTACTGACTGAGCCAGCCAGGCTCCCGTTATCCCCTATGTTCCGCTTTTTGATGTTTTACTTAAAGCGTCAGAACGCTAGAGTGACCCGAATTTGGGGTGTATGCTTGACGCCATTAATAAGTTTAGCATTATCGGCTAAACTTTAGCCACATATTTCGAGAATGTTAGACCTAAGAAGCCCACGATACATTTGGGCTGTTCAGCATGTGTATAATGTCTTGACAATGCACCATGCTTTATTTACACAGTTATTTATTAATTCCTTAATAAACAACTTACTCAGCACCCGCCGTGTGCTGTGTGTACGGTTCCTTGTCTCGGTTAGAACCTTGCACCGACGTGGCACCGTCCTTCACGCGAGTTTCCCTCGTGCGGACAGAGTGGAGCCATCGTGCCGAAGTCACAGTCGTGGTAGAAGATGCTCGAAGACGCTTGAAGAAGTCGCCAGGGGAGATGCTTGGCTCAACGCCACCGGGTGGCTTTTCTGACAGCACGTGATGACCAATGAGGCGATACGTTAAAGTGGAGAAAGCTCTGGACTCGGAGATAGAAGCGAAGTGTGTGTGTGTGTGTGTGTGTGTGTGTGTGTAGGGGTGGTAATTCCATAAGTCCCATTGAAGATTCATGATCTTGGCTAATTTTCTTGTGATTTGCTGCCCGTTCTGGAAGTAGGGTGTAAGAATAAACCAGACCAAACCGCCCTCTAACCCAAATGACCAAACCACCAAAAACTCATGGCGGCAACGTTCACCCTCTCCTGCTCAGATTCCTGGAACAGGCCAAGCAGTGGAAAACAGGTCCTAGTGCTGTTTTGTGCGTGTGTATGCCGATCTCTTTGGCCGTTTCTGAGTCCAAAGAAGCCTCTGGTCTTTTTCAGAGCTTCCCATGGCCAGAGAAGGGCAAAAAACATCAAGGCTACAATCCACCCCAAATAATAGTCTGAGCGAGGGGCAACCTACTGACAGTCACCTGTGGCTTCTTGCTACTCTCAAATGCAAAATGTCTTACAAAGATAACACCATGGTAGAATACTCTGGTCTGGAAGCCTGAGTGGTGACTGCCACTTGTATATCATTTCAAGTTTTTAATGCTGTCAACATACCATGAGGTTGACTTTTATCTGGTTCAATCTGGTGTGAAACAGAGGGAAATCAGCCATCCTGAGTGGCTAATGTAGTATATCTAAACTGTGTTCACTATTGCCTTGTAATCTAAACAGGAGGCTCATTTCCATGGTTGTAGCTCTGACCGGAACACCCCAGATGACATGTGTCTTTGGAATGCCACCAAACAGGGCCAGGATTCATCCGCAAGAGGACACCAGTGCCTGGCAACCCACATGCCTCCTGTCGTCTGGGAGGAGCGTTTCCTCTCACCCCATAGCCAGCAACTTCCCTGTCAAGTCCAGTGTGACCGCATCATCCTATCAGACTCCTTGCCAGGGATTCCCACCAGAGGTCACATGGCCTTTGGCTGTAAATGTTTCCCTAGATAACTTGCAGCTTTCTTTGATTGTTTTCTCCCCCCGGCCAAACATAAGGCAAGGGTGACATTTTTCCGGCTCTTTATTTCTATAGCACGGCAGGAAGATGCTTTGATATATTCACCGAGTTTTAGGTGGGTGACTCCACGGACCTCCTGCTGCCGGGCAGACGGAAAGCGAGCCCCGTTTTCTTAGCAAAGAATTGTCACAGCAGAATCAGAACCAAACTCCTGGCTTCTAGTTTCCGGGTAGAGGATGAAAACAGATTTGGAGGAAGAGAGGGTCAAGCAGAGGCAGTTCTCCCATGAGTGAAGTCTAGGTAACGTTGTGTAAGATGGAAAGGACAGAAAGGACTGGAAGAGCAGGAGAGTCCAGTGAGGCTCGGGACAACGGGACCACAGGTGGACAGCAGCAGGGTCCGCTGGAGCGGTCTCCAGCACCAGGAAGTTGTGAGGAAGCACCCTTCACCTCCTTCGGTGTCCTGTCCTTCAGGGGAGACCGCCCCCCAAGGAACACTCGCCTGGATCACCGATCTGTGCATAGGTATCTCCTTACTGCTCATGGCAGGGGTGGGTGGGGGATGCCCAGCTCAGCAACCCAGGACTTGGGAACTGTCAGGAAGGTACCTGTCTAGGTCTTTTTGTTTTTCTCTTAACATCCTGATGTGCTGCCTCTGAACAGAAGGTTACTGGGTGTGGGCAGACCCTCTACTTCCCATCTTCGCACTTCGACAGATGGAGCGGAGACTGAAAAGCTGTCAGAATGTGCGGATTGATCAATCTACCCAACAATTGCAAATCAACCGATTCCGGATGTGTTGATTCTGTAATCCTGTTAGGCACGCTTACGAACGAGAACTCTTCACCGCACCTACAAAATTTTAGTTCAAATTATTCACACGCTTGAGCGTCAGCTGAAGCACTGATTCTCTCAGGAGCCGATGTACGTGGTCAGTGTCACCAAATCAGTTTGGGAGGCTACGACCTGACAATCGTTTCCCTTTACCTGTGCCGTTTTCTCGTCACCTGAAGCTAGTATGTTAATGCCTGATTTAATTAGCCAAACTCAGTAGGGGATGGTTGAGTTTTCCTTCACCGGAGTGTTGTTCAGTGTGGTGCTCACTGCTATGAACAATCCTCAAATATAAGCGAGTTAGCAAAATGGAAATTTCATTTGTGGTCACATAAAGTCTCCTGCTAATGCTCCTGGTTGAGAGGTGCTCTAGGCTTCTCTCTTCCCAGGGGTGATTTGAGGACCCAGGATCCTTCCGTCTTGTGGCTATCCATCTTTGGCCCCAAGGCCACTGGTATAAGTTGAATTGTGTCAACCCCCTTCCCCCAAATTCATATGTTAAAACCTTAAGCTTCAGTACCTCAGATTGGGGTTCTCTTCGGAGGTGGGGACTTTAAAGAGGTGATTAAGTTAAAATGAGGCAGTGAGGGTGGGCCCGAATCCCATCTGACTGGTGTTCATATGAGGAGAGGAAATCTGGGCAGAGAGAATACCAAGTGAGGACACAACGGGAAGCCAAGAAAGCCAAGGAGAGAGGCCTCAGGAGAAACCAACCGTGCTGACAACTTGATCTTGGACTTCTAGTCTGCAGAATTGCAAGAAAATACATTTCTGCTGTTTAAGCCATCTGGTCTGTGGTATTTGTTATGACGGCCCTCAGAAACCAGCACACCTTGTCATCATCCTGAGGACAGAAGAGGGGAGAGAGATGAAAGTCCCCTCTGGGGGCTCTCTTGGGCTGTGTTTGCGGTGAGGAGGATGGCACGTACGTCTTCCATCTGTATCCCCAGCCCCGGATTTAGTCAGAGTGGTGGTGGCTTCATACATGTCCCCTGACGGTTCTTCTTCAAGCTGTGCGTTATGTTTTCAACACTCTGGAATACATGTGGGGTGTACCACAGTGCAAATATTAAAAAGCAAAAAACCCAAAACTAAAAACCCTATCCTGCCACCTCAAAAGCAGTGCCCGTTTACTGGGAAGTTGAGCTATCTCCTTTTCCCTGGATGGGAGGGATCCGGGATTAGACAGCAGTGAGGGAAAAACCAATCTTCCGATCTTTGTGTAGATAAATCTCATGGTTTGAAATTTGTGTAGTTTTGTTTGTTTGTTTGCTTGCTTTTTGTTGTTGTTCTATGTTTACATGTGAAATCAAACAATGAGAATCATTTTCGGGGCCCCTGGGTGGCTCAGTCGGTTGAACATCTGACTCTTGATTTTGGCTCAGGTCATGATCCCAGGGTCGTGGAATCCTGCGGTGAGCATGGAACCTGTTTTAGATTGCCTCTCTCTCTCTCTCTCTCTCTCTCTCTGTTTTTCTCCCCTGCTCACACACTGTCTCTCAAATAAAAGAGAGAGAGAGAGAGAGAAAGAATCACTTTCATAAAAATGAGATTATTATTTTCTGTTATTAGAGGAATTAGATATTTTTAGAAGAAACTTAAGTTGTTTTGATTCTCTATAAGGCTGTTCTGAAAATAGCCAAATGTGTTTCTTTAACAAAATAACATTCCGGGGACGCCTGGCTGGCTCAGTCAGTGGAGTGTGTGACTCTTGATCTCAGGGTTGTGAGTTCGAACCCCACGTTGGGTATAGAGATTACTCACCAAAAAAAAAAACCCAAAATACGCTTTTCCCAATTGTGTTTCAAAATTCGTGTTTTACTGCACACATGCACACTCATTTCCTTCATCCAGCAGGAAAGATGCTCAGAAATGAGTAGTTGACTCACAGCCTTTCTCCTATTTTTGTGTTTGTATTTGGGGCCTGTCATATCTGTTGGAGAACGCATGCCTCCTGAGGTCCCGATTAGGGTTTCCATTGATTGAGATTGTCACTCTTACTGAGTCCCATTCAGAAATATATCATATGCGAAGCGGAATTGAGCGGTAGCCAAGGGCGTTGAGTCTGGTTTTGAACACATCACTCTACAGTTGTGAGACAGTGGGCAAGTCACTTAGCCACTCTGTGGCTCGGTTTTCCCACCTGTAATCTAGGGATAATACCAGAACCCACCGCATAGGGTTGCTGTGTCGATAAAATGAGTTAATATACAGAAAGAACGTAACACGGTGTCGGGCATAAGTAAGTGCTATGTAACTATTGTTATTTTAGACCTAGCAAAGTATTGTCATTCCTGGCCATAAAGCTGCCACTGTTGTTTATGTCTTCCAGGAAGAACAGGAACCATCAATGTGAAGAAAGTGAATACGTTAATTTACAGAATGAGGGACAATTGCACAAGGGGCTGACATGAGAACGTGGGCCCTTCTGTTGGAGATCCACAAGTCTCAGCCTGCTTCCTCACGGACGCCATACAAGTCCACTGCCTGGGGAAAGACAGCTCTTCAAACCACAGTCACAACCCCAACCCAGGTCTCCAGACCGGCCCAACGGGAAAAACTAGGCTTGGTGGCGAAATTCCATTCTGACTGAGAGTGTTGTTATTTTAACCAGAGGAAGGACCTGAACTGGATAACTGGTGAGAAAGACCACTCTTAATCGCCAAGCAGTTAGGCAAGTCTGGTGGTCTGAAAGGATAGAGGATCTAGGCCAAGGCTTGCCAAGTATGTGTGGAGTTGTCCGTGACTCAAATTCTGGGGCTGAGTCAGAATAAAACTTATTTCTGGAAGTAGGTGAATGTGATCGGGGGCAGGAGGGAGAATACACTATTTACCGTGTGACTTCTCTTTGACTTTTCACAAAGAGTTCTCACAGAGTCCGATAGGACACATTCAGAAGACTGAAGGTTTAAGGATGACTCTGCTGTTGCCAACATTTAGTTCTCATTTTGTGCTCAGAAGTAGGTTCTTTCCCATCTGGCCTGTCCTTCCTTCCTTCCTTCTTTCTTTCTTTCTTTCTTTCTTTTCTTTCTTTCTTTCTTTCTTCCCTTCCTTCTTTTTTGAAGCGTATTTGTTTATTTTGAGAGACAGAGAGCAGGGGAGGGGCAGAGAGAGAGGGAGAGAGAGAATCCCAAGCAGGCTCCGTGCTGTCAGCACAGAGCCCCATGTGGGGCTCAAACTCACAACTGTGAGATCATGACTGAGCCAAAATCAAGAGTTGGATGCTTAACTGACCTGAGCCACCCAGGCGCCCACCAGGTTCCTTTTCAATTGAGAGGGCCTTGATGTGGAGAAGCCAGCTGCTGGGGTAGGAGTAAGACAAATGAGCTTGAACGCAACCTTCAGTCTTCCCTAGAGCAGGAGGGAAGAAGACGGGAGAAGGGGGTTCACGTTTCTCCACTTCAGACGGGATTGCACAAGTACCCCCAGGGGAGTGGAGGGTGCTGTCTCAGCGGCTTACTGGGAAATGAGAGAAATGGGAACTGGCTTCTCAACTGTGTAACTCACAACATTTCTAACACCAAACGTGGGGAGTTCTTCTGCCCACTGAGCAAGTCTCCCATTCTCTAGGTTTTAAAAAAGTTAAAAAAAAAAAAAAAAACTCTACCCCCAGGTGGGGCTTGAACTCACGACCCCGAGATCAAGGTTACATGTTCTTCTGACTGAAGCCAGCCGGCGCCCCTAAGGCTCTGATCAGTACAATTCTGGATCATCAATTGTGTCATACGTCCCCTGGAGGTTAGCACGGTCCCCGAGATTGCCCTCACACCTATACATCTGCCTGATTGGCTATAAGTCGGGGATTCCCTCGACCTCCTCCTCACATTCCATGATTGCCAGAATGGCTCACGAACCCAGGAAACACTTACACATACCAGTTTATCATAAAAAAAAACACACAACTCAGGAAAGGTCAAATGGCAGAGGGCATAGGGCAAAGTGTGGGGGAGGGGAGCGGGGTTTCCAGGCCCTCTCTGGGTACAGCATCCCCCCCCTACAGCTCCGCGTGCTCACAAACCAGAAGCTCCAGAAGCTAGTCGTTTAGAGACTTTTATGGAGGTTCCTCTAGGAAGGCTTGATTGATTCCATGTGATTGAACTCAGTCTCCAGCCCTCCCTTTGCCTCAGGGGGGTGGAGCTGAAAGCATCCTGGTGGCCTCTCTGGAGACCAGCCTCTGGCCTGAAGTGGCCTAGGGGTTCCCCCGGCCCGCAACCATTGCTGATCAGACAAAAAAACACTCCTCCCTCTGGAGACGTGGAGGGTCAGATGCTCTGTGTCAGGGCCAGGACTAAGACCAAATAGGTATTTCTTGTGCATCACACTGGCTCTGTTCTTCCAACCAGGAAAGGAACGGCACTTACGCCAAAGATTGTCAGCAACAGCCATGGCTAGGGGAAGGTGCAAACTACATGTCCTAATGCATGCAGGTGTCCTGAGAGGTGAGCGTACGTTCCTTTCTAGTAGCCGATAGGGTCCTGGCTCATTGCAGTGGTCGGGCAGCGGGGCCCGGGTTCCTATCACAGGAACGAAAAGAAATCAGATGGAGTCCATATTTCTACCCTGGCAACGTCAGACTTCTGCATTAGTTTCCAGTTGCACTGGTCTGTTTATGCTTAAGGCCTGTGGTTTCCACTAATAGATAAATAGGCCATTTCTTTCAAGTTCTCATTTAGTTTGCAGGTGACCTCTCAGGAGCCCCTGGAAATTTCATGCAAAATTATGTTTAGGTAAGGGACACCTGGGTGGCGCAGTCGGTTAAGCGTCTGACTCTTGGTCTTGGCTCAGGTCATGACCTCACGGGTTGTGAGTTCGAGCCTCGTGTTGGGCTCTGTGCTGACGGGGCGGAGCCTGCTTGGGATTCTGTTTCTCTTTCTCTCTGCCCCTCCCCTGCTTGTGATCTTTCTCTCCTCTCAAAAATAAATAAACATTAAAAAAAAAAACAAACAAACAACTCAAAACCAAGTTTAAGTAAGCACATTCTGTTTTCTGGTGCTAAAGTCTAATGGTTTCATTAAATTCTTCAAAGTATATGGCTCAAAATAGTGTAAGAACAGTTCTTCAGAAGTAGATGAAAGGTACCTCAAATTATCTTGTGAAATACAGTATCCTGAGTTTCCCAGTACCTTTCATGAACCTGGCGTTACATTTTATAGGAGCCAATAAATACACTTCCAAAGTAAAATTATAGACTAATTCGCTTATGGATATAGATGTAAAAATTCTAAATAAAATATTCATATATTCAATGCAGTATTGTATCAGAAGAATAACATACAGAAATTAAGTAGTTTTATTCTGGAATGCAAGAATTGTTTGACATGCAAGAATGTGTAAATAATAATTTGTTACAGTAACAAATGGAAAGAAAAATTCATAATCCAAAGAGGTTCTCCAAAGGCTTGTGTTAAGTCAGTGAGTATCCACTGTAGAAAAAAGCTACTCGAATATGATAAGATGTACCAAAACACAAAAGCGAGCATCAGACCCAGCATTATAGTGCAAAAGAAGTCGTTGGAGACAAAATTGGGAATATGACAGAAATTACTATTATCTCAACTTATTGATTAGTTCTACACTGCTTTCGAGGAGGATTCAGCCAATGCAATAGTGGATTAAATAATCCGTGTAAATATTGGGGGGGAAAAAAAGACAATAATCGAATCAAGTAAGTCATTTGGACTTGTCCGTTGTTTGCCCTTTGCTTGATATATTTATCAATAATGTTACATTTCAATGTAAGTTTTATATTTTTATGGCAACAGATTTAATAACCTTTTCCTTTAACATTTATGATTTTGTATCCTTATTCAAAAATGTCTTCCCTACTCAAGAACGTGTACAAATCCCCCCCACTATTTCATCTGGAAGTTTTAGGGTTGTTATGTTTAAACTTTTGGTTCCTCTGGAATCTCTTTGGGCTTAGAGAGAAAAGTTGAGATGCAGATTTATTCATCTTCCAAATGGTCATCCCAGCACCATTGATGAAACAATGCTCTTTAGGCCATTGATTTGAAATGCCTACCTGACAACAAATTACAGTCTAGAATGTCGTTTGATCTGTTTCTGGGATCTATACTTTCGTTTACGTCTTTTGCAGGTTCAAGGTATTTTAGTCATTGTATCTGCATTTTATGTTTGTCTGCAAGGAGTGGCTAGAGAGAATCTTCGGTGTTTTCAAGTTGTGAAGGAAAGGTGTGAGCTGGAAGATTCCTGAAGCAGGACATAGTTTCCTGAGCCAGTTGAGGAGTTAGGCGTGGCCAGGAACAGGGAGCTTGGGAGGGGACGGCGGAGGTTAAGGACGGTGACAGCGGTCTCAAAGTGACAGTGACCTTTCATTTTGTTCCTGAGGCAATGGCAGTCTTCGGCAGCTGCATTTTGTGCCTGTGGTTCTGTGTCCAGCCCAACCCGTCCCTCACTGAATCAAGAAGAGTGGAGCAGGGCTCCATTCCAGAAGTTAACTAGCAGCCTGCCAAGTGGTGTGGTGTAAAGAGCTCTGTCCACACTTGGGATGCTAATTCGGTCAGAGTCTAGCGTGTTGATTTGCTTAACAGTCACTCTCTGGTTCTGGGGTCCTTCTTCATGTAAAACATAGACTGACAGTGTGAATAAAAAAGGAAATTTTAATGCTACCTCTTTTCTTCCCTAGACCCAGAGGGAGTAAAGGAGAGTAGTGTCCCTGGCCAAAAGCAAGTCAAGGATTAGAATTTCCACTTATCACTGTAGTCAGGGTCCAGCTGTCACTTGCTGCAGCGAAAGGGACAGGGGTAGTTGTTTCCTTCCAGACTCGGGTCCTAGAGGACACTGGCCATTGCCTCTTCTAATTAGGGACAAGCACCAAATCCAGCAGGCTGCCTCAGCCACGCCAATAGCCTCAGGGGGTGAGTGAAAGTCCTGTGACTCTAGGCTGCCCCAGGACAGATGGCCACAGAGCCCTTCCCGTGATGGCGCTAGCTGATTGGCTTGGCATGAGTAATACACCTGTCTTTAAAGAGAAAACAGATGAACATAAGTGAAGGGAAAGAAAATAATATAAAAACAGGGAGGGGGACAAAACAGAAGAGACTCATAAATATGGAGAACAAACTGAGGGTTGCTGGAGGGGTGGTGGGAGGGGGGATGGGCTAAATGGGGAAGGGGCACTAAGGAATCTACTCCTGAAATCATTGGTGCACTATATGCTAACTAACTTGGGTGTACATTTTAAAAAACAAAAAATAAATAAAAAAATTAAAAAAAAAAAAACCAGACAAAGGGGTGCCTGGGTGGCTCAGTCAGTTAAGTGTCTGACTTTGGCTCACGTCAGTATCTCACAGTTGATGAGTTCGAGCCCCGCCCGCATTGGGCTCTGCTCAGAGCCTGGAGGCTGCTTCCGATTCTGTGTCTCCTGCTCTCTCTGACCCTCCCTCTCAAAAAGAAATAACCATTGGGGCGCCTGGGTGGCGCAGTCGGTTAAGCGTCCGACTTCAGCCAGGTCGCGATCTCGCGGTCCGGGAGTTCGAGCCCCGCGTCGGGCTCTGGGCTGATGGCTCGGAGCCTGGAGTCTGTTTCCGATCTGTGTCTCCCTCCCTCTCTGACCCTCCCCCGTTCATGCTCTGTCTCTCTCTGTCCCAAAAATAAATAAAAGTTAAAAAAAAAAATTAAAAAAAAAAAAAAAAAGAAATAACCATTAAAAAAAACACCAACAACCAGCCCAGAATCAACCAAAGATACCTTGTGCAGCTAAAATTCCCACTGCTGATCTACTCTCAAATGTCATCAGCCTGTTTTATACTTAAAAGTTTTTTTAATGTTTATTTATTTTTGAAAGAGAGAGCATGAGTGGGATGGGCGAAATAGGTGATGGGCATTCAGGAGGGCACTTGTTGGGACGAGCGCTGGGTGCTGTACGCAAGCGATGAATCACTAAAGTCTACTCCCCAAACCAATACTACACTATGTGTTAACTAACTTGAATTTAAATAAATAAAAAAAAAAAAAATCAAGCAAGGAATTAAAAAAAAAAAAAAGTTTTAATGAATTTAAGAGACCAGAACGGTCTCTCCCCTTAAGGGAAGAGAGTCTCTTCACAAAATGGCATCTGCTTTTTTTTTTTTTTAAATATGAAATTTATTGGCATTTGCTTTTCGGCATCCACCAAAATCCAGGCGATTCCACCTGGGGACTCTACCAATTCATTACGTTAATGGTTTTCAATAGGTGGCCTTCATGTATTTGGAGGGCATGCAAAGGCTTTGCAAGGGGAACACACACGTGGGTAGGTTTAAGGAATGAATTTCCTGATATCCTACGGGCATATGTATATATTCCTAAAACGTATCTGCCTGAGGGTTTGCTATCCTGTCCTCTTTTATCCATTTATTATGAATCTTGCCGTGACTACCAGCCCTGGGGATGAACACCGTGCCTATGAAAGCCAAGGGCAGCTGGAAGTGTAGGTGAGGAGTTGAGAAAAGCGAATGACTAATGATGGACTGGTAAGTTCTTCTGCAGATCAAGGACTTTTCAAGTGGAAGAGGACATAAGCCTGTGGTGAGCTTTTAATCCGATGATTATTCAAGTGATGTTTTTGATGACAGACAACTAAAAAAGTAGCTTATTTTTCATGGTAAATGGTCAAAATAATTTTGCCAGGAATTCTGAGGAAGCGTTCAAGTAATTGAGGTACATTTTTGTAGACAAATGCCTTCCATTTCTACCTATTTGTTTATTTCACAATTGTTTCCAAAAAATGGAAAGAAGAATAACAGTCTATCACCCACAGATTTAGTAAACAATTGAGGGAAAAAGGCCCCAAACTCGAAACCAGCAAACGAAATAGTCCCATTCATCTATTAAAAGCTTTATTTTCAATACATTTTAGTTTTTATTTTACATTTTTTGTTTTATATTTTACTTTATGTTTATTTTATATTTAATGACTTAACAGATGTGATATTCAGGTACTTTGAGCCCTTGTTTCCTGATAATAATTGTAAAGATGATTCAATGCAGGGGGCGCCTGGGTGGCTCAGTCGGTTAAGCATCAACTTCAGGTCATGATCTCACAGTTGGTAAATTTGAGCCTTGCACTGGGCTCTCTGCTGCCTTCACAGAGCGAGCTTTAGATCCTCTCCCCCCCCCCACCCCCCCCCTCTCCACCACTCGTGTGCATGCTCTCTCTCTTAAGAATAAACATTAAGGGCGCCTGGGTGGCTCAGTCGGTTGAGCGTCGGACTTCGGCTCAGGTCATGATCTCGCGATCCGTCAGTTTGAGCCCCGCGTCGGGCTCTGTGCTGACGGCTCAGAGCCTGGAGCCTGCTTCCGGTTCTGTGTCTGCCTCTCTCTCTGCCCCTCCCCTGCTCATGCTCTGTCTCTCTCTGTCTCAAAAATAAATAAAAACATTAAGAAAAAAAATTAAAAAAAAAATTAAAAAAAGATAATTCAATCCAGAAAAATAATATTTTTTTAAATCTTTATTTATTTTGAGAGAGAGACAGGGTGTGAATAGGGGAGAGCAGAGAGAGGGAGACACAGAATCCGAAGCAGGCTCCGGGCTCCGAGCTGTCAGCACAGAGCCCGACGTGGGGCTCGAACTCACGGACCGTGAGCTCATGACCTGAGCCGAAGTCGGCCGCTCAACCGACTGAGCCACCCAGGCGCCCCCAGAAAAAAATATTTTTACTTATGGTCAAAAGAAACCATTCTCAATTTCAATGTATATACCTATTTTTGGTATAGACACATAGGGAAGAAGAACAAAAGACTTTCGGGCCTAAAAATGTTACATTAGGGATATAATTCTGGGGGAGACATGGGAAGGCACAGAACCCGGGTCAGCCCTCATTTCTCCCTCTCCACACTGAGTTTTAGGTGCTGGAGGCCATATGATGATTGCTGTTCTCAGTTTCTGTGAGGTCATCCCTCCAGTGACAGTAGGTATCATGAAACCCTAACTGTTCAGCCTACAGTAAGTTGGTCTCCAGCATTTAAAAGAGAACAAAATAAGATTTCATTTTTCTTCTTCAGGAGAACAGGAACAAGGCCACACTACAAGGAGGGTGAGCTGGATGTGAGGAGGGAGACGAGCTGATATTCTCCTCCCATCTGCTTCTGTGATCTGACCGTTGTTTATTTCTCATTCAGGTAAAATCCATTTGGCACAGAAAGCGCAGGGGTTGGGGTGTGCGTGCGTGCGTGCGTGTGTGTGTGTGTGTGATTTGTTTCACAGAGTCATTCAGGGCCACATCAGATAGAGGTTCTGAGTCACAAGAAACAGATACAGAGCCTTTTCCGGGTAGTTATGTTTAGGAGTCCTTTTCTGTGTATATACATTGTATTCTATATACACAGCAAAGTAAAGGATAGTTATCACAAAGCAGCAAAATGTAAAATATAACTCTGTCTTAGGGGTGGATAGAAATGAGCCCCAGCCAACTTCAACCTCATGTGGTGACACTGTACCTGTTATAACCTGCATGACTTAACGGGTGACCTCCAAGTTCCGCCCCAGGTGTTAGCATCCACTGTGCAGACGGGGCAAGAGCAGAGAGGGGAGGTTTGGATAGGCCACTCCTGGGAGAAGGGGACCATCACTCTGCTCAAATTCTATGACTAGATCTCAGAATGACCACACCCTATGTTAAGGGGGGCTGTGAAACGTGGTTTTCCCGGGGTCCTGGAAGAAGACGACTCCGGTCGTCTCCACAGCATGCTGTATCTGCCGTCCTGGGGTAGAAGGTTTGGAGAAAGCTGAGAAGGTTGAAAATAGCCACTGGAGCACGAGAGGAACAGCTGGCCAGGAAAACATCGATGTCAAGTTCCGATCTGTGGGGTGGTGAGCTTTCCTCCAGCAGCTCACAACAACAGGCGGATAGTTGGTTAGATCCAGCTTGGGGTCTGGGGCAATGGACAGAAGGGCAAGGGAACCAGGGAGGTGAAGGTCTCGGTAGGAGAGAATCAGGGGTGAGGAACCACCTCACGCTTCCCGGATGGGGAACAGAGCGGGCATGCCTGGTTGACAGTAAAGGAAGGTCTCAAGTTCCTGGAGGTCTAAAAAAAAATTTTTTTTTGGTTTATTTATCCATTTTGAGAGAGAGAGAGAGGACAAATAGGGGAAGGGCAGAGAGAGAGGAAGAGACAATCCCAAGCAGGTTCTGTCCTGTCAGAGTGGGGCTTGAATCTACGAACTGTGAGATCATGACTTCAGCCAAAACCAAGAGTTGGAGGCTTAACCTGACTGAGCCACCCAGGCGCTCCATCAAGTACCTGGAGGTCTTGATGGAATTGGAGAGAGATGTAGTGGGTGAAAGGGATTTAAAGCAGGGAGGGAGGGCTTGCCATCCAATAAAGGGTATGCTGGGGTGCCTGGGTGGCTCAGTCGGTTGGCTGTTCAACTCTTGGCTTTGCTCAGGTCATGATCTCGAGGTTCATGGATTTGAGGCCCACATTGGGCTCTGTGCTGGTGGTGTGGGGCCTGCTTAGGATTCTCTCTCTTCCTCTCTCTCTCTGCCCCTCCCCCACTGATGCCCTCTTTCTCTCTGTCTCTCAAAATAAATAAGCTTTAAAAAAAACCCAAAAAGGATGTGTTATGGACTGACTGTGTGTCCCACCCCCAATTCATATGTTGAAACCCTACCCCACAATGTGACGCCATTAGGATGTGGGGCCTTTGGGACAGGGTCAGGCCAAGAAGGTGGAGCCCTCATGCATGGGATTCATGCCCTCATTAGAGTCCCAAGACAGTTTGCTTCTCTCCGCCTCTCTCCCTCCCCCTCTCCCTCCTTCTCTCCCTCTCTCCCCTTCCCTCTCTCCCTTTCTCCCTCCCTCTCCCTCCTCCTTCCTCTCTCTCTCTTTCTCTTTTTCTCCACCATGACCATATGAAAGAAAACAGCCTCTCTGAAGAGGACCCTCACCGGAATCCAACCATGCCAGGAGTCTGATCTCGGACTTCCAGCCTCAGAACGGTGAGAAATAAGTCTGTTATTTGTAAGGCACCCAGTCTATGCCATTTTGTGGTACAGCCAGGATGAACTAGGCAGCATATTTGAATGTATGGTTTTGGAGGGGGGACACCCTTGGGTAGACCTGAGATGCACTGTGTGGCCAAGGGAGTTTGGGGTTGGCGTGGGCGGTTGTGTCCTTTCTCTCCTCCTGTTTCCCAGAGACCACCCGTTGGGGTGCTGGGTCCCAAGACACATCTGTCATCTTGGCCATCAGGAGGTTGAATGCTTTGATTCAAAAGCAGTTAAAAATAATTAGCAAGTTGATTTTGTTGGTAAAATATTTTTAAAAAATCGACTTTCAGTGATGTGGATTTGTATGGCATGAAAAAGATATTAAAAAGCATAGCCTCTTTAAGGCAATTATGTTTACTGGCCCTTTTCTGTGTATGTGCCTTGCATTCTGTAGAAATAACAAAGTGAAGATCGCTGTGATACCACTATGATATCCATTTAGCAAAAGGTAAAATTAAGCTCTGTCTTGGGGGTGGTTGGAAATGAAACTCAGCCAACTTCAGCCTCGTGTGGTTACACTGTACCTGTTATAACCCACAAAGCTGAAAGCCAACGGCAGATGAATAAAAACAGCAGGTTTTAATGTACGACACCTGTTATGATATTAGATGGTGTTATTAGCATCCTGTTACAGAAGTGAGGGTTTTAGGGGGCCCGCTTGGAAACAGGTAATCATTTATACTCTAAAGGTTAAGAAACACTTTTATATTTTAGCTAAAGGTAGTCAATTCTTCTTCTCCTTCTTCTCCTCCTCCTCCTCTTCTTCTTCTTCTTCTTCTTCTTCTTCTTCTCCTCCTCCTCCTCCTCTTCCTCCTCCTCCTCCTCCTCCTCCTCCTTTTTTTTCTATAAATCCTTCCAGGTGTCAGATAGGGAGACTTTCCAGGTGGGAGGATCCTAGCCAGGTGGGATCCCTTCCAGGTACAAACAACTGATGTAATTCTCTTGGCTGACACAGGCAAGAAAGCCACCTATTAGGTGGCCATCCATAGAGGGCTTTGCTCTAGAAGCCTCTCTACACACTTTGCTGTGCTCTCTCACTGTATGAAAGAACAGCTTTAAAATCAAACACACACACACACAAAATTCTGTGTTGGCTTCAAATAATCTTTCATCATTTAGGCCACAGATAGAATCTAAGAAGTTGGCCACCGACAGTTGGATGCAAACACCATGGGGTCAGTGGCCTTCCCTTCTGCTTCCTTCTCTACATGTAATTAATTGCTGGTCCTCAGGGAGACGTTGGAGCTGACCTCATCAGGGCTTCTATGCACACCTGCTGGCCCGCCCCTCCTTGCATGAACTTGAGTCCACGAGGAATCAGAGGTTTGGGTGTGGCCCAGGATATTCTCTCCTATTTTATTTATTATTATTATTTTTTTAATTTTTAATGTTTTATTTGTTTATTTTTTGAGACAGAGAACATGCCCACACAAGCAGGGGAGGGGCAGAAAGAGAGAGGGAGACAGAGAATCTGAAGCAGGCTCAGCGCAGAGCCCCACGCGGGGCTCAAACTCGTGAACTGTAAGATCATGACCTGAGCAGAAATCGAATGCTTAACCGACTGAGCCACCCAGGCGCACCCCCTTCTTTTGTTTTAATATACTGTATTGTTTTATGAAATGTCTTCTGTGTGTTAATGTAAAAAGGAAGGTGTTATGATCCTTTTTACACAGAGGCCTCGTGGAATGAAGGACTTGCTCAACATCGTGTGTGGGTCTTCCGGTGTGGGATGACTGCCAGCTCTTCCTCCTGGTCTCAGCCCAAATCTCATCCTTTGGTGCTCTCAGTTTCCTTCCTTATCAGGAATGATAAGTATGTTCATACGTATGTGTCCTGAAACGGCCAGCCACCTTGTTCTTGGAAATGGGTCCCCTTAATGTCAGCTTAGGGAAATCAGGCAGAGTGGCAAGGCGAGGCCCTGTGCCTGTACCGATTTGCAGCCAAGATGGCAGACAACTGAAGACCATTGGCTAAGTCTGGCCATTAACCTACATAATCATACAAGCATAGATATTTGTCTTCTGGTGACATTTACCCTGAAGCGCCGTGAAGTTTAGTCTGGCATCTGGCTTAATGTTTTGACTTTTCTATCCTGTGGTCTGATCTTCTTGTAAGCATAGAGCTGGTGCTTATTTACCCAGATAATCCCAAGTTTTGGGAAAGATTTTGAAAGGTGAGGGAATTACATAAGCTATGATGCCCAGTTAGATCAACTGAAACTTTGCTCTGCCTCTGAAGTGAATGCTTATGTTTGCCATGTTCTTGGAAATACAGACAGCTTTCATGGAGATAAACTAAACATGAAAATTTAAACTTAACGACCAGCTAACCCAGGAAATATATTAGATGTACATGGTCAAGATTTTAGAATTCGAGAGACTTGGGGTCTCATGTACATACTTTCTTTAATGGAAGTTCCAACTAGTAACTGTTACATATTGTCAATCTAGAGAAAATGACGAGAAAGCCATCTGAGTTCTTGGAGCCAATATCTGGGATAGTAATCTTTAAACATTGGGGAACTTACTAGTGATTGTCTTAGAGGCAGATGGCCTCGGAGGTCACAAATTCTGTGGACTCCATGCAAGAGAATAGAGGTGAGTGGTCAACATAAAGGCACAAAGAAAGAGTAAAACAAATAGCAGGGGCTACAGACCTCTGGGTTATAAAACACCACCCAACATTTCACTGGACTTCAGTTTTTTCCTACAAAGTATCAGGTTCCATCTCTTGGGGAATTTTTCTTTCCTAACTTCTTTTTTTTTTTTTTTTTTTTTAATTTTTTTCAACGTTTTATTTATTTTTGGGACAGAGAGAGACAGAGCATGAACGGGGGAGGGGCAGAGAGAGAGGGAGACACAGAATCGGAAACAGGCTCCAGGCTCTGAGCCATCAGCCCAGAGCCCGACGCGGGGCTCGAACTACCGGACCGCGAGATCGTGACCTGGCTGAAGTCGGACGCTTAACTGACTGCGCCACCCAGGCGCCCCTCTTTCCTAACTTCTATAGCAAGCAAATTTTCTTACAGTTGCGGGGGTGGTGTTTATGTTTTTAAGATGGTTCTTAGACTTTTAAAAAAGATTTTATTTTATTTTACTTATTTTTGTATATAAAAGAATATTTTAATCTTGTCCTTAGGATCTATAAAGACTGTACGTGATTTGGAAATGAGACCCTACCAAACAATGGCCAAAGAAGAATCATTCACTCTATGCCTTTTCTTTGGTCAGGTCACCCAGAAATAGACTATTACCAGCTCTGATTGTTGTCACTTGTGGCCCCACATTGTGTTTACCTGTGTATTCACTGTAGTTGAGTTTCCCTTCCACGTAGATGCGGGACCCCTTTTTCACATACTGATACGCCATGTCTCTGAGGCCTGGTCCGAATACTGATACTCTGTGCTCTGTCGTCTGACCGACAGCACCCATTTGGTGCGCTCCACTCTCCCCTGACCGCCACACCTCATTCGTTGCTAGAGAAATATCGTGACCGGGTTCTTCCCTTCCACCTGTCTCATGACGGGGTCCTGACCCACTGTCCCAAGGAGCTGCACACAGTTCAGAGATCTTTCAGGATCAAAGCTGGCAGTTTCAGACTCACTTCTTACAGACTGATGAAATACCCCTAACACGGGTCTTTGAAACATGGCTTCTATTTGCTTTTCCTACAGTCTGTCTTTGGTCTTCCCCTAGCAAAGGACACGTAGCTCCCTCCCTCCTTCACCGGACGCTCTAGCTTGAACCAAAAGATTTTATTTTGAAGCAATCTCTACACCTAACATGGGGCTTGAATTCACAACCTTAGATCAAGAGTTGCAGGGGCACCTGGGTGGCTGAGCCACCTCTTGGTTTTGGCTCAGGTCATGAGCTCACGGTTTGTGGGTTCAAGCCCTGCGTGGGGCTCTGCCCTCACTGTGGAGTCTGCTTGGGATTCTCTCTCCATATCCCGCTCTCTCTGCCCCTCCCCTGCTCACTCATGGTATCCCCCCCACTCTCAAAATAAGTACATAAACATTTTTTTTTTAAAGAGTTGCGTGCTTCACTGACTGAGCCAGGCAGGAGCCCCTGATTTTTAGACTTTTTATCCCTCTTTATATCAGGTTAGATTTTAATTTGCAAACTGAAAAAACCAAAAAACCAAAAAGATCTAAAGATCTAAAAAAAAAAATCCAGAAAAATGTTACAAGTAGAAACCAGAAATGTACATTTTGCCTCCCAACCTGTCAACAAAGTACGAGGACGGTCCCACGAACGAAATGTCCCATGGCAGCTGATGTTGAACTTCCTTGCTGCCCAGCTTACAATTCATCTGACTAAAAACAACACTTAACCTCACTGTTTTTCTGTCATTTCAGGATCTCACTGTACTGAAACATGCCACTGTGGTATACAATTAAGAAGGGAATTGAAACAAGGGAGATTTTTACTGTTAAGAAATATAAGAAACAGTGCTTGCTTTATCGTATGATTTCTATGCTTTCTAATTACGTGAACTCCAAACTAGATAGCAGGAACTTCGCCTTGCTTTCTTGGGCCCAGCTTTTTGGGCAGCCCCCCCCAACTGCCACCATGAGTATACATTAAGTGTTTAATAAGGAGACAGATGCCCAGATACTGGCTTCCAGAACTGAAGGAGTCTCCCAGTGCCTGTGGACACTTTGGGAAAGTCATTTTGCACCACAGAGCAGCGTGGTTAGTCTCTCTCTCTCTCTCTCTCTCTCTCCCTCTCTCTCTTTTATAGATTCGAGCTTCTTACTGTTGTATGTTGAATCTTGGTTATTATTAAAGTCTGTAGCAATTAACGTCAAAATATAAATACTTGAAATTTAAGCGTAGAAAATTTGGTGAGTAAAATAGTGTCCCGGAGGAGATGTAAAAACCCAAGGCTGCCCACAAAGGTAGGTTTTCATATAGCTTGTGTTAGGTAGCATAGTATTATGTGTGTGTGTGTGTGTGTGTGTGTGTGTGTGTCTTTAGGGATGCTATAACAAAGCACTACAGAAGAGGTGTCTTCAACAGCAGAAATTAATTTTCTCACGGTTCTGGAGGCAGAAGTTTGAAATCGAGGTGTTGGCAGGGTTGATTTCTTCTGAGGCCAGTTTCCCTGGCTGGTAGACGGCTGTCTTCTCTCCGTCTTCACGTGGTCCTCCTTCTCTGTGTGTCTGTGTCCAAATCTTCTCTTCTAACAAGGATACCAGTCATATTGGGTTGGGGTCCACTTTAATGACCTCACTGTGACTTAATTACCCCCTGAAAGACCCTATCCCGGTAGATCCCCATCATACTCTGAACTGCTGGAGTTAGTGTTTCAACATATGAATTTCGGGGGACACAGTTAGGTCCCCAGCAATGGGTATGTGGCCTTAACAGCTTTACTGAGGTATAATTTATGCGCCATAAATTGTACCCACCTCAGAAATGCTTGGTATTGTTCTAAGTCTCAAAGAGTACGATGATTTAGTGGGAGTATTGGATGGCGACCTAACTGTTGCATTCTCAAATTACTTACTAAATTTTGTATTTTCATAAAGGATTAAAACTACTGTTTTTATGCATGTGTGGAGTCAGGAAGTATGCGGGAAATCTTCGTACTTGCCCCCCAATTTTGCCATGAACCTCAAACT
Organism: Lynx canadensis; assembly: GCF_007474595.2. Classification (NCBI taxonomy): domain Eukaryota; kingdom Metazoa; phylum Chordata; class Mammalia; order Carnivora; family Felidae; genus Lynx; species Lynx canadensis. Next base: position 16,259,995 of record NC_044314.2, on the reverse strand, counting down.
TCTCTAAAAAAGGTGTCTTTAAAAAAATTTCTTTAATGTTTAGTTATTTTTCAGAGAGAGAGAGACTGAGTGTGTGTGAGTAGGGGAGGGGCAGGGAGAGAGGGAGACACAGAATCCGAAGCAGGCTCCAGGCTCCGAGCTGTCAGCACAGAGCTCGATGCAGGGCTCGAACTCACCAACCATGAGGTCGTGACCAGAGCTGAAGTCAGATGCTCAACCTACTGAGCCACCCAGACACTCCAAAAAATTAAGACTTAATAAAAACAAAACAGTTGCTTATTGGCCTAAAATTTTCCCTGATCAATTATATTGGTATTAATACATTTTGCACTTGGCGTTCTGTTTTTGTTTCTGTTTTGCCATGGGTTTTCAGAGAAGGATGAAAACACAGGCCCCAAACAATGGAGGGTTTCATTTAACTTGTTAACTACAGTTTGATAGAATGGAAAGAGCACTGGGCCTAACGGGGAGCTCTCAGTTTGGTCTGATCTCCATGCTTTCCTCTCTGAGCCCTGGTCCCCTCACCAAAATAAAACCCTCCTCACTGTGTGGGATGCTTATAAGCATCAAATGAGATTACATAGGTCAAAAATCCTTGAAAATTATAAATTGCAATGTAAACATAAGGTGGTGTTACTTTTTTTTTTTTTTACATTTTATTTATTTTTGATAGAGACAGAGCACAAGTGGGGGAGGGGCAGAGAGAGGGACACAGAGGGACACAGAGACACAGAGTCCCAAGCAGGCTCCAGGCTCTGAGCTGTCAGCACAGAGCCTGACGCAGGGCTCGAACCCACACACTGTGAGATCATGACCTAAGCTGAAGTCAGACGCTTTACCGACTGAGCCACCCAGGTGCCCCAGGTGGTATTACTTTTTGAAGAGAAATAAAATGGGGCCCCTAATTAGAAAGAATTAAGATAAACTCTTGTGAATTGTTAACACTTTATTCAGTTACTCTGAAGCATAATTATCTTGCCAGAACCTCAAATTTTAAATTGGTTTGTGATCTAATTTTGAAGGCACCGAACTGCCTAAAGAAATTGGCTCAAAATTACAAAGAGAGATTAGGGCGTGCGTTAACTATTGCAAAATCAGGTTTTCAGGTTCACGAACGGAAGTCATATTGATAACACCTTTCTGTACACCTCTTATTAGATTGCATTTAATACACTGGGAAAGCTGTTTTCAGCTTGAGGCTTCCTTTGCTTTTGCTCACAAAGGCCTCTTCCCAAAAAGTTATGTGTTACGTGATCATAGGGCTTGGAAAAGGAAAAGTCATTCCCAACATTCCACTCTGCCATATACCTGAGTTCGGATCACCCCCACCACAGCCAAAATGCTCTGATGCTAAAGTCAAACTTGGGTCTCAGGTGAAATATACACAGTGAGGTAGCTTTATAGCAAATTGATTTATCATTAAATAAGACTGCCTCAGAACCCATACTTTTTTTTCTAAGAAGTAGTTTTTCAAAGTGTTTATTTATTTATTTTGAGAGAGAGAAAGAGAGAGAGAGAGAGAGCGTGCATGCTAGTGAGCATAGTGAGGGGCAGGGAGAGAGGGAGAGAGAGAATCCCAAGCAGGCTCTGCACAGTCAGTGTAGAACCTGATGCAGGGCTCGATCCCATGAACTGTGAGCTCATGACCTGAGCCAAAGTCAGGAATCAGATGCTCAACCGACTAAGTCACCCAGGTGCCCCACAGAACCCATATTTTTAAAGTTTGTTTATTTTTGAGGGACAGAAAGACAGAGTGTGAGCAGGGGAGGGGCAGAGAGCGAGAGGGAGACACAGAATCCGAAGCAGGCTCCAGGCTCTGAGCTGTCAACACAGAGCCTGACGGCAGGGCTCAAACCCACGGACTGGGTGATCATGACCTGATCCAAAGTTGGACGTTTATCCAACTGAGCCACCCAGGTGCCTCACAGAACCCATATTTTTGAAAGAGATCTTTAGTCCTTGAAGCAACGCACCTGAATGGAAGACAGGCTCTTTCTTTGTAACGTAGGAGGTTTACTGCGGCAGGGAAGGTAGACATGGGGGAACCCGCGTGAATATGCAGGATGGTTCTTATGCAGGTATTTTAGGACAGGATGTTATTCCCACAAAATTATCGGTGTTTACTTATCCTTTTAACTGTTGTAAGAGTTCACTGAGCAGTACGTGTGGGAACCCCCATTTGTGGACCAATGAACGATGAAGCTTGTAACTTCAAGTAAAATATAGTTAATTGTATTTAGATCTTATGACTGGCAATTCTTAGATTGAGTCACCCAACTTCCAAAGAACTGGTGCATTCTTAAGAACATTAAGTCTTCTTGTATATATATTACAAAACATCTTTCTTTCTAAACGAAGTTGCTTTTTCAAATGGAAACCATTAGTGGTGCATTGAACCATACGTGGAAAGAAATCAGATAACAGAAAGTTCTGTTGGTTTCCTCAGGATGTTAATTTTAAACACGCTTTTACAAACAGATCTGTCTTAGCGTACTTGCTTTTTCTTCATTGGAACTGAAGTCTAAGCCGGCCGTAGAGTTCAGTGTCTCAACCCACAAAATATTTTTTAGGGAAGCCATTGAAAACAGCTGGGGCTAACAGAGTCTCCAGACCTCAAGGCCATGAGTAAGTTATGAAAGCCACGTGGTGGATATCCAGCTGTAGCTTCTGCATGAGGTAGATGTTTCAAGGGAAAGGCAAAATGTCTTTCCTACTGACCGCCCCCCCCCGCCCCCGCCGAGAATATTTTGCTCTTTAGACAAAAGTGGGAGAGAGGAGACTCTAGAATTGTCTGAGGTGTAGTTTGTACTCATTCAACACAAACTTAGCTGGAACCTCAGAAACAGAGAAGGTACCAAGGTAGCATATGACCTTTTCAGCATCTCAGGTAACTACCACATCTGCCTCTGGAACTCCTAGCAAGCCACGAGGTTGTCGACACGGACACAGGCACAGACCTATGTTTTATTTTTAATTTTAAAAATTTTTATTTATTTTTTATTAAAAAAATTTTTTAATGTTTATTTAGTTTTGAGAGATAGACACACACAGAGTGTGAGTGTGTGTGTGTTTGGGCAGGGGGGGGAGGCACAGAGAGAGAGGCAGACACAGAATCCGAAGCAGGCTCCAGGCTCTGAGCTGTCAGCACAGAGCCTGACGTGGGGCTCGAATCCACAAACTGTGAGATCACGTCCTGATCTGAAGTCAGATGCTTAACCGACTGAGTTTAACCCAGGCGCCCCAGACTTATGTTTTTAATCATAAACCCTCTTCCCTTTATTCCTGTTTTTTTTTTTTTTTTTTAAACAGGAGTGGACAAAATCCTGACATTTTCCCAAGCCTACGTTTTTCACATTACCGCTTCTTTTCATCAAAATGCTTCCAGAATAGTCATCTCTGGATTATTCCCTGATTAGCGGGATGTGGTAAATCGTAAAGTCACCTCCTTCTAAAGAGATTTGGAGAAGTGTTGAGCAGTCAGTTTTCATCCCAAATCTTATGCTATGAATTGCTGGGTTTGTTACTGATTATTCTGAGCAGCGTCTCTGCGTCATGGCAATGAACTTTAGAACTTACATTCATCTTCTCTGACTGCAGGGATCGCATGTCCTTGCCCTACAGGGAGTTGGTGCGTTTCTCCAGTTTCCAGATGCTTTTCCATGAGTCCAGTTTCCTTCTTGGGGCATCAGTCCTTCTCGTGGCAGGTGGAAGATAGCTCTCGTTTAGCAGAAGACTGGGCCATCTTTCCCTTACTCAGTAACAGGTTTTGTGCAGTTGCTGCTTGTAGAAGATTTTCAGGACATCTCTATCGGTGGAATGAGCCAATATAGACAGAAGGACATCTCCTCGGAGGTCGTCCCTGAGGAAGACCTGTGGAGAATGAGTGGGGAGCTAAGAAAACCCAAATCCACTGATGACCTTCAGTAGAAGCAATGAAATAAGTTATAAATCAATTTTTTAAATTGTTTATTTTTGAGAGAGAGAGAAAGAGACAGAGTACAAGTGGGTCAGGGGCAGAGAGAGAGGGAGACACAGAGTCCCAAGCAGGCTCCAGGCTCTGAGTGATCAGCATAGAGCCTGAGGCGGGGCTCAAACTGATGAAACGTGAGATCATGACCTGAGCCGAAGTCAGACGCTTAACCCACTGAGCCACCCAGGCGGCTCAGCTATAAATCCGTCTTAAAGGAAACACATTAAAGGCCAAGTTTTCCAAATCAAATTGCTCAGTTGTGCATATCGAAAACTTGTGTACTGAAGAGGGAGCAGATTTCTAAAAGTGATATACCCGTGTCAATGTGGGCCTACATTTTCACTCAGCAAGTATTTTCATTGTCAAATGTATCCCCGGGATTCTGTTGACTTTTAGAAATATAAAAATGGATATGACATGATTTCTGCCAAGTTGGAACACAAATGAATAAAGGTCTTAACAATTTCAGAAGGACATTTGAGTGATTAAAAAATCCCATTTTGAGGGAAATGTCATTGTACAGCAAACACAAAGTATATATATGAAACAGTTCTAAGACTTTTAGTGCCCTCATAATGAAACACTGACAAATCATAGATATATATATGTATATATATATATATATACACACACACACATATATCTGATAGCAGTTAATATTCATTTGATAATCTATAATACTCTGATATCAGCTGCATATAAAAATGAGCTCATCTGTATCAATGAAAACATGGTATATTTTTCCACTTGAACAGTACTTGACAAAAACAATGTTTTTAAAAAAACACAACTAACCTTTGAGAGGCTTATTGTGAATCATTGGATCAAGTTGGGTTTGTATAAATGAGCACTTGATGAAATGTTAAGGCAGGAAAAGAAATTTGCTGACTTTTAACATCCTTTATGGTAATTGGTTTTCACCCTGTACGTCTACTTTATGCTGTAATGAATAACATACTTGGATCTCCTTTGGAAATATTTACTTGCTCCAATAAAAGAGAAATAGAAAAAAGTTACTCATTCTTGTGCTCAGAACAAGGAAGTTTACGAACACAAATCATTTGGTGGCACTGACAACAGTGGCAGACTGAAATCTGTGACCACATCAACCCTCAATGTCCATGTTGGGCTGAGCTGCCACAGAAACTGTAGGGGGGTCCCAAATCCACCACCTAGAAGATGGAAATGGAGAAATGGAGCCAAAGAGAAGTGAAAGCAATCATCGATGCTTTAGGTTGAGGACAAGCCCAGAGAAACGATTAGAATTCTTGAGCCTTAACGAGCCATTCTGATCCCTGGGTCTGGTTTTCCCCCTAAATTAGGTCATGGAACGTAATTTTGCCCAGAAGAGAAATCCTGTTCTTTAACTTGAAAGCTTAACGCCGCTCCCAAAATGCACATGCTGCTCGTATATCAAAGTACCGTGCGCCAGAGGGAAAGCATCTTTAAAATCCTCCCAACAGTGTTGATTACAGGTAAGATGCAAAGAGCAGAGGAGCTGTTGAGCTAAAACATGGAGTATTTAAAAGGAAAATCTCACTTTTCTTAGCTCACATTCAAGCTAAAAAAGCTCTTCGCAATAATTTAGAATATTTTCCTAAAAGGCTCTCCCAAGCCTCGAACGTGAATCCAGTCGCTTATCAGAGTGGAAAATTTTAAAATAAAAATGTGTCTATGTATTTCTGTTGAATGAGAACCCTCCCTCAGGAGGAGACACACTTATGCATTTTTTTTTTTTTTCTGTCCCTGTTGGGGCCAACATGGCCAAGTTTTCAAAGTGTTTGGCAGCTCATCATTTCAGAGTGATCTCAAGTAGGTCAGAAGAAAACAATTCTTTAATGATGACCTTCATGCTCTCCTTTGATGACAGGAAGTATAGAGGCCCTGCACAGATCACCGGCTTCTGAGCTACAAGCCTACATTTTGTTTAGTGTTTTGAGAAACACAGCGTCCATAATTCCGACTACAGGTGGTTAGTTTTGTAATTAGTCGTAGGGAATTTACCTTGGCAATTTTTGCTGTCTAGAAAAGTGCGTGCAGCTCTTAACCCATTGTACTCTGAGAGCTCCGATTCTGTCTGTACTTTAATGACTTTCCCATTTTTTGAGGTTTCGTGAGTGATCTCCTGATTCCTTGGTGTCCGGAGGTCCAGAGACACCGTGCCGCAGAAAGAGAGACAGACTTATTTCCAAAATAATATTGGGAGGATATGGGTGACAAAATATTTTGTGTGTGACTTCCGGGGGAGGTGGCTTGGGTGTTGAAATCTTATCACTTTGGAAACATTTCATTGGTTTATGGGAATAGCAGGGAAGACGCGTTTATTCCAAATATTTCATGCGATCAAGTTATGTTTTTCTATTCCAATTCTTCATTTTTTAAGATACTGGTATTTTTCAAACAGATAGAAAAGGAAGGTATTCATCTGTGTATTGAGACTTTACTATTTGCCAGCAACTGACCTCCATGCGTAGGCTGCGTCCGAGAATTATGTAGGCAAAATCCCTGCTTTCACGAAGAATAGGTTCTAGCCGAGGAGACAGGCAATAAAGAAATACTGCAGAGATCACCTTGAATAAACAACACGGTGGAACCTAGTGACAAACAGAGACATAGGTTTAGATAGTCCCTCTAATGTCAATCGGCAAAAAAGCGGAATATGTGGGTCTAGATGCTGGTGGGTGGGAGGATGTGGTTGGGGAGGCCTGGGCAGTTGTGATTGTGTCAGTGCTTTCTGGAAAGTGGGAGGCAGGAACATCAGCAGAAAGTGAGGATGGGGAAGAGGTGTTGGGGGGTTTGAAGATAGACGCTGAAGGGTACGACACTGACGCATTTCGTACAGAAAACGATGTCACGGACACTTGTAAATGACCACTGGGATCGAACAGATGACAGTTTCCCATGCCTCGTTCAGAATTTGGGAGAAAGAGTTGCAGGCAGGGATGGTCAAAATAACTCTCCACCAACAAGTATGCCCTTTCCGTCCTCCTAAAGATCACCACTCCCTTAAAGCTGGTGTATGTGGTACAGGTGCTTCCAATTTTTGGTGTTTAAGTTGGGTTCGAAGCTACTTGCTTCTCCGAGACACTGAATTTGACAAGTTTTCCCTTCCCCTGCTGCTTTTGTTGCTTTGTTTTTTTCCGATTGTGGTAAAATAGACCTAACATCACATTTATCATCTTAGCCATTGGTAAGTATGCATTTGTGACATTATCTCCATGCACAGGGTTGTGTAACTGTCGCCAATATCTATCTCTAGAACTTTTTCATCATTCCCAACATAAACTCTGTACTTTCTAGACAATTACTGCCCCTTGGCCCCTCCCTTCAGCCTGTGGTAACCCATATTCTACTTTCTGTCTTCATGAATTTGCCTGTTCCGGGCACATCACATAAATGGAATCGTACAGTATTTGTCCTTCTGTGCCTGGCCTGTGGCAATTCGCACAATGTTTTTAAGGTCCATCCATGTCGTAGCATATGTCACAATTTCATTCCTTTGGGCTTTTAGTATCGTAAAAGCTTACTGCCACAGCCATCACATGGGTGCAGGGGCACACGGGCTAAAAACCCTGGCGGTGCCCTCTGCCTTTCTCTTCTCTTGGGGTCTCCCGCAGACCCCAGCACGAAATTGTTCTCCGTGAACAACACTTGAGCTGTCTCGTTCCCATGGCCTACAAACCATACCGGATTTACACGGGAAGGCAGAATCTTGTTCCTAGCAATGCATCGAGACCGTGGAAGGCTGCCAGGCTGCTAGCTAGCCCTTGAGGCCTTGCTCGCTGCAAATTATCTGTGCTGGGTGGAGCCGGGCAGGTGCAGAGGGAAAATGGCCACTGCCTATCAAAAGCAGATGCCGCCTGCTGACCAAAATAGGGCCAGCACAGGCAGGGGGTGGAGAAGAAACATTTTGGTCGTTGTTTCCATCATTTTCCTCCTTGGAAGGAAATCGTCTTTCAAACGGCAGAGCCCCCACAAGGAACAGACGCGAATCACAGGCATTTGTATGTGGCCTTTTCTAACTGCATTCTGCTGCTTAATGGATGACTTTGGAAGCTTAAAAGACTTGGATTTGGTAGTCCTCTGGTTTTAAAACCCTTGGGCCTTTGAGCTCAAGAGTTGTTGCATTTGAAGAAATTCTGGCCCGCTTTCCAGATCTCTTTTCTCAGAAGAACTAACACTGAAAAATTCCTACCGTCAATGATACTATTTTTGAAATGAAAACACATTTTAATGAAAAGACTCATGTTTGTTCTTGTTGTTGAATATCAAGTGACTTGTGCTTTCAGTATGAGAGCTGTCTATCTCTTCCATAGGCTGTTATTAACACCGGTAGCAATAAAGACTTTTTTTAAAGGCTTAGTGTATGCCATGCTTGGGTAGGTATTTGATATACACCCTTACTTGGGGCGCCTGGGTGGCTTAGTCGGTAGAGCATCTGACTCTTGATCTGAGGGCTGTGAGTTTGAGCTCCACGCTGAGTGTGGAACCACCTTGGAAAAAAAAAAAAAAGATGGAAGGGTGACTAGAAACCCCTGGCCAAACGCCTTGCTTTATGAATCAGGAGACTAAGGCTAGGAGTAATCTCAGCTCTGCTTGCTGGGTGAGCTGGTTAATTGCAGGGCCAGAACTGGGGTCACCCAAGCCCAGATAACTCACGTGCTTGCATATAAGGTTTTCCTGTAAAATGCTTTATATCCAGTGGCTTAAAAATCAAAACTCTGGGGGCGCCTGGCTGGCTTGCTTGGTCAATGGAGCTCGGGGTTTTGGGTTCCAGCCCCATTCTAGGTGTAGAGATTACTTAAAAATAAAATCATTAAAAAACCAAAAACAAACCAAAACTCTGGTAAATACTGAAACATAAAACAGTAAGTTGGAGAAAGGAGAGCTGGGAGGTGAGGTATCAGGGTTTTTCTAGAAAGTGATAAAATGGGTTATTTCAAGGTATTGCAGCTGCATTCAGTTAGACAGACCCCTTTGCTCTCATCCTGTTTGCCTTCTCTCTCCTCTCTTCCTCCCACCTCTCATCTTGTTCCTTGAGCTGCCCTTTAACAGCAAGACATCCCATCCCAAAGGTGATGCCTGTGTTTGGATAATGGTGTCGCCTGATTTAAAAAAAAAGAAATGTTTCTTGGACCTGCTGGAGCTAGCATCTCAAAGCAAACAAGAAAAATCCACACTAGTAATAATAATCCTTATGTATGTGGTGAAGTGTGCAAAATCAAAGCAGTTATTTGTGTTTGAACGTGAAAAGGAGCACTCAGTTGCCCTCTGTTATTTTTTTCCACGTTTAGTATTGCTGTCCAATGTATCTTATTTTATTATTGGTTTTTAGAGCTTATGTATTTATGTTTTATTTATTTATTTATTTATTTATTTATTTATTTATTTAGAGTAACCTCTACACCCAACGTGGGGCTCGAACTCATGACCCCAAGATCGAGTCACATGCATCGCGTGCTCTACGGTTGGAGCCATCCAGGTGCCCCATTCAATGGACTTTAAATTTATTTTTAGTTGCCAACTGGCTTCATTGTCTTCTCCTTACAGCCATCAGTTGAGCTGCTGCTGTCTTTTAGGGCACTGAGGACGGGTGGGATGGGAGAGGACCAGACACCGGGCGCATCCTTAGGTCTGATCGCAGTTTATGCTCAGGGTCTGGTCGTCAAGGCACCTAATTCACTGGCATATTCCCTGTTCTGCTGAGAAGACACAACAAAGCCCCAGGTCAAGGGCTGGGGTGGCTACACGCTGCTGCTCGAGACGAACGTCCGGTGTCCCCAGCCTCGTCCCTTCCTTCTCAGGACAGGGTGGCTGGAACCAGCTGAGAGCATCAATGCACAGTCCCCTCAACACAGCTGGGCTCCCCCAGACCCGGTGGAGCAGGGGCTCTGCGCAGAGCCCACGCACCTGGACACGAACAGCAGTGGTGGTTTCATCTGCAAAACAGGAAAGCCTTATATAGCAAAACCTCAGCTAACAGGAAGCCAACGAATCCAGACTTCTCATTCACCAGTGACTCTTGTAACCAGCTCATTAGGCTTCTCAAATAATTGTACTTCGTGTTCCTGCTGCTAAAAAAAAAAAAAGAAAAAAAAAACCCACCCAAAAACCCAGAGCTCACTTTGCACACACTTTCAGAACGAACAAGAGATTTTCTGATACATAATTCTGTATAGTACTTACCCAACCAGCTTCACTTGACCATTTTTATTATTTATTTTTTAATTTTTTTTTAATGTTTATTTATTTTTGAGAGAGCGAGAGCGGGGGAGGGGCAGAGGGAGGAGCCACAGAATCTGTAGCAGGCTCCAGACTCTGAGCGGTCAGCACAGAGCCCGACGCGGGGCTCGAACTCGTGAGCTGCGAGATCATGACCTGAGCCAAAGTCAGCTGCCCAACCGACTGAGCCACCCGGACGCCCCTTGACCATTTTTATTGTTAATATGCCTATGCCTTAATCACATTCTTGACTTTTATCCTACGTTTGTATATGATGCATTTTTATAAATGGCTTCAAATTCCCTTTGAAACAAACCTACAAAGAAGGTGATTATTGAAAATATATTTCTGCTAAATACAGCCTTCTCAAAAGGTCCACAAAACATTGTTCGTTGCTTCCTGACTGCTAATGAACCCCATCTCCACACGACCTTATAGAGGTCACTTCTACTGCCCTCCCACTGCACCTGAAACCCAGCTCTTTATTTGCAAGAATGTTTCCTCTTTACCTCAGGCTCAGGCTCACTCAGCTATTGCCTCTGGTTGGAAGGCTTGAGGAAAGCTCTATTTTTCTTTTACTGCCATATCTTCTGTTTTATTTTATTTTATTTTATTTTATTTTATTTTATTCTATTTTATTTTTGAGAAGGAGAGAGACAGAGCGTGAGCGGGAGAAGGGCCGAGAGAAAGAGGGAGACACAGAATCCCAAGCAGGCTCCAGGCTCCCAGCTGTTAGCACAGAGCCTGACGCGGGGCTCAAACTCGGGAGGCGTGAGATCATGACCTGAGCTGAAGTTGGACGCTCAACCGACTAAATCACGCAGGTGTCCCCTAAGTATTTTGAAACTCATCCTGTTTCTCTATTTTCTCTGGTACTAATTCTGGTCAGTTCTTTTTTATTTCTCTATCAGACAAAGGCAATAGATTCTTTTTGAAATTTAAGTTGTATTATTTTAAGTTTTCCAATCCAGTGGTTTTTAGTGTATTCAGAGTTGTAGACCATCACCACTATCTTATCGAATTCCAGAACATTTTCATCATCCCCCCCCCCCCCCAAAAAAAAAAACCCTATACCCATTAGCAGTCACGCCCCAACCCTTCCTCCCCTCAGCCCCGGCAATCAGTGATCTACTTTCTGTCTCTAGAGATATGCCTAGTGTGGGCATTCCATATCAATGTCATCATACGACGTATGGTCTTTGGTCACTAGCTTCTTATACTTAGCATAATGCTCCCAGGGTTCATCCATATTGTAGCCTGTATCAGCCTTTCATTCCTTTTTATGGCTGAATAATATTCTCCAGTATGGATAAAACACCTTTGTTTATACATTCAGTTGATGGACACTTGGGAATAGTTTCTTTATTAATAAGTTTTCCTGCCTCTTGGGTTTCCTCATGCCAATGCATAATCTATACTATGTCCAAGATTCTCTTCTTAAAAAACTCTGATCACAGCACCCTGTAATCAGAAACCTGTGGGGGTGGCTGGGTGGCTCAGTTGGTTAAGCATCTGACTCTTGATGTCTGTTCAGACCGTGATCACAGGGTTTGTGAGACTGACCCATACACTGGGCTCTGCGTTGACGGGGTGGAGCCTGCTTGGGATTCTCTCTCTCTGCAACTCCCCACCCCCCATAAACAAATAAATAAATGTAAACAAAAAAAAAAAAAAAAAGAAAGAAACCTGTGTGAGTTCCCCAATGGTTCACATGCAGAATAAATCCTTACCTCACCCTCCTGTTTTAGTCATTGTCTCTTATTTTCTTTCCACAAATGCCCCATGTGGATGGACCCCTCTGACTCTCCAAATGGTGAACTCCTATGAGCCTTCCCTTTGAAGCCTTCCTCACCAGCCTCTGGGAGAACAGATGATGCCTCGGCACTTTCTACATTTTCCTTCATTAAAATACTTATGATTCTGTATGGTAACTATTTCTCCCTGAATTGTCACTCCTACCTATCGTGGCAGCCCTCGGAGGAGAACGCGTGTTTCTTATTCCACGCGTCGGTGCCTTCTTTGTGACTAACTCAGAGAGGATGCCTCGTCAGTGATTATTTCATACGTGTGTACCTTGTTTAACCTTTACTTTAAAACTTTTATGGAGTAGCTTAATGTGCCGGGCACGCGATGTTTCCGTTGGGAAAATGAAGTCAGCCACTTTGTGATTATCACCCTAGGAACGAAAGCAGAAGGGAATGATTTCATGCTGTGGCTCCTCCCCCTCCTCCCCCTTCCTGAAGATGACATGCTTTTACATGAATTATCTTCTTCTGATCTCACGTCTTCCCTATATCTGGCAACTATTGTTCTTCTCATTTGAAAACAATTTGGAAGCGAGACCAGGGAAGCTTGAATGACTCGCCTGTCAGAGATCACATATCTAGAATTAAGGACCCTGCTCCTGCCTTATCCTGTAAACTTCTAAGACACTTCCTAAGGAAGAAAGAGATCCTCAAGGAAGAACAGAAATGCCGGACTTGATAATTTCACAGCTGGGGGGAATGGTCCTGAATAAAGCATAGTTTTGTACAAGTCGTGTTTGCAAAAGCTTGTGTATTTATAGATGTGCTCCCTTTGCATGTCTGACGCAGGGAAAAGAGAGCAAAGCGAGTCTTTTGCGTCCCAGCATCAGGCTGAGGGTGCTGTGGAGGAAGGCAGGCAGTGCCTGCCAGAGCCTTCAATTTCTTCCAGAACAATTGGCCCCAAACCCGTGACGGAGAGGCCATGACGTCCAGGCTTAAAACAACCGAGAACAGAAGACGGTGTTTAGGTAGAATCAGGACCATCATTAAGTATTTTAAGACGGGGCGCCTGGGTGGCTCGATGGGTTAAGCGTCCGACCTCGGCTCAGGTCATGATCTCACATTTCGTGGGTTCGAGCCCCGCACTGGGCTCTGTGCTGACAGCTCAGAGCCTGGAGCCTGCTTCAGATGCTGTGTCTCCCTCTCTCTCTCTCTGCCCCGCTCCTGCTTGCACTCTGTCTCTCTGTCTCTCTCAAAAATAAACAATGAACATTAAAAAAATAAAACACAAAAGAATGTCAAGACAGTGGCAGCAAGACCATTAAGCGGATCAAAGGCATGGGGGGCCCCGAACAGGTTACAGTCCCGTGAAACTGGCCCTGGGCAGACTTGCATATCCAGATACACATTTGTTCTCACAATCACGGAGAAAGCAACAAGGGCATACACACCGCGAAGGAATACGGACCCCAAATATGTTACCTTAAAATTTCTTTACTATAAAGTAGCTTATATCATAAAACTTGTACTTTCTAGGTGCCAGACATGGTTCCAAGAGCTTTGCAATTACTGACTCATATTTTTCTTCTTGAAAACTCTACGTGGTTGGTACTATTTTTATAATAGCCACTTCATAGATGAGGAAATGGACGCATGGGGAGGACTCATGTAAATTGCCCCATATTCTACAGAACTCAGCCAGCCTGAGTCTGTGCTTCTGACCACTGTAGTTGTGGCCTCGTAAATAAAAACAAGACTTGTTCTCTTCACTACACGACTCTGCACCAACACGTCTCAGAAAATGTCAGTTTTGAAGGGTATCTTATGTGTTTCATCTTAAAAGAGAGAAAACTAAATTCATTGCGGGATCTTGTACAGAACTTCACGGATCCTTCCCATTGTCACAATCCAGCCTGCCCACGGATATTCCTTTCCTGAATGTTCTACACATCTGAGAAACAGACTAATATACAAAATAGCAGCCCTAAATGAATGACAAATCAAGAATGAACTCTCCTGCCTCTGTTCCAATAACAAGATAGCTTTCAAGAAAAGCAGATAAGTTCCTAAACAAACAAACAAACAAACAAAGAGCATTTACTGTAGCTCCCAGGAATGCCTCTCTACTCATTGCCAGGGAAAACAACGAGCATTTTGAACGTGAAAAAAAGATTAAGTTGGATTTTGTGCTATAAGAAAGAGTCAGGTATAAACTAAAATTTACAAAGCATTTCGTTCGAAGCGTTCAAAGTAAATACAAAGTGATGGTATACGTGTAATAAACTTTCATTATCTGGAAGCTTCATAGATTCAGCCCTGTTAACCTTCTGTGAGATGCTGGATACCTCTATTGTTTCTGTATTTTATTTACCTCTGTGTGTGCTTTATCTTCCTGATTGGGAATTAGGATTGTGGATTTGAGCCTCCCTGACAATAAGACAGCAACCTTCCTTCCTTCCTTCCTTCCTTCCTTCCTTCCTTCCTTCCTTCCTTCCTTTTTCTTCTTCTTTCTTTCTTTTTTCTTCCTTTCTTTCTTTTTTCTTCTTTCTTCCTTTCTTTCTTTTTTCTTCTTTCTTTCTTTCTTTCTTTCTTTCTTTCTTTCTTTCTTTCTTCTTTCTTTCTCTCTTTCTCTCTTTCTTAAGATTTTATTTTCAAGTAATCTTTACACCCATCGTGGGGCTTGAACTCACAACCCTGAGGTCAAGAATCTTCACTGATTGAGCCAGTCAGGGGCCCTAAGGCAGGATTTTTTCACTGAGTTTGAATTGATCTAAACTAAATTATATAAAAATATTGACGAATATTAAAGAAAATAATCTCACTGTATAAAGATACATTTAAAATATGTTTTCCTGGGGCTCCTGGTTGGCTCAGTCCCTACAGCATGAGACTCTTGATCTTGGGGTCGTGAGTTTGAGCCCCATGTTGGGTGTAGAGTTTACTTAAAAAATGATTTCCCCAAAAAGTAGCTACTCCAAAGCTGTCAAAAGTTTCCTGAAGGATACTGAAACCAGGGAAGAACCCCCTGGAGTTCCTCGTGCATTGTTCCTCAGGCAACCTTGGGTTTGTCTCCTGCATTATGTTGCATTTGTGAAAGATAAAACCCTTACCACAAGGAGAACATTTTATTTTATTTTATTTCATTTTATTAATTTTTTAAAATGTTTATTTACTTTTGAGAGACAGAGAGAGACAGAGAGTGAGCAGGGGAGAGGCAGAGAGAGAGAGGGAGACACAATATTTGAAGCAGGCTCCCGGCTCTGAGCTGTCAGCATAGAGCCTGACACAGGACCTTGAACTCACAAACCATGAATTCATGACCTGAACTGAAGTCGGACGCTTAACCGACTGAGCCACCCGGTACCCCGAGAACATTTTAAACATGCCAGAGATTCCGTTAGTCTGTCATCTTACACTGGTTTACGGTAAATGATTTCTAGTTACATCGACCCATTTTCCAACCCTCCCATCTCTTTTCCCTTCTCTGCTCGCCCTCCTCTGTCTCTCTAGTGTGCGGGGCCATTGTCTATATCATGTTCTCATCAGCACTGCATTTTGCAGAACGTTCTTTTCCAATAACAACTTTAAAAAGAAGTAAAGCCACTCATCCGTAGACCCACTAAAATCTCCAATCCAAACAATCCATCCTGGGTTCATAGGGCTTCATGAAGGAGTCAGAGAAGTAGGCCAAGTGGGTGAAGTAGGATGCTTCATCTTGGACTCATTCTGTTTCATTCCTTGACTTGACAGACTTGTTGCAGGAAAGTCGGCTGATCCCTAGGGACAATACCACTTTCCTCCTTTCTCCTTCTTTTTGTAATTGGAAAAGTTAAAAAGAAAGAAAACAACAGAATGTAGTATAACAAACATTACCGTACACAAGAAAGTAGCACAATTTGTCAAAAATGAACACACGTTAGTGATAAAGGTGAAGTTCCGTTGAACTCCTGGGTCCTCTTTCCCTTGATTTCTCCCCAGAGGGCACCACCATGATGATTTGGGCAAGGTATCACATCAGCCCGTGCTTTTATTTCATCTACAAACGTGTATTCTTTATAAATAGGATGTAGATATTGCTTATATAGATTTATAAATTTACAAACACTGTGTTACAATCTCGCTGAGTTCAAAATGAGCGACCTTGATCTCTCAGGATAGGACAGGATGAAATTTCCCTAAATTGTGCCCTCTATTCTAGAAACTATTCCCTGGAGCAAATGTTAATTTCTGGAGTAATCCGAGCAATAAATCTTGACTACAAACAAGAATTCTTGAGGTGAAAACTCTTTGGACTTGGTGACTATGAGCCACTGGTAGAAAATGAAACTCAGTTGGTATTATCTCTTACCTAAAATCTATAAACTTGAGGAAAGCTTTCTCTTGGTACATTTCTGATATTAGATTTTTCTGGAAAACTGATTTTTTTTTCTGCAGCTATCAAAATCTTTAGGTTGTCACATAAATACTTGCTATATTTGCAGTCAAATGCTCTATCACTGAGCTCTACCCCCTACACTTGCTATATTTTAAATCCCTGGATAAAAGATGGGATGGTTGTCACAATTTTATCCATCCAAATGTATATTTTTCATGTTAGTGTGACAGAAGTTTCAGAAATAACATTTGAAATGCAAATCGGTCCTAGTATTTATAAATTTCTCTTTTTTTCTACGTGGAAAAATTCAATGGTTGTCAGGAACATACACAGGAATGAAAAATACTTCAGAGGTGTATACGTCTATACTTCAGTCTTAGAGAAGACTCTAACAGTTCTATGAAAAACAGCTGACTGTCCTCACATTTTGGAATGTAATGCTACCTCACCAGGAGTAGACCTCAATGAAAGTTGGCATGTTAATAAATCTAGTAGTCTAGTGCCACCTTGCGACTGATCTGCTCAACTACACCCATCATGTACGATTTTAGAGAGGAAGGACTTCATTTCTTTAAAAGGTCCGTTCATCCCCTCAGTTTCCAGTGTGTCGGTTATTGGATTGACAATGTCTGCTAGTAGGGTGATGAGACATCCCAGCTTTCCTGGGACCCGCAGGCCTTCCAGGACACAAGACTCTAAGGTTTAAAACCAGGACAGTCCTGGGTAAACTGTCATAGTCTGTGCTCTACCTACTACTAAGTACAAAGTGCTGTCTGGGCACTGGGGAGATAGCAGTAAGATAGGCAAGGTCACTGTTTTCATGGGGTGCATGTTACTTGGAGGGACGCGGACGATATGTAATCACGTAAAAGCTAGCTGGCTGTCAGTTACGCAAATTACTAAAATAGGTTGGTGTAAGAGTGACGGCGTGGCTCTCTTAGGTTGAGTGCTCGGTGACAGCGGAGGTGACGTTTAAGAGCTGAATGACACACAGGAACGGGTCATATAAAGACAGGAAGAAGAACATTCTGGGCAAAGAAAAATGTTAGAACAGAACCCGTAGGTCAGAGATAAGCTTGGTGTATTTACGGAACCCAAAGACGTCAATGTGACTTGAATTTAGAGGGTGTGTTCATTTTCTAGGGTTCTTGTCACAAATTGCCAGAAACTGGGGGGCTTAAAACAACAGGAGTTTATTGTCTGTCGGTTCTGGGGGCCAGAGGTCTAAAGTCAAGCTATCAGCAAGGCGATACTCCCTCTGAGGGCTCTAGGGGAGGATCCTTCCTTTCTAGCTTCTGGTGGTCACCAGAAATCACCAGTGATCCTTGGCTGGTAGATATAGCACTCCCATCTCTGGCCTGTCTTCATGTGGTCCTCTCCCCATGTCTCTGTCTTCAGGTGATCTTTCCGTTTCCTTGTAAGGACATCAGTCATTGGATTAGGGCCTTCTGTAATGACATCATATGTTGATGACATCTGCAAAGGTCCCATTTCCAAATAAGTTTACATTTACATGAAGTGGGGGGGGGGGTTAGGGATTTAACATATGTTTTTGGAGGACACAGGTCAAGCCACTACAGTGGACAAGACTGGAGGTGATGCAAGAAGAGAACCCAGAGGTAGGCAGGGCCCAGATCATGCAAGAATTTGTAAGGGAAGAAATAAAACTCTGAGTTTTAAGGAGCAGAGAGTTGTGATATCCCAGCCATTTCGAAGGAAGATTACCATTGTGGGGAGACAGGCCAGAAAAGGATATGAATGCAGAGAAAGGAATTAGGAGATGGTTGACATGGCTTGGGTTATAGAGGCAATGGTGACAATGGAGAATAATTGGATGGGGTTGGGTTACATTTTCGAGATAGAACTGATAGGTTTCCTGATGGACTGGATGCTGGTATGATACAAGATCAAGGATAACTGTTAGAGTTTTGTCGAGAACAATCTGGTGGATATTTCTGCTATTGCCTGGGCTGAGGAAACCTGGGGGACAAACAGGTATAGGGAGGAAAATGAAGAGTTTTATCTTTGCAGTGGGAAGACAGAAGAATACCATTTCCAGACTCCAAGTTACATGGGTGTGTGAGGAAAGAGAGCCCCAGCTGTCTCCAGAGGGAGGTGGGGAAAGAGGAAGGAGATGTTTTTATGAAAAACCAGGTTTCAAACGGGACATGAAAAAAAAAAAAAAGAGAAGGCTCAGAGAAGAATGTGAGAGGAGAAAGGGAGTTTCTGATGATACACACAGAACGCACTGGCAGGTTTGGGAGGGTGCAGAGGAAGGAAAATTGGGGCTCAGCAGGGCTTGTGCCTAGTAGTTTGGGGATGATGGCTGACGTACAGGGCACGGGCTGCTGTTGGTGACTGAGGTGAAGCGTTCGTGAATCCTGAAGGGATCTGTACGATGATCTCTAAGGGGAAGGCTGATTTAATGTATCCGGCTAGGGAGCCACCACGCCGTTGTTCTATCTTGCAGTTTACAGGGAGCCCGGCGGAGGAGGCGAGAACCAGCCACTTCTCGGGAGACAAGGAACACGAGGCTCCTTGACAGCTGGTGGAGGGCTGGCTGTAGCTGAGGCAGGAAGCTGGGCACCTTGGGTTTTCTTGATGGCCCAAGTGAAGCGTGGGGGAGCTCTGCTCATGAGCCCAGTAGTCATGGTACAGGGTTAATGAGTTGCTCTGTTTATAGCTACAATTTGGAATCCATGTGCTGAATCCGGAACCTTCCATTTGCTGGGATACTTGCACACTCTCACTGTCTTCCACCTCCACCAACTGGTTCGAAAGCCTACGGGTTGATTTCATTTTTTATCGTTAGTTCTTACCTGATGAAAGGCAATATAAGACAGAAATGGGAATGAGAATGACGTCACACTGAAAACGTAGATTAAAAAAGAAAGAAAGGAAACGGAGACCTGGGCTCATAGGAATGCATGTTTATTTTCCTTTCCTAGGCACATCAGTGGTCTTATGTTTAGGCTTCCGGGCGGGGCTACGACCCTAGAAACTCAATGATAAATAACCTCTCTGGTTAAAGGAGAAGAAACAAGAGGAAGGGCAAGGGTGAAGGTACATTTCTTTCTGTTTGTTTTTATTTTCCAGTTTCGACGGGTCAGGTCAGAGGCTGAGGGTCCTACAGGGCTGGTGCACCCTGTCATCTAGCACGTTCTAGGCCCTGTGTAGGTCCATCGGTCCCCAAGAAGGGGAAGCGAAACTGGCTTCTCTTCTCAGCCCCTCATTTCTGGAAAGACCTTTTCTTTCTTAATACCTCCAGAACGTGTTATCAACCACCACAAGGGTATCGGGAAGGTGAACTGCCTGGGCTAGAGTTAGTTTCCCTCTTGTGTTCTGGAATCGGTATGTAGGGTGGCGTGACTAGGAAGCTCTCTTTGGGCAAAACAAGCTTTGTTTCATTTTAAACTTAACATATTTTGCTTAGCTGTTTACGTTATCGTTTATAAACGCTAGACTTCATTCTGTTTGGTGTGTAGATTTATGGATTTTGACAAATGCATAGAGTCGTGTAACCGTGACCACAATCAAGATATGGAGCAATTCCATTACCCCCCCCACCCGCCCCTGCAAATTCTGTCATGCTGCCCCTTTGTACATTTAATCTTTTAAAGTAAATTACGTTTACTGGGCGCCTGGGTGGCTCAGTCGGTCAAGCGTCCGACTTGGCTCAGGTCATGATCTCGCGGTTTGTGAGTTCGAACCCTGCGTCCGGGCTCTGTGCTGCCGGCGGCTCGGAGCCTGGAGCCTGCTTCGGATTCTATGTCTCTCCATCTCTCGGCCCCTCCCCTGCTCATGCTCGGTGTCCCTCTGTCTCTCAGTAATAAATAAATGTTAAAAAAAATTTTTAAGTAAATTACATTTTTATTTATTCTCAGGCACTTGAACTGTGTCATTTGGGTGAATCTTATTATTTATTTATTTATTTATTTATTTACATTTTGGAAAGATGAACCAGTTTCCCTTTATAATACCAGCACCATGAATCAAATATCCCCGTAATGGGATGACAGATGTTGTCTGTGCCCATCAGGATCAAGATCGCCCTTTGATTTCACTCCTTGCTGATATCCATAGGAGCTCAGGTCTCTTTACGATTCCTCTACTCTTCCTCATAAAATAGTTATTGGCTTCCTCACCATTTTTACTGTTTTTTTTATATGTGTTCAAGCAACTCTTAAAACATGGCGTCCAGAATTAAACGCAATGCCCCAGACGTCGTTATTACACCCAGGGACTTGGCCAGCACACACTTTCTTCCTTCCAGTTTCTGTCTGAAACTGCAGTGGCATTTTCGTTCCCTCAGCCATAATTCATTGTTTAATGACAATGAGTATCTGGTCAATTAAATTAAAAAAAAAAATTAACACTTGGCTGCTAGTTCGTTTAGTCCTTAGCCCGTAAATGTGGCACTGGGATTTTTGCATTCAAGTAAAGACTTTTATATTCATCTTTATTAACATTTGTAAAAGTATTTATTTATTTATTTATTTGCGTAATCTGTACAGCTAACATGGGGCTCGAACTCACCACCCTGCGATCAAGACTGGCATGTTTCTCCGACTGAGCCAACCAGGTGCCCCATACCCTCATTCATATTTTCAGTGTGAAATTGGTCCAACTTCCAGCCTGTGAAGATGGGTCGAGATCTTTCTGTGACGTCACG
This sequence comes from Lynx canadensis, assembly GCF_007474595.2. Classification (NCBI taxonomy): domain Eukaryota; kingdom Metazoa; phylum Chordata; class Mammalia; order Carnivora; family Felidae; genus Lynx; species Lynx canadensis. The sequence goes on along the minus strand of NC_044314.2, from coordinate 16,239,011 downwards.
CATATGCTCTCCTTGCTCAATATTCCATTACGGATGGAATACCCCCAGGCATTTCTCACGCACTGCCTTGTCAGCCCCCCCCCCCATCCTTCTTTAATCCTAATGACCTCTTAGCCCATTTTCTCCTTTGCTCATATCTCTTCAAAGGCGGAAGATTCCACAGCTGGAGTCACCTAAACAATGTGATGAGAGAGGGGACAAACCCAGTGGGTACGGGAGAACCTGCAGCTCCATTGGTGAGCTCCTGTTTAGGGCGTTCTCAGGAGACTGATAGCTTGGCTCTCGGCCAGAAAAGTGAATTGAGGGGCTAGTAAAAAAAAAAATTGGCTCATAATTGGGACTATTACCTTGTTACGGCATGTGAGGCAAGTCATAGAAGGAATATGATCTGGTTTTCAAGGATAAAAGGAATGATCGATCAATAATATTTCAGCAGTGCATAATTAGTGAGTTCTATATAAAATGGGGACAAATAGGTTGGATTAAATTATAAAGGTCCTGTGTGTCACCCTTACATGTGTGTTTTACTAAGAATGCAAACAGTTTTTTCATTTTATAGGACCTATTTCTAGGGCACTCTGTATTCTTTGCTACTATTCTTATCTATCTCTCTATCTCTCCGTATCTACTTTTATTGTAAGAACACTGAACATGGGATTCACTTTCTTAACAAATTTTAAGTACATGTTTTTTTAATGTTTATTTATTTTGAAGGAGAGAAGGACAGAGTGTGAGTGGGGGAGGGGCAAAGGGAGGGAGAGAGAGAGAGAGAGACAGAATCTGAAGCAGGCTCCAGGCTCAGAGCTGTCAGCACAGACCCTGACTCGGGGTTCCATCTCACAAACCATGAGATCATGACCTGAGCCTAAGTCGGAGGCTTAACCGATTGAGCCACCCAGGCGCCCCCTATAGGCACGATTTTGTACAACAGATTTCTAGAACTTTTTCATCCTGTGTAACTGAAACTATTTACCACTATTTCTTTAATTTAAGAGTTTTTGATAATAAAGTATACAGATAGAACTGATGCTTTCATACCACAGGTATTATTTAGCATAATTTCAGAACCAAGTTTTATAACACCTAAGACATTTTATTTCCTGTTAAATTATTCCAAACAGCACATGAAAATAAGATAATAAACATTCATGTAACACTACCCAGATCTGAAAAACAACATTTCTGTTATGTTTATCTCGGATTTTGGAAACACGAGATAGAGTTGAAGCTGTTTGTGTCCCTCCGGACCTCTTTCAGATTCATTTTCCCTTTAGCCCTCTCCAGAGGTAACCACCTGTTACCTCTATGATGATTCATGCAGCTTTGTTTATTCACCTTGATCGCTATATAGCATTTCATTAATGAATATTCTAAATGTAAACATTTCCCTATTGGTGATCATTTAGATGATCATGAAATTTTTCGGTATTCAAACGATGCTGCTGTGAACATGTTGTGCTTGCTTTGTAGGTCACTTGTGCTCAAGCCTCTAGCGCGGATACATGCGGAAATGAACTTTCTGGGTAACAGAGTCCCAACATCGTCACGTTTAGTGGAAATGGACAGATTTCTTTTCAAGGGGGTTGTAACAATTTATACCCCGCTATTGGCAGTCTTTAAAGTTTTTGTCAACTGAATGGGTGTGAAGCGTAGGTCTTTGTGGTTTTAAGTCTTTTCACTTCTCAAACATCAGCTTTTTTCGGAAGTCATTTGCATGCCCAACAAATAGCCCTATAAAAGGCGTAAAACTGGGGTGCCTGGGGGCTCAGTTGGTTAAGCGTCTGATACTTGGTTCCTGCTCAGGTCGTGATCTCACAGTTTCCTAAGTTTGGGCTCCAAGTCCGGCTCTGAGTTGGGCAGCAGATTCTGTCTCTTCCTCGCTCCCTGCCCCTCCCCCGCTCTCACTAACTTTCTCTCTCTAAAGACGAATAAATAAACTTAAAACAATGTACAATTTAGTGGTTTTAGTTGCCGTCATTTTTTAATGATGTCCTTTTCCGTACAGAGGTTTTAAGGATCGATGCAGTTAAACGAACTGATTTTTCCCTTTGATTGTTTATGCTTTTTGTATCTTCTGCAGGACTTCCTTATCACAATTCAAAAAAAAGTTATTCTCCTATGTTTCTTCTGAAATTCAAGAAGTTTGCTTTTCACATTGAGGGTTTTAATACTCCTAAAATGGGCTTTTATGCATGGTGTGAGCTTATGAGGATCTACTTATCTTTCTTTATATGGTTAACCAATTGACCTCAAGTAATTTATCAAATAATTAATTCTTCCCCACTGATTTATTTATTTTTTTATTTTTTCATGTTTATTTATTTTTGAGAGACAGAGAGAGAGGGGCACGAGTGGGGAAGGAGCAGAGAGACACAGAATCCGAAGCAGACACAGAAGCTGTGCTGACACAGCGACGCGGGGCTCGAACCCACGAACTGCAAGATCATGACCTGAGCCGAAGTCGGACACTTACCCGTTGGAGCCACCCAGGCGCCCCATCTTCCCCACTGATTTATAATGTTAGCTCAGTGACATATCAGGTTTCCTATTTACTTTCTAGTATGTTTTAACTATCCTTTTGTCTTTACCATGTCAAAATCTCAATGTCTTACTTATTATATGTTATAGTGATATTTCTTTTTTTAATTTAGTTTTTATTTTATTTTCTTGCTTTTTAAAGTTTATTTATTTATTTTGAGTGAGAGAGGGAGAGACAGAGTGAGTGGGGGAGTGGCAGAGAGAGAGAGAGAGAGAGAGAGAGACAATCTCAAGCAGGTTCCGTGCTCTCAGTGCAAAGCCAGATGTGGGGCTCTATCTCATGAACCGTGAGATCATGACCTGAGCTGAAATCAAGAGTCGGACGCAACCCACTGAGCCACCCGGGTGCCCCACATTAAGTTTTTATTTTAATTCCAATGTAGTTAACAGGCAGTGTTATATCGGTTTCCTGTATGATAGTTCTTAGAGCAAGGACATCCCCTATCTTTTTCATCAAAAAGTGTTGGATTTCTTGGACCTTTGCTCCTTCAAATGAAATTCAATATTGGCCTGTCAGGTGCCACATGAAACCTTAATGAGATTTGAAATTAATTTTATTGGACGTACAGATTGACTTGGAGAGGATTGACATCTTTATTATAGCGGCTATTCTCAACTATGAGCATGGTCCATCTAACTGGAAGCTTCCCTAATTTTTGTCCTTGCTTCCATCTTGAGAAGAATTTGCAAATAAGGCCATTTGTCTCTTTGTTCTGTTTTCCTTTCTGAATCAATCATTCATCATTCATTCATTCAGAGATATTGTCCTTTCTCTCTCAAAAAATAAACATTAAAAAAAAAAAAAACAAACAATTGAACTGGATGTTGACCTAAAGTGCGAATGACTAATAATAGGATTAAACCCTCCTAAGGTGTGTTTGCAATTTTTAAAAATTTATTTGAGAGAGAGAGAGAGAGAGAGAGAGCGCATGTGAGTGGGGGAGAGAAGCAGAAGGAGAGAGAGAATTTTTTAAAAGTTTATTTTGTTTATTTTGAGAGGGAGAGAGAGCAAGTGTGAGCAGGGTAGGAGCAGAGGGGGAGAGAGAGAGAGAGAGAGAGAGAGAGTCCTAAACAGGCTCTGCTCTGTCAGCACAGAGCCCGACGAGAGACTCGATCTCATGAACTGAACCTTGAGATCACAACCTGAGCTGAAATCAAAGGTCAGATGCTTAACCTCCTGGCCACCCAGGCACAGAGAGAGAGAGAGAGAGAGAGAGGGAGAGAGAGAGAGAGAAACTTAAGCAGAATCTTAAAAGAATCTTAAACCCCTACACATGTCAACATAAATCAGTCTCTGACTGGTGGCTTTTTCCTAGGGAATATTTTGAGTGAAATAGATGTTTTTTTACGTCGTGCCTCTAGCACATCTGCTGGAGTGTGAAAGTATGGAATCGGCCGTCTTTACTCAATCCCCATTGATTCAGAAACTCCACACTGAATGGACTCCATTCAGGAACAACCTGGGAGAGAACCTCCGTTGGCAAGATTAATATTGAATGTCCCAAACAAGAGATGAGTTCAGAGGGCTGGTGTGCTGTGTGACAGAGTGGAGGGGAGACTTAGTAGGGGACTCAGATGAAGAAAAGCCTGAGGGGAAATGCTAAAAGTCGAAACTCAGGATACAACCATCAAAACAGGGAAGCTAAGGTGTCATTTAAAAGCACTAGGAGAGAAACTTAAAGTGCTGGTTTTAGTTCACTGAGATGGGGAAAAAGGTCGGGAAGCTAGTACCCTTAAGGCAATAGTTTCTCCTTCCTTCCTTCCTTCCTTCCTTCCTTCCTTCCTTCCTTCCTTCCTTCTTTCCTCCTTCCTTCCTTCCTTCCTCCTTCCTTCTTTCCTTTCCTTCTTTTCCTTTTTCTCTCCTTCCTTTCTTCTCTCTCTTTCTCTTTCTCCTTCCTTCCTTCCTTCCTTCCTTTCCTTCTTTCTTTCCTTCTCTTTCTCTCTCTCTTTCTTTCTTCTTTTTTCTTTCCTTCTCTTCTTTTTTGCTTTCTCTCTCTTTCTCCTTCCTTCCTTTCTTCTTCCTTCTTTTCCTTCCTTCCTTCTTCCTTCTTTTCCTACCATCCTTCCTTCCTTTCCTTCTTTCTTTCCTTCTCTTTCTCTCTTTTTTCTTTCTTTCTTTCTTTCTTTCTTTCCTTCTCTTCTTTCTCCTTCCTTCTTTCCTTCCTTCCTTCCCTCCTCCTATCCTTTTCCTTTCTTTTTTTGAGATTAGTGGCATTTTTCCCAGAGAAAGAATCAAATTCTTTCTTTTTTTTTAAGGAGATAGAAGTTTATTGAATATACCACAAGGTAGCAGCAGGCAGGACAGCAGAAGAAAAGCTGTCTGCCTAGAAGCAAGTTCTTGTATTGTGCTTAGAACAATACCTCATACATATGCTCAATAAATGTTGATTTAATCAATTTATCAACGTTCATAAAGATTCTCACACCCATTAAATAACAGATAAGTTAAAACTGTCACTGCCTCCGACTTGGCTCATGGCTCATTGTTTCTGGAAGGACAATAGGCAATAAGCAGGTAACATTGCTTGTGTTTCAAATTAAGCCACAGTGAAGATGTCCTATGACTTTTAATATTTCGAAAACACTGTCTCTTCCTTCCGTCGTAATGTGCAAAAGGCATTTTGATCTTCTGCTGGTAAAAATAAAATTTATGAAAACGATTCCTTATCTTTAAAAGGACTAGGGGTGCCTGAGTGGCTCAGTCGGTTGAGCAGCCGACTTTGGCTCAGGTCATGATCTTGTGGTTCGTGAGTTCAAACCCCATGACAGGGTCTGTGCTGACAGAGCCTGGAGCCTGCTTCAGATTCTGTCTCCATCTCCCTCTCTGCCCCTCCCCTGCTCACACGTGCACTCTCTCTGTCTCTTTCATTCTCTCAAATATAAATAAACATAAAAAAAAACTTTAAAAGGACTAACTTTAACTTTCAAAAACAGTCTTTAATCTTTTACCTGCAAAAGTCACAAAATAGTTGGGCACTTTGTCTTTCCTTTTAACCATCTGAGAGCACGTTTTCAAATTTCTCAGGAATGCCAATCCATCATACAAAGACTTTTCAAGTATAACGTATCATTTTCTATAGCAATGATTTTAACTACTTTTTTTTTTTTACTTTTTTTTTTCAACGTTTATTTTATTTATTTATTTATTTTTTTTGGGACAGAGAGAGACAGAGCATGAACGGGGGAGGGGCAGAGAGAGAGGGAGACACAGAATCGGAAACAGGCTCCAGGCTCCGAGCCATCAGCCCAGAGCCTGACGCGGGGCTCGAACTCACCGACCGCGAGATCGTGACCTGGCTGAAGTCGGACGCTTAACCGACTGCGCCACCCAGGCGCCCAACTACTTTTTTTTTCTAAAGGAGGGTGGAAAAGACTCTCTTTATTCATAATGAAACCACTCTGGCACAGAGTTTGATACAGCAGGTGGATATGACCCACTTGAAGATGATACATATGTCACACTCAGACATAGCAAATTCACATTTTACAAAACAACTGTTTCCTGGGCTTCCATTTTGCTTTTGTCACGATGGCCCATTTTGGCCTCTGTTCTGAGTCTTAATGAACCTCTGAGCAACGAGGAAGTGAATGCTACATGCCCTGTAGGATCCAGAACACTGAAAGAGCCTTTTATAGCAGATGTTCCTTGTAGATTCATAGGTGTGAAATACAAACGCAGTGGCTTTTCTTTTGCCAATGATAACAAGTTGCTCTAGCTGCCGGAGCAGGAATAAAGTAGGTAATGTTCTGTGGGTGTTGACTTGTTATTCTCTTGTCATCTCTTCTCACTGTCGACTTCCACCCTCCCCCTTTTGGTGCAGAGTGATACAGAATAGAACCATTAAAAGGTGGCTATGACCTTATTAAGCGTACTGCCTGAGGTGGTCATGATATTATACAAATGAGCAACCTCTTGGTCAATGGTGGCATTAAAATGTAGTATTAAAACTTTAGGGCGCCTGGGTAGCTCAGTCAGTAAAGCGTCCAACTCTTGATTTTGGCTCAGGTCATGTTCTCACAGTTGTGAGATCAAGCCACGCATTGGGCTGAGTGTGAAACCTGCTTGGGATTCTTTCTCTCTCTCTCTGTTCCTCCCTGCTCATGCTTTCTCTTAAAATAAAATAAATAAACACTGACATTTTTTTTTAAACTTTAAAATAGATGGTCTTTCTACCTGGCCATTATGCATGACCACTGGTGATGGTTAGTTTAAAGCCCTTTTGGACTAATTATTTTGTGTCACCTATCGTGCCGAGTGATTGATCACTCCTGTTCTTGGTACAGTTTTTCCATTTCCTAGGACTGTTTGACCTGCTCAGTTTTTTAGTTTTTAGTCAACAATTCCTCACTAAGTCAGAATTCAGAATTCTTCAAAGTTAGCCCAGAGAGAGATTAGGTGAAAAATATCCTACAGTTACTAGGGGAAAAGCTGGACTCATTCAAGCCTTAGTTTTAACATACGTCAGCTCTATTATGGTATAGTTTACACAATAAAATGTGTTCATTAAAAAGGTTCACTTCAGGGTGCCTGGGTGACTCAGTCGGTTGAGCATCTGACTCTTGATTTTGGCTCGGGATATAATCTTATAGTTTGTGGGATTGACCTCTGTGTGGACAGCACTGAACCTGTTTGGGATTCTCTCTCTCCCTCTCTCTGCCCCTCCCTGGATCTCACGTGTGCGCACTCTCTCACTCTTTCTCTCTCTCGAAATAAAGAAACACTTAGAAAGTTGCATTTTGGAGCATTTACACATCCTTGTTGCTACCACCAAGATCAAAACACAGAACATTTCCATTGTGTCAAAATGTCCTGTGCCCTATCCTAGCACCCCGGCCCTGACACCTCACCCAGGCAGCAACTGGTCATGCTTTCTGTCAGTGGAGATTAGATTTCTTTTCTAGGGTTTCATAGAAATGGAATCACACAGTGTGTACTCTTTTTATTTGTCTTCTTTTCCTCAGTATAATGTTTTTGAGATTCGGCTACGTTGTGTGTATCATCACTCGTCCCAGCTTAGCTAAGCTGACTCAGTACAAATTCACTACAACGAGTTTGATTTTTTTTTTTATCCTTAAGATTACATCTTTATTATTCAGGATCTATAAATGGGGATGGGGAAGATCTCAAACACATAGCTTCTCTGCCATCTCTCCATGGAGTCAGAGCACGTGTCACCATCCGGACACATCAGCCGTCAGTCAACCAGCCGAATGTGTTCACCAATCAGGAAGCACCGCAGAGCTTCGTGACCGGAGTATCATTATGCAGACACGATTGATTAAAACACTGGCTGAATGACTGAACTCAATTTCCAGTCCCCCTCTCTTCCCTAGATTTCTGGCAGCTGAAACCTTTCAGTCTTGTCCTCCACCTTTCCGTAGACCACCTCCATCCTTGCGCTGCCCTGGGGCCCACCATAAGCTACCTTATTAGCATAACAAAGGCACTTAAAAAAAAAACAACAACAACAACTCAGGACATTCTAAGAGTTTCTGAAGCCCAGTGCCAGCAACCAAGGACAAAAACCTATATATATTCTTCATTGTACCACATCTTCCCACACTCATGCTCCCGTGTCTTTCTCTGTCTGACTTATTTCACTTAGCATAATGCTTTCCAGTCCTACCTACCTTGTCATGAATGGCAGGGTTTCCTTCTTTCTCATGGATGAATAATATTTCATTGTATATTTATGTCACGCTTTCTTTATCCATTCATCTGTTGATGGACCCTTAGGTTGTTTCTGTATCTTAGCTACTGTGAATCATATTGTGATTTTCGTGGGAGTGCAGACATCTCTTCAAAATCTGCTTTCGTTTCCTTTGGATATATCCCCAGAAGTGGAATTGCTGGATCACATAGTGCTTCTATTTTTTAAGTTTTTGAGGGACCTCCAAACTGCTTTCTATAGTGGCTGCGCCAGTGTGCATTCCTACCAATGGCATATAAGGGTTCCAATTTCTTACCGGCACTTGTCTCTTGTTGTTGGTTTTTTGGATAATATCCGCTCTAACATCTCCCATTCCATAAGTTGCCTTTTCCCCCTCTGTGTTTTATTCTGTTTTAGCTGCACGTGACTCTACTGAATGCTCCAAGGGGATATCAGGAATCTCATACTGGCAGATGAAGCACACTAAATACTTTGCCTTGAATGGAGCCTGATTCCTCCATTGGACACTAGTCATCCTCTTCGGCCTGATTTGAATTTGACAAAGTCAAGCATATGCAAGCGCTGAAATCATATTTATAGTTAAAGCCAATGACATCTGCCAGAGGAGAAGCCTACTCACGTTAATCTCAGTGTAAAGTGACAAGAATGAACACATGACGAATTTGAAATAATCGTAATAGCTAACAAATAACAATAGCTAACATGTGCCAGAATCCTATTAAATGCATTACATGGCTAAAGGAGATTGGAATGTTAGAGTGAATTTGTCACTTCACACCTGTTACCCACAGTGGGTGGGTCCAGAAGACCCTTTGTACTGGGGGTAACAAATTGGCAAAGGAAGCTCTGGCATCCGTGAGGAACTTTGTCATTGCTGTTCTCTGTAGGCCAGAACTTCCAGTGGGAACGGCAGTCACTGAACTGAGAAACCTAAATGCAACAAGGGTAATTGGATCCAAGAAGACAGGAGCCAATTCCAGGATCGAAAAGAGGAGACATCACTACAGGTCCACTTACGTTAACAGGATAACATGGAATGTTGTGAACAACATTAAGCCGGTACATTCAACTAGTTAGATGAAATAGACATATTCCTTGAAAGAAAACAAATATAGAGCTCAAACAAGACAAAAATAAATAAACTTGGCCTTTATATCTATGAAGAAGATTTGATTTTATAGTTGAAAACCTTTCCACAAAGACAACTGATAGGTGTTTATCAAATATTTCCATAATTTCCTTCTCTGCTGAGTTTCCTAGGGTTATTATCATCCATGGGGTCATTTACATATGAGACTTGGAAGGGAGAAGCAAAGCAGCATTAGACTGTTTTCACGCTCTGAGGGCAGGTGCAGGGCCCCAGCTGTTGTGTCCATGCACAGTGTTGCCCCTCTGCTGGCTCCCCTGGTTTAGGGGCCCGCATCTCCCCCAGCTCCCGTGCTAGGGTTGAGCATTTAGCTTTATGACAAGAGTGCCAGCTTCACCTGCAGGTCACTCTCCTCACTGAAGTTGGGGGCAGTGTCTGCAAATACCTCGAGCAATTTCTGCTTCTAGTATGAGGGTCAATACACAGACCGCTTGAATTTTCTTTCTTTTATTCCATTGTCCTCTCTTTGGTTTCCTTTGTTTTGTCCCTCCTCCACTCCCTCCCCTTTGGCCCCAGGTCTACATTTTAATTACTTTGTTAACATGTTTATTGGGTGCTTACCGTATGAGTACATGAGCCAGTGTGTCAGGCATGTGGGGGCAACGAAGCACAGAATGAGGAACAGAATAGAGATAGCCTAATGTTGGTCTTCTTGGAGACAGGTGTGCCACAAAGAAATAAACACAAGGATATAAATTTACAGCTTCCGTAAGATCTATGGGAGAAAACATACCTGCAGACATATCTAAGGCATGTTCTTGAGACTCAGTACACAAATTGTGGGGAAGGAGCGTTCATAAGAACGGCTACCAAGTAGTAGTATATTTCAGTACCTAGCCTCCCACAAGGTTGGAGTTTACATAGTCCAGGCAAAGCCCTGGAACCTCAGTCTCCCCAGCAGAGTCGATCCTAGGAACTTCTAGTCAACATAAACCGTATGCATCATATATTTACTTATTTATTATTATTATTATTTTTTTTTTTAATTTTTTTTTTTCAACGTTTATTTATTTTTGGGACAGAGAGAGACAGAGCATGAACGGGGGAGGGACAGAGAGAGAGGGAGACACAGAATCGGAAACAGGCTCCAGGCTCTGAGCCATCAGCCCAGAGCCCGACGCGGGGCTCGAACTCACCGACCGCGAGATCGTGACCTGGCTGAAGTCGGACGCTTAACCGACTGCGCCACCCAGGCGCCCCTATTATTATTTTTTTAAGTTTATTTATTTTATTTTGAGAGAGAGAGTGAGAGAGAGGCAGAGAGAGGGAGAGAGAGAATCCCAAGCAGGCTCCATGCTGTCAGTGCAGAGCCCAGAAGCAGGGCTTGATCTCAAGAACCATGAGATCACAACCTAAGCAGCAACCAAGAGCTGGTCTGTCAACTGACTGAGCCACCCAGGCACCCCGCATGTATTTATTTTTCTTCGATAACTCAAAGAATGCCTTCAGAGTTTTTTTCCTGTTACCACCAAGTGGTAAATCTATTATAATACATTTCCCATAATGCGAATTCATAGGAGATCTTGATTTATATTATGCTAGACAACCAGCTTTGATTGTAAAACAGGAGAAAAAGCAGGTTGTTAATTTTGACTGCTCAGATGACTTTGGGCCTCCAGCACCAGATCTGTGGCAATCCACAATGCCCGCCTCCCTGGGGTAAGTGACGTTAGAGATTCATTCCCAAACCTGGTGCTGTTTATTTTCCCATTTTGCCCAATCTTTCAAGTTTCTGTATTTCTGTATTTTGTAAATATTTAAATCAACATATTTTCTTAGAAAGAGAAATGGCCGTTGGAAAACAACAAAGTGCCACTCTAAACACAGCTATTATATTTAGGTTTGCAGATTGCTTTCCAGTTGTTTTCACGAGCCCTCATTTCTTATGTAAATTAAATAATCGACACACTAGCTGAGGGAACATTTAGGAGCAAGTTGTTGTTGCTGTTCGGTAGGTGGAGCCAAACACCGGCTTATGAATCAGCCCATTTTTAAACTTTTTTTTTTTTTTTTAAAGCTAAATGGATTTCCTAACTGTCGTAACATCCTATTCATTTTTAAAAGGAATACCAAACTTATTTGTTTTTTTTGTTCAACTGCCATATAAAAGCTTTACATTTTAAAATTCCACACTCGGAAAAACGTTGTTTATTTTGAGGGCATTTTTAAATGTTTCTTTTTTCTTTTCTTAAGTTTACTTATTTATTCTTGAGAGAGAGAAAGCGTGCGTGCGGGTGGGGAGGGGCAGAGAGAGAGGGTGAGAGAAAATCTCAGGCTTCACGCTGTCGGTGCAGAGCCCGATGTGGGGCTCGAACTCATGAACCATGAGATCATGACCTGAGCCGAAGTCAGATGCTTAACCCACTGAGCCACCCCGGCGCCCCTTTAAATGGTTTTGAGCATGCTTATGAAAATTATATAAATAAAAGGACTCTTAGAGGTACTTATTTTATGTGCTAAAGGAACAGCATGTGCACTTACGGAGTTTTTAGTGTTTATTTATTTTTGAGAGACAGAGAGAGGCAGCATGAGAGGGAGAGGGCAGAGAGAGAGAGAGGGAGACCCAGAACATGAAGCAGGCTCCAGGCTCTGAGCTGTCAGCCCAGAGCCTGACAGGGGGCTCGAACTCACAGACTGAGAGATCATGACCTGAGCCGAAGTCGGCCGCTCAACCGACTGAGCCACCCAGGCGTCCCAATGGAGTTTGAATTACTGTTTAAAGTGTGACGGTGAAAAAATTGCCTGTGATCTATGCTGATGAGGCTGATTTTTTTTTTATTTAATATATGAAATTTATTGTCAAATTGGTTTCCATACGACACCCAGTGCTCATCCCAACAGGTGCCCTCCTCAATGCCCATCACCCGCCCTCCCCTCCCTCCCACCCCCCATCAACCCTCAGTTTGTTCTCAGTTTTTAACAGTCTCTTATGCTTTGGCTCTCTCCCACTCTAACCTCTTTTTTTTTTTTTTTTTTCCCTTCTCCTCCCCCATGGGTTTCTGTTAAGTTTCTCAGGATCCACATAAGAGTGAACACATATGGTATCTGTCTTTCTCTGTATGGCTTATTTCACTTAGCATCACACTCTCCAGTTCCATCCACGTTGCTACAAAAGGCCATATTTCATTCTTTCTCATTGCCACGTAGTATTCCATTGTGTATATAAACCACAATTTCTTTATCCATTCATCAGTTGATGGACATTTAGGCTCTTTCCATAATTTGGCTATTGTTGACAGTGCTGCTATGAACATTGGGGTACAAGTGCCCCTCTGCATCAGTACTCCTGTATCCCTTGGATAAATTCCTAGCATTGCTATTGCTGGGTCATAGGGTAGGTCTATTTTTAATTTTCTGAGGAACCTCCACACTGCTTTCCAGAGCGGCTGCATGATGAGGCTGATTTTATCAGATTTTAAGAAAGCTTTCATCTTGTAATACTATTCCCACGAGCTGAATTCAGTGATCATGTGTGTAATGTTGTATGCGTCTTATGCAAATGGGGTGACAAAACCATAACCTACTTCATAGATAATAGTTTCTTTCTCGTAGCGGCAACTCAGAACGGGAGCTCCGAAGTCAATGGGAGGCTTTGGGAATTGAACAGAACCAGTCAAGGAGTTTCTTCAATATTTCAGCATGTCAGTGTGAATGATGCTACATCATCAATGTTTTCCAGTTTTTTACATAATTCAGCAGGGTTCGGGCTACCTGCGAATATCTCTGGAAAACGGTATTCTGAGCATCTTTAAAATGTATGACTTTATGTGTGAACATGATTCCTAGCTACACATATCAAGTACACATTTACATCTTGAGGAACATTAAAATAACGAAAATAATTCATTATCTGCCTTTATGTGGGCCTTTAAGTGACATTTGACTCTCTCACTTCTGTTAAACTATTTGCTTTACAAGTAGCTGTTCTTTACCTTTAGATAAGTCCTCATGCTGTTACAGCATTTATTTAGTCCCAAAGAAGACAGAGTCAGGTGAGAAAATACCAGGGGGGATTTACAGTTAGTCATTTGTTTCTTGGAACATATGCTCATTTATATCCTGTGGGAATTCACTTTGGCATATAACTGAATTTTCCAGCATACTGAAGATTATTTCTTAGCCAAATTACATAAATATTTTAAAAAGTGATTTCACTTGAAAATTCCTTGCGTATTTTCCTACTTTCAAAGTACACTAAATATTTAATAATGTATTTCTTCGATGAGATGTTCACTTTATAATGAATCCGTTGCGATCCCATTGTTTGTCGCCAGTTCCCAAATGAAATGTTCTTATAGAGCGGCTGTGATTTATGGCTTTCTGTGTTTTATCATTTAGGTGATCTAAACACAAAAAATATTATGGACATAGGTATATGAACGCATGCAGGCTGACAACGCCTGGCCAACCATACCAAGGTCTACTGGCTAAATATCAGCCCCTCACTTGCTTCTTCTGGTCTGATTCTCTGCTCAACAAATTGCATTTTGATGACTAATTTGGGTCCCGGGCATTTTGATTGCTGGAAGACTGTGCTCTGGAGGTTGAGTGTAAGTGTTCTAGCTACCACTGTAGGGACGTATCCTCCTTGACTGTCAATGAATGAGTTGGCATTTGATCCATCAGTGACGTGAGAGTGTAGTCGCTGATAAGGGGGGCTGCGGGCCGCTCTCTGGTGGCCAGCCCTCCAAACTGTGAGGCCCTTCCGCAGGAACCAGCTTACCCTCCCCTGTCCTTGTTGCGCTGTGTCTCTCACCTCTCTCTCAATACTGTCAACGGCAGAGAGTGAGAGCATCTAAAAGATGCTTCAGGAGAAATTCTCTGTGTTGACCCACAGAAAGAGGTCACGTGGGTCCTTTTTGGATGACCCTCTTTTCAAAATAAAGAAGTTTAATGATTTAAATTCAGATTCGTGGGGTTACTGTTACCATAAGCACTGCAGTGAAACTTTGTGAATGCAGGGGCACCTGGGGTGGCTCAGTCGGATGAGCGGCCCGTTCTTGATTTCGGCGAAGGGCATGATCTCCTGGTTCATGGGATCGAGCCCCACATCCGGCTCTGTGCTGACAGCATGGAGCCTGCTTGGGATTCTCTCTCTCTCCCTCTCTCTCTGCCCCTCCCCTGCTTGTGCATTGAGTGCACACCCTCTCTTTCTCTCTCAAAAAAAACCCCCAAAGCTTTGTGAATTCAAATCCTGGGTTCTCTACTTGTTAGGCCTGTGAACTTGTAGTCTCCCCATAAAATGAGGATAGTAAAAGTTCCTAGTACATACAGTTGTAGGAAGAATAGATGTACACAAAATCCTTAGCACAGTCCTGGCATATAGTCCCTGATCTCAGTGAAAACTGTCACCGTAATGACTCTGGTTAGGGCATTAGCACTGTATAGGTGCTCATAGTTCCCTACAGTGGCTATTTTAAATCTTTTACACTCTCTCCTGTTCTATTCCCTTTTGCTGGTAACCATGCCTTTTCCTCCACAGGTGCAATTTTAGCCGTACTCTTTCTCCGCATCCTATCACCTTTAAATTTGTCTTCCATGTCCTGTTTTTTTTTTTTTTTTTAAGTAAACTTCACACCCGATGTGGGGCTTGAACTCGTAACCCCAAGGTCAAGAGTCACATGCTCTACTGACGGAGCCAGCCAGGTGCCTCTCTTCCATACTTTTCAATGAAAGCTTGTTTCTCAAAGTATGGTCCTCAGGCCAGCAGCAGCATCATCACCTGGGGGCTTGTTAAAAAATGTAAATTCTGGGGCCTCACCACAGGCCTACCGAATCGGATTCTTTGTGGGAGGGCTCAGTAAATTATGATTTACTAGGCTCGCCCATGGAATGCAAAAGTTTGAGAATCACTGCTCTGGGTCTCATGGTTTTGATATTCCAAGTCCTCCTGACTAGTGCGTTCTCTCCCTGGAGGCCGATCTGCTGGAGAAATGCGATCATTTCTTCAGGACGTTTGGTTTGAACCAGAGGGGGCTTAGAGGAATCAAATTATTGATGGCTGACATAACTTGATTCATCTTTGTACAGCAGAAACAGAACATCAGTGGAAATGGACTGTGCAAAATCCATTGGAAAGATTTTCCATGGTGAGTACTTTGGGGCACGCTGTCAATATTTGCCTCTGTATCTCTTCTTTTATTAATGCTTCCATGGCTTTAAACAAATGAGGTGCAATTGACAAATAAGGTTGTAAGGTATTTAAAGTGTACAGTGTGATGATTTGATATATATATATATATATACACACATTATTGATTTATTTATGGACTGTAAAGAGTGAACATTTTTTAAAAATGTATATATTTATTTCGAGAGAGACAAAGAGAACATTTGCTGGGGAGGGGCAGAGAGAGAGAGGGAGAGACAGAATCCCAAGCAGGCTCCATGCTGTCAGCATAGAGCCTGATGCGGGGTTTGAACCCATGAAGCCGTGAGATCACGACCTTCGCCAAAATCAAGAGTCGGACGCTTAACCAACTGAGCCACCCAGGCGCCCGAGAGTGAGCACTTTCAATAGGGATCTTCAGAATGAATCAAAGTGGAAGAAAGCAATTCTGGATAAGTGCCCATAAATGTGCCAGCTAACCTGTGGCTATGTTGTATTTTATGTTACACCAAAAAAATCCATTCTGAGTAAGTCTATGGCTATACCTTTACTATTTCTGCATTTATATCTCAGTATTCCCTGAAGTCCTGCCTGAGACACATGCTGTGGTTGACTCTCTTTTTACCCCTTCATCCCGCTTTCCCTTCTTGTCTTATCCCAGAATATAGGAAGCCACAATCGCACCTCACACTCTCCGGCAGCTAGGGTGGCCACGTGACCGAGTCTGGCCCTTGAGGAAGAAGCAAAAGTCTACCGGGGACTTCTGGGAAAGCTCTGCTTCTTAGGCACAGATGCCTTCCCTTTCTGATTTAGTTCCTCATCTTCCTTCGGGGGAAATGGTCTT
The DNA here is from genome assembly GCF_007474595.2 of Lynx canadensis. Classification (NCBI taxonomy): domain Eukaryota; kingdom Metazoa; phylum Chordata; class Mammalia; order Carnivora; family Felidae; genus Lynx; species Lynx canadensis. Next base: position 16,222,701 of record NC_044314.2, on the reverse strand, counting down.
GATTTCTGGAGTTTCCCCAGTCACATTTGAACATCAGGACGATCCAGATGGCCCCAGCCTCGGGCCTCATATGTTTGAGCTGCTGAAACAAAGCCAGCAACTGTCTACCTCATGACCTCCGTATGAGAGAGGAAAAAAATCATCGCACATTTGAAATTTTCGAGTTGGGGTTTCCATTACTTGCAGCCCAACACAACCCCCGTCTGAGTCACTGTCTCAACAGGACTGGGCTGAAAGGAACTTTTCACCAAGGATTGAGAGTGAAAATAGCAATGAGACAAGTAGAGACTCAAGTAGAAAGGACAAGTGGCATTTGGAGAGTGACTTTGGGAAATTAGGGAACAAATTGCCGACAGGCTCCTCTCTGGGATGCCGCCTCATCTGCTATTTCCTAGACCAACAGACAATGGTTTTCATACAAGCGTGATTTCGGTGGAGGCTCAGAGAAGGCGACCGCAAGTCAGTGTTAGGAGGTATTTGTGCCATTTGCACTGTTTCTCCGTGAGGTGGCTCTTGACGTTTTGGACGTGATGTGTCTTCACTTGGAGAAACTACCCTGCACATTGTGGGATGTTTTTCGGAACAAGCCTCCGCTTACCACGTGTCTGGAGTGCCCATCTGTTATTTTGACCAAAATACGTCCTCACGTTTCAAATGCTGCCTGGGAGGGTGGCCATGTGTCTGGTCGAGAAATACCTTCTCAGAGCATCTAATGCAGTGCCCTGCACATGAGCAGTATTTGGATAAATGGCTCAGGCTCAGTGGCATGCCGGTAAACCAGTTAAAAAAAATAAAAAGCCTTGGTTTGTATCATTTGCCAGTGTCTGTGCTGTAGATATTCCAAACACAGCAGTTTCGCGTTCTCTGTGATTTAACTACTGGCTTGTGAAATGTCTAAATATTGAACCATTGGCTTTTGAGAGGGGTGGTAGCCTAGGGCCTGTACATACCTGTGCACACAGAAGCTCCGAGCTGGAAGGAACTTGGGATTACCTAGTGCCCAATGTTTTAGGGAAGAAATAACACCGCAGAAGGTTTACGATCAATTGCACACATTTCGCCGTGACCGGCCAGTCTTTGCCTAAACAATGCTGCTACCAACTTCCCGGGAAGCCTGGAGTGTTTCATCCTTCACCACTAAGTGATGAGGGGCATGAAAGTGACTCAGGTCGCAGATTCGGTGACAAATTCGTTGGGGGGCACTTGACCTCTGAGTTCGTGAAGGTACATAGAACATGCCCATGTTATCTGGGTTACACACAGAAGCTTACGTTTATCGGGCGCTTTCTGTGACACTAAGGCTCAGGAGTGGGGGGAGAAGAAGTGTCCTGCCCAGAGGGCTTTCTCTCCCACACCCCCTTGTCGGCAGCAGCGAAGTCAAGCCTCTGGCTGGAGTGGGGAGGAGAAGCCCCCTTTGGCAGCCTACATTCCCCTGAGATGTCAGATCGTCTTCCTTGGGTCAGGAGAGAGGCAGCACGTACAGGGTCCAGACGACCGCAGCAGCGACAGCCTCAGAGAGGAAGCGGAGGTCTGCCGTGTTTAGGAGGTGAACTGGTGGCTGCTGTGATTTCCATTAGCTTCAATTGGAGGAGCCCAGCTATTTTATGTTCTCAGATCTCCCTGACGCTCACACTCATGAAGCCCACGCCATCATGGCCACATCCCAAATTAACACTTCCAGATCTGGGGGTAATACATTGATTTAGACAAGTTAGCATGGACACCGTCTATGGAAACCCCCGCTGCCTGGTGCAGCCCACTTCCGTGGGATTATATACAGCTGTAATGTTAGAGCCAGGACGAGAACTTAGGCTTCCTGGTTTCCAGGTGGAAATTAACTTGTCAGGGTCGAACAGCCGGTAAATGGCTAGCAGAGAGCAGAGCCAGGATGCATACGTACCCACTGTATACAGTTTTCTTTTTAGAGAAAGAGAGGTAGCCAGGGTTGCTTTGATCTTCTCTTAGGGATTTTTCAGAATCCTGAGAGAACGTGCTAGGCAGGATTTGGCCACTAGGTGGAACCCTTCATCGAAGGTGACCGTCTATCCAAACCCACTGTGGCTATAGATCTGAGGTTCAAGTGGGAGGGTCTCTAGTATTTCCAGACCAGCAACGTCTCATGTATTATAAAGCCACACATAAGCTTTAGCTTGTCAATTCAATATATTCTAAACCTTCAGATCTCAGCATAAGCTGCCTCCTGTTCAGGAAGCAAAGGCAGAGGTAAAGAATTATTTTTCTTGGTGTCCTTGGTGATAAAGGATAGACCCTCTGTCATATGGAAAAGCAAGGGAAGATTTTAAAAAATAGATGACAGTTTAATAAAATTCAAACTATCCAATGATTTTTTTTTTTTTTTTTTTTTTGAGAGAGGGCACGCATATGTGGGGGAGGAGAGGGGCAGAGGGAGAGAGAGAATCTCAAGTAGCTTCCATGCTCAGTGCGGAGCCTGACTTGGGCCTTGATCTCATTACCCTAGGATCATGACCTGAGCTGAAATCAAGAGTCGAATGCTTAACAAACTGAGCTGCCCAGGAGCCCTCAAACCATCCAATGATTTAAACAAACTTGAAATGAAACACATTCTGATGAGGGTATCTGATTTTTTTATCATCTTGCAACTGTGGAAGTATTGTTCTGTGTTACAACACATCCATTTCCAGGATTACAGTTTTGTAATCTAATTTGGTTCCATTGTGATATTTGAGAGAAGTTTATTTCTGAAAAGTTGCTTCCATAAATTATAAAGCTGAAAACGAAAGTGTCAAAAACGCAGGAAAATAAAAACCACCCCCCCCCCAGAAGTAAAAACATTGAATCACTGAATACGAGTATATTGTGAACACCCCCAAAAGGACAGTTTACAAACCAGGGGCACCCACACCCAAACGTGGAATGAGGCTCAGAGGTATATTGTTCCAAAGTGGCTTATACAGTGGAGAGGAAGTAACTTCATTCTTGACAGTGATTGGTTCGAACAGGAGAATTTTCTTTTTTTTTTTTTTTTTAATTTTTTTTTTCAATGTTTATTTATTTTTGGGACAGAGAGAGACAAAGCATGAACGGGGGAGGGGCAGAGAGAGAGGGAGACACAGAATCGGAAACAGGCTCCAGGCTCTGAGCCATCAGCCCAGAGCCTGACGCGGGGCTCAAACTCACGGACCGCGAGATCGTGACCTGGCTGATGTCGGACGCTTAACCCACTGTGCCACCCAGGCGCCCCAGAATTTTCTTAAATAAAAGGGAATTGGTTACCGGCCACGTCCTACCAATTTTAGGGAACAATTTCAGTTTCCCTTATCATTTCCAGAGGCATAAGCAAGAAGGGACCCGGGTCAAGTGAGTCTCACTTGTCTTGCAAGATAAGCTTTGATAGAATGACTAAGCTTGTTTTGTCTGCTCAGGGAATTGTCTAGTGTGGTCTCCATTTGTGTTTGAGTTGAACCGAAGGAAAAGATGAGACAAAAACCAATACCTGGAGATGAAAGAAAGGACAAATAACGGGAAATCCAAGACCCAAGGAAAAACTGATGAGGTTGAAGAGCTCAGAGAATGTCTGAAGTATGTCACAGCACACATGACTTTGGTTGTGGTGAGGAGGAAGGGAGCATTTTCTTCTCGTGTTGGTCAGGTTTAATTTGAGCAAATTTTTTTTTTTTTTTTTTTTTGGATTTGGAATTACCCTTTTATAAAAAAAAATTCAATTCAACTTAGTTAGCATACAGTGTGGTCCTGGCTTCAGGAGTAGAACTCAGCGATCCATCTCTTACATATGGCACCCAGTGCTCATCACAAGTGCCCTCCTTAATGTCCATCACCCATTTAGCCCATCCCCCACCCACCTCCCTTCCAGCAACTCTCAATTTGTTCTCTATAGTGAAGAGTCTCTTACGGTTTGCCTCCCTCTCTGTTTTTATCTTATTTTTCCTTCCCTTCCCCTATGTTCACCTAATGAGTTTCTCAAATTCCACACATGAGTGAAATCATATAATATCTGGCCTTCTCTGACTGACTTATTTTGCTTAGCATAATACACTCTAGTTCCATCCACGTAGTTGCAAATGCAAGATTTCATACTTTTTGATTGCCGAGTAATACTCCATTGTATATATATATATACACCACATCTTCTTAATCCATTCATCTGTCAATGGACATTTGGGGTCTTTCCATAATCTGGCTATTGTTGATAGAGCTGCTATAAACATTGGGGCACATGTGCCCCTTCAAACCAGCATTTTTATATCCTTTGGATAAATACCTAGTACTGCAATTCCTGGGTCATAGGGTAGTTCTATTTTGAATTCTTTTGAGGAATCTCCATGTTGTTTTCCAGAGTGGCTGCACCAATGTCGATGCTACCTACACATTCTACACATTCAGTGCAATCCCTATGAAAATAACATCAGAATTATCCTTTTATATGAGAACATGCTCAACATTTATATGCCAAAACATGAAGTCCACACCTGCTTATAGAGGCTAACTACAAAGTTGCCTTGTTTTACTATTTATTGAATGAAGGCAATAGCCTCAGGGATGTGCGTTTCCTCTGGGGTGATAATTTTAAATCCTTAAGACACTTATTTTAGAAATATCTTCTTTATTTAGCATATTGAGGAACACAAAAGGAGTATATGTTTTTAAAAAACTATATACTTGTCCTCAAGGAGCTTAAGTGTGGAATTATTGACATTCAAATTTAAAACAATGCAAAGGAGACGTGAATTATCACACAAAGAAAACCACCTTTGGATTCAGCCTTTCCAGGTTGCCCAGCTTCTCTTTGACCTTGGGGAAGTAACTTAACCTCTGAGCTTCACTTTGTCATGTACAAAACGGAGATTTTTGGCTATACCAAGTGGTAGTAATGAGGGGCAATGGATAACATGCGAATCATCTATTCAAAGGAAAGCAAATATTATAATTAGGAGCCAGAATGGGGGATGCAGACCTGGGATGCTCTAGGATTGCACAGGCGTGGTCACTTAGGCTGCAGTGGTTTGAGAGTTTTCGATATTAGAATTTTGAAAGGTGTGGCATAATGAAGGAGCTATTCCAGGTATGCGGAACAGGGTGAGGAAAATATTGGAGCATTTTTTATCTAGTGACAAAAAGAACGTAACGTTGACCACAGAGGGTTTGTTTAGGAAGTCAGGAAATAGAGCTGGACGGTATGAAGAGAGTTTGAAGCCTGGATGGTTGTACATTTAGAGAGAAAGAATCAAAGTGACCATCTAGGCTGTTTTTTGCAGGAGGGCTGGGACAGGATTCACACTCAGTCCCACACACATTTTCTGCGTCTACAGTTTTGTCTCTTCCAGAATGATAGATAAGTGAAATCATAGAGTGTTAGCCTTTTGAATTAGGCTTCTTTCAGTTGTAGTGATCATTTGAGATTTATTTATAATGTGCGTATCTGTAGTTCGTTCCTTTTTATTGTTGAGGAGTATTTCCTTGTATGGATGTGTCCCAATGTGTTTATTCACCAGCTGAGGAAAAATGTGGATTGCTTCCAATTTTTGGCAATCGTGAGTAAAGTTTCTGTAAAGATTTTAGCATGAATGTTGTCTTCTTTTTGTTTTTGTTTTTTTTTTTGAAGATTTTTTTAAAGCTTATTTATTTCTTGAGAGAGAAAGAGGGCAAGGGGAGAAGGGGCAGAGAGAGGGAGAGACAGAACCCCATGGTGGCCCTGCGCTGTCAGTTTAGAGCCCAATTTGGGGCTCAAACTCACAAACCGTGAGGTCATGACCCGAGCCGAGATCAAGAGTGGGATGCTCAGCAAACTGAGCCACCCAGGTGCTGCAAAGTCGTCTCTACTCTAAGGTAAATACCTAGCAATGAAGTTGCTGGTTCATATGGTATGTTTAATTTTATAAAAAAAAAGACCAAATTGTTTTCCAACGTGGCTGTTAACATTTTGCATTCCCATTAGCTATGTGTGAGAATTCACTCACATGTCATTTTGTTTATTTTTCTTTTTTCTAAAGTTTATTTATTTATTTTGAGAGAGAGAGAGAGAGAGAGCATGTGTGTGTGTTCACACATGTACATGTGCAATTGGGGGAGGGGCAGGAAAGAGGGAGCGAGAGAGAATCCCAAGCTGTCTGCACAGAGCCTGATCTGGGGCTTGAACTGATGAACCGTGAGGTCATGACCTGAGCTGAAGTTGGATGCTTAACCGACTGAGCCACCCAGGCGCCCCTGGAATTTCCTGTTCTTAACGACCTTGACCTTTTTGAGAAGTGATGGCATTTTGTATAACGTCCTTTAACCGGGATTTGTCTGATGTTTGTCTGATGATTAGACTGGCTTATGGGCTTTCAGGAGGAAGACCACAGAGGTAAAGCGCCATTTTTATCACAACATATAAAGGATGTGTCTTAGTTGACATGACTCATCACTGTTGACGTTGCTTTTGATCACCTGACTGAGGTAGTGTGTTCCAGGCTCCTCCACTCCAAAGTCGCTTTTCCACTCCCCTTATCTCCAGCTGCAGTTGGGGTCTCATCTTCTCCCTTCTCACCTTCTCACCAACTTCTTTTCATCCGTTATCTTCTCTCTGTCCTACACCATCAATCCCTCTCTCTACCTTGCCTTACCGTTAGCTGTTTTTTTTAAAAAAAAAATTTTAATGTTTATTATTTTGAGAGAGAGAGAGACAGACAGATGTGAGTGGGGGAGGGGCAGAGAGAGGGGGGATGCAGAATCCGAAGCGGGCTCCAGGCTCTGAGCCGTCAGCACAGAGCCCGACTCAGGGCTCGAACTCAGGGATCGAGATCATGACCTGAGCTGAAGTCGGATGCTTGACCGACTGAGCCACCTAGGCACCCCTCATTTTTGCTTTTGAAGTAGATGGGTTTGTTCTAGTTTGAGATGCTTTAGCAACAACAGAATCTGGAGCTTCTGTTTTAACTGATCACTGCGGGGTGCAGGCATCAGTATTCCCAAATGCTCCTCGTATGCTCCCTTCCCACCTGTCAAGCTCTTGTTTATCTTTGAGGACTCACCTGTCACTGCCTTAAGGACATCGTCCTGAAGCCTTTCATCTAGATCAGGTGCTGTCATGGCTCCCAGTTTCCTTTATTGCATGTGTCCTCTCTCTGGTTTCTGGTTTCTCACCTTCAGCACCATTGCCGTTTGGGGCTGGATATTACCTTTGTTGTGGGGTGTCCTGTACAGGGCAGGAAGTTTTGCACACTTGTCCTCTGCGCACTAGATGCCAGAAGCACCTTTCCCGGAGGCGTGACAACCTAAAATGTCTCTAGATATTGCCAAATGTCCCCTGGAGGCAACGGCTACCCCCCACCCCCCACCCCATTGAGAACCAGGGCTCTAACTCATTGGTAATTTTACATATAGTTTCTCTCTCTCCTTGTATTATAAACTCCAGAAGAGCAGGATCTCGTGTTTTTTTCTCACTTCTAGATTCCCAAGAACATAGTGCATAGTACTTCCCAGATGTTGGGCAAATATTTGTTGAACAAACGAATAAAGAGATGGCTAAGCAGGGATTTCTGAGCCCCAAGGAGTGTGGAGATAAAAGTGACAGAGAGGAAGGAATACTCCTGAGCCACATTTATAGAGCGAAAACACGGGGGACAGGGTGGAACAATTAACCACTATTGAATGCGTACCAAGTGCTAAGTGCTTTTAAATGTTTTATATCATTTTGCCTTCCCAACAACCTGCAAGCATTTGATACTATTAGTATTTTATTTTATTTTTTAAATATATATTTTTTAATTTTAGAGAGAGAGAGAGAGAGCAAGTGGGGGAGAGAGGTTGGGGTGGGGGGGGGGAGAGAGAGAGAGAGAGAGAGAGAGAGAGAGAGAGAGAGAATCTCAAGGAAGCTCCAGCTTGACATGGGGCTTGATCCCACAACCCTGGGATCATGACCTGAGCTGAAATTGAGTTGAGGGCTCAACTGACTGAGCCACCCACCCACCCCAATACTCATTATTTTAAAGTTGAGCCAATTTAGACCCAGAAAGACCCAGAGAGTTTCAATAAGGTGCCAACAAGAGGGGAGCTGCCTACGTCAGTCTGTCTCCAAAGCAGGAGGTCTGTTTACATACCATCTGCCAGGGACACTACTGTCTAAACTCAGCCAGGAACTATGGCTACCATCATAAACATTGCAACATTACCATGTAAGAAACGGGGAGCTAGGAAATCTGTTCCCACCCCCAGTGAGAAGCTCCCCAAACTTACACGGTACTAATCTTGGTGAGATGGTCCTGGGGGAGAAGGTGGTGGGTTAGCAGCGATTCTCAAACATCATTAGCAGGGTCGCCCTTGCCTGAGCACCCTGTTCAAACGTGATTCGTGGGCTCCATATCCAGGGATTCTGTTTCAGTGAGATGATGGACAGACTGCGAACCTACATGTTTAACAAGCATCTCCGAGTGGTTCTGATGCGAGTGGTCTGCACTCCACATTTTCAGAAAATCTGGGCTATGGAGGAGAGAATAATGAAGATGAATGCAAAGGGAAGGTGAGAAATGATCGGCAAGAAGGAGGGGATTCAGAGCCAAGGGCTGAACAGGCATTTGTGTTCTGAATTTAATGAGTGTTGCTGCAGAATGTTGTGGAAGGGTCTGGAGTGTCTCTTTTGGATCCCTTAGCAACCTGGAAGCTGAAAATCCAGGCTGTCTGTAAACAGAACATAGAGGAAAGTGAAGTAGGTCCCAGTATAAGTATTAACTTATTTTTTTTTCATTTTATTTTTTAAAAAATTGTTTATTTTGAGAGAGAGCGAGAGAGCATGAGTGGGGGAGGGGCAGAGAGCGAAAGGAGAGACAGAGGGAACCCCAAGCAGACTCTGTGCTTGTCAGCGTGGAGCCTGATGAGGGTTTGATCCCACTGACCTGGAGATCGTGACCTGAGCTGAAATCACGAGTCAGATACTCAACCGACTGAGCCACCCAGGCGCCCCTAAGTATTAATTTAGATCAGAGGTGGGCAGAGTACAGCCAATGGGCAAATATTTCCTTGTAAGTTAAATTTTGTTGCAACACAGCCTTGTCCATTTACTTATGTGTTGTCTACGGTGCTTCTGTGCAACCAAAGATAGAGTCACGTCGTTGCCCCAATTGACCCCATGGTTCACAAAGCTTAAATAGTCACTCTTTGGCCCCTTACAAAAAAAGTGTGTCAACCCCCCCCCTTTTTTTTTTTTACAGAATATGTTTAGAATATAGGTCCTAAATAAATCGTTAAGAAAGTATACTTACGGCTTTGATTGTTTGCAAAAACATACTTCTATGTCACCGTTGTCCCCGGCACATGCGTGTGAGCAATTTTTGTGGACAAAACCGCACAAACATCCAGACTGCAGAGCCAGTCTTTCCTGAACCATGTTTTGCCCGGTCATTTTTGCATTAATTTTGAAGGGATTTACGTACATCCCACTCTCCTTGTCCTAAAAGATCAGAACTTCTTTTCAAAAAAAAAAAAAAAAAAAAAAATTCAACCTTCTGGTTTTCTAAAGATCGGTTACTTGGTTGAGAACAAGGGAAAATTAAGAAAAGGGACACACACAGGTCTGTGTGGTAAACACCATTTTTGAGGCCCCTGCCTTGCTGAAAGGCATGGAATCTGTTCGTTTTGTGGCCGCTGACGGAATGTACAAATTTTTGCTTGGCAATTGAGAGCAGCGTTCGCCGTTCGTTCGCCGACTTGTTTCACAAGATTAATGAGAGCCTGTTGAGCACTGGGTCCTGGAGTTGCAGAGATGCATAAAATGCATTACCTGCTTATAGCCCATCAGCAGCGAGAGATGCAAAGTGATTACCTGTGAGACAGTCTCCTGTGTCCTGAAATAAAGCAACTATGGGAGGGCGGGGGAGGTCCCACCAAGGCTGCGTGATGGAACTGGAAGGAACATAGGCTTTGTATCTTGAATTATGCTTCTATTTGTTACACAACAAATTATACACGAAGGTGCTCATAGCCATACGTTAGAAAAAGCTTCACTCCCAAATCTGGAACTCAAAAGTAGCATCACATGTAAGAATCAATTTTAGGGGCCCCTGGGTGGCTCAGTCGTTTGAGCGTCTGACTCTTGATTTCAGCTCAGGTCATGATCTCACCGTTTTGTGAGTTCGAGCCCCGCATCGGGCTCTGTGCTGACAGTGTGGAGCCTGCTCAGGATTCTCTCTCTCTCTCTCTCTCTCTCTCTCTCTCTCTCTCTCTCAAAATAAATAAATAAACATTAAAAAAAAAGTTTAATCTCATTATTTCCCACTGACATGCCACCAGTTGCTCTCAGGTGACATCTGTTGGGCTTGAGCTTCGGGTACAACCTGGGACAGCTGGGGGCTCAGGAGAAGCAGATGGGATTCAGATGGCCCAGGGAAATCAGGGGGGCCTGGCACCTGCATTTACATACAGCCAAGGTCTCTCCAGGAAGGGTACCCGCACTTGGTGTCTTTTAATAAGTGGGTCCAGCCCACCGAGCTGGTGCCTTTTTCCAGACAGACTTCTTTTCACTGGTAAGGCGTAAAATTAGGTCTAAAGCTGTGGTTCTCAAATGTTGCTGCAGATTAGAATTACCTGGAGAGCTTTGAAGAGTTCTGACCCAGGTACCTGTGATTTAGACTCTTCAGACGATTCAAACGTGTGTAGCCACGTTTGAAATGACTGCTCTACATCATGGTTCTCATGATGTTTAACCAGAGGGCTTGTCAAACTCGGATTGCTGGGTCCTATCCCCAGAGTTTCTGATTCAGTGGCTCTGGGGCAGCTAGTGAATTTACATTTCTAACGTGTTCCCAGATGACGCTGGTGTTGGCTGGTCAGAGTCGACACTTTGAGAACCACTGTTCTAAATGAAAGCGATGAAGAGGAGTGATTGATGGGAAGAATAGTGGTCCTTCTTATTTCTGTGTCAAATCTGTCCTGGATTTTGAAGCATGAAAAGGAGGCGATCAGGCTGGCAATGTCACTGCAATATTTGCTGTGTAAGACCAAAGGCTTGGAATGGTATGTACCCATCTTTAGAATGCCCTTGGGCTACCTCGGAAAACTTGGCATTTTGCAGGGTTTCTCTGTTTTCTTTCTCTTTCCTTCCTTCCTTCTTTCTTTCTTTCTTTCTTTCTTTCTTTCTTTCTTTCTTTCTTTCTTTCTTTCTTTCTTTCTTTCTTTCTCTCTCTCTCTTTTGATTTCTTTCTGTTTCCCTTTTGATTTCTTTCTTTTTCTATTTCTCTTTTTCCCCTTTCTCTTTATTTCTCTTTCTTTTTCTTTCTCTCTTTCTCTTTTTCCTTCTGGGAAAAGCTTGAGATGAGAACTTTGTTAAAACACTAAAAAGCATCTAGAGTAATCAGGTGCATTCAAGTGCTTTTAATTTTACAGAAAATTTGAGATTTGGAAATGGAGTTTTTGGTGAAAAATAATTTCTGATGGAACAGCTTGGCAGCCATATAGGAAGAACTTGTAGCCCAAAAAACCCTTCCATAAGAAATACTGTTGAGTTGAAAAGTAATAAAAACAGAGCACAAATAATTAAGTCTATATGAACTCTCTCTATTAATGTCAGCAGATAGGACCACACTCAATTACCTTAATCATTTATGAAGCAATCTCATACTGTCAAAATAATTTCTCTTTCAGCCCATTGCCTATTTTACGATGGATGCTCAGATGGTTATATTTCATTTTAAATACCCTTTCCGAAGCTGTATTCTCGACTGAGGGAATAATCTCCCTGGCCATGCCTATTCAGCATTATTCTATTTATACACATCGTTTAATGAGCAGAATTTTTCCAAGTGGCTGTGGAATCCTAGGAAGCAAGTCAGGACAGGAAAGGTACTCACTGGCCAGGGAAACTATAGCTTCTGGGGGAGGCTGACACCAGAGCAGATCTTTTAGGAAGGAACTGGTGTGGTCATTGGGGCAGTGTCTGCAGAAGTAAGCTGGCCAGGTGCACCATCACTTTGGATAATGCGTTTTGAGTCCTCTTCCGAGAAACCAGTAGCTCTTGGACATGCTGGTTTTCCATTCATGTTAAAATTTTCTCATCAGGTTGTTTCATCTTTCGACTCGACTTTGCTCACTTAGACAATCCAAGAAGACTTGGAACTCCTCGCTATAGAGATTCTATAGCAGATTCTCCAGAGAGATTCTTTTTGATGACTAAGGGTTTATGAATGATGCAGAACGTATAGGAGGCAGCCAGTTTTAAGAAGGAGGAAGCGGGGTGGGGCGGGAGGAACACGTACTTTGGGGTTGCCTCTTCCTGGCTCCGCGGCTCTGGCAAGTCAATGAACTTCAAGTTTCCAAATGTGACATCAGCGTGTTTGCAACAGGGCTGCTGTGGCTGCTGGGAAAGTATAGAAGTGTCTGCTATCGAGGGCAGTAAGTGTTGGTTCCTTCACTGCCCAGTCCTTGCGGGGTTCATTTCAGTTAGCCAGTATTCACTGAGAGTCTCCTCTGTGGTATGTTCCAGGAACACAGAGGTGGGAAAGATTTCCTCCTTCAGGAGGACTTCACAGTCTAAGGAGAAAGAGAAGCAGATATTTAGAGAACAATATGCTTAGGGGGTGCTTGGGTGGCTCTGTTGGTTAAGCACTGACTCCTGATTTCAGCTCAGGCCATGATCTCATGGTTCGTGAGATTGAGTCCCGCGCGGAACTCGGCGCTGACAACACGGAGGCTCCTTGGGATTCTCTCTCTTCCTCTCCCTCTGCCCCTCCCCTGCTCTCTTTCTCTCTCTCTTGCTCTCTCCCCCAAAAATAAATAAATAAACTTAAAAAGAAAAAGAACCATATGGTTAGGGCTACATTAGAGGGTGTATGGGGGTAAGGGGCTCTCTGGGGGAATTCTTTGCATGCATAAGTCTTCGGCAATAGGGGGGCCCGCCTGCGTGCTTCCCCTTTCTCAGGGAACACAGATTTGTGCTGTCATGCTGTCTGCATCTGAAGACTGTCATCTCTCATATTTTTGTCTGATTTTTTTACTTGTGGTATGGGGTCATTCCGAACTGTCTTTCTTCCTTATGGCCAAGGTGGAGGTCTAAAACAGTAAATTAGATTTACTAAAACAGTAAATCACTTACTATTTTAGAGGGTGGAAAGTGACAGTGATGAGCGATAGAACAGAAAAAGCAAAGATCAGGGTAAGAAGGACGAGAAGGGCTGTGGCAATGGTCAGGTTACAATTTTAAATTGGGTGTCAGAGTAAGTAGTTTCATTGAGAAAGTTATCTTTAAGCAAAGATGTGAAGGAGGTGAGGGAATTAACCTGGAGATATCAGAACAAGGTGTTCTGGAAGGATCGAGCCAGGCTTTGTGGAGAGTGCGTCTGAGTGTTCTAGGAAGAGCTGAGAAGCCCTGGTGGCTGGAGAGGGAGTGAGAGAGGCAGAAAAAAGTGAGATTGGGACAGGAAAGAAGGCAAAGTGATCATATAAGGCCTTGTAAATGGAAAATAAATATATGAAAAAATTTAACCTCTGATGACATTGTTTTCATCATTAAGTAAATCATGAAGTAAGCATTAAGTAAACCATTTTCTACTTGTCATTTTCTGTAACAAATATTTATCGTTTCACATTACAAGTCGACAGGCTTTAGAATTATTAAAGCAGGTTTCTAGATAATGCAGGGAAGATCATAGTCTTCTTATTAAAGATATACCCAGAGGCCTAACTTCACGATGACAAGGTTCAGAATAAACATTGATTTAAAATAAATTTTGCAGAAACTGTCATCCAAATACTTAACTTTCTTTCTTCTCTAATTAAACAAATGTTAGTGGCTAGCCTAGTGTTTGTAGCATCGAAAGCATCTGATGTGTATTACTTAAAAATTAAGTACTATTTAACACATGGATTTTTATTTTTAACTTAAAATTTTTAAAAATTTAATTAATTAATTAATTAATTTTTTTTTTTTGGTTTTGAGAGAGAGAGAGAGAGAGAGAGTGGGAGACGGGCAGAGGGCGAGTGGGAGAGAGAATCCCAGCCAGGCTCCATGGTGTCAGCACAGAGCTCAATGCAGGGCTCGATCTCAGGAACTGTGAGATCATGACCTGAGCCTTGTGAGACTGTGACCTGGGCTGAAATCAAGAGTCAGACGCTTAACCAACTGAGCCACCTGGGCATCCCCCTTAGCAGTGTTTTAAAGTTCTTGGTACATCAACGTGGTATATCTTTTAATAGCTTACTCTGTACGTACTTGATAGTTTTTGGTGCTACTGTGTATGGTATTGATTTTTACTTGCTTCTCCAATAGTTTTTTTTTTTTTGGGGGGGGGAGGAGGTTATCGTTAATTGGTAAAAACATGTATTAAACTTCTAACCAGGAACTTTGCTGAATTTTCTTTTTAATTTTGACAGTCTGAATTCTTTTAGTTTTTCTATGTATGCAGTCATGTCTTCTATTAGTAATGACAGGATTACTTCTTTTTGACCATTACACTGTTTCTATATTTATTTTTTGTGTATTGCATTGGCTAGGATCATATATATATATATATATATGTTTAGAAGCGGTTATGGTGGATATCCATGTGTTGTTTCTAGTTTTGGAAAGATAACTTTCCTTTCTTTCTTTCCTTCCTTCCTTCCTTCCTTCCTTCCTTCCTTCCTTCCTTCCTTCCTTCCTTCCTTTCAGTTTTATTATTTAGGTAATCTCTACATCCAACATGGGGCTCAAACTCAAATCCTGAGATCAAGAGTTGCATGCTCATCCGAATGAGCCAGCCAGGCACCCTGAAAACATTCAATAATTTTTCATTACATGTGATGTTAGCAGTAGGTTTTTCATAGGTAACTTTTATCACAAGGCTAGTCCCTTCTAGATTTCATTTGCTGAAAATTGTTTTTTGATCATGGAAGGATGTTCAATTTGATCAAATGCATTTTCTGCATATAATTTCTCTCATTTATTCTATCAACTTGATAGAAATAAAGCCAGAAAGGACAATATTGAGACAATTGAGGAAACTTGAATATAGACATTGTGTTAGGAAACATAATTAAATCAAATTTCTTCATTATAATAGAATTGTACTTCTGTAGAAGAATGTTCTAGTTTTCAGGAGATACATGCTACAATTTTTTGTCTCTAAAACTTATTTTCAAATCATTCTGCAAAAAAATCTCTCTCTGTTAAGATACATAAAAACATACACAAGTTGTATCTGTCTACAAATGTGGTAAAATGCTAATAGTTGGTGAATTTGGGTGAAGGCTATATGGTATATTTTAATTTTACTATAGGTTTGACATTTTTGAAAATAAAATATTTGAGGAAAAACATGGAGAATACAAACATTACTATACAATTGATTTAATATTGAACTTTTTACCTCTCTAAGTGACTGTACTTTCTTTTCCATTCCATGTAACATTTACAAAACCATTCATATATTAAACCTGGAGAAAATCTTAATAAACGTCAAAACTAAATTTTTAAATTTTATTTTTATTTTTTATATTATTTTTTATATGTTTTTTAATTTATTTTGAGAGAGATAGAAAGAACTCAAGCAGGGGAGGAGCAGAGAGAGAGGGAAAGAGAATCCCAAGCAGGCTGTGCACAGTCAGTGTGGAGCCCATCATGGGGCTTGAACTCACAGACCATGAGATCATGACCTGAGCCGAAATCAAGAGCCAGACACTTAACCAACTGAGCCACCGAAGTGCCCCTAAATTTTTTTATTTTAAAGATTTTTAATTTTTTTTAAGGAATCTCTACACCCTCAACATGGGGCTTGAACTTACAACCCTGAGATCAAGAGTTGTATGTTCTAATGACTGAGCCAGCCAGGCACCCCCATCAAAACTAAACTTAAACAGACCTCTTTCTCTTACCATATGAGATGAAATATAACTAAAAATTAATCACAGATGCTTAACTAAAAATCGAATCATTTTTGATTAAAGTTCAAGTGAAGATTTTAATGTTTAGAAGTTTAATTATTTGAAATTCATATTCAAGAATATGAATTCTCTCCCTCTTGAGAGAGAGAGGTTGGTGAGGATGTGGAGAAAAGGGAATCTCTATGCACTGCTGGTGGGACTGTAAATTAGTGCGGCCACTGTGGCAAACAAAACAAATGAACAAAAAACCAGAAACAGAGTCATAAATAGGGAGGGAAAACTGGTGGTTGCCAGAGGGGTGGGGATGGAGGAAAAGGCAAGATAGGGGAAGGGGATTAAGAGGTACACCTATGTGTTCACTCTTATGTGGATCCTGAGAAACTTAACAGGAACCCATGGGGGGAGGGGAAGGAAAAAAAAAAGAGGTTAGAGTGGGAGAGAGCCAAAGCATAAGAGACTGTTAAAAACTGAGAACAAACTGAGGGTTGATGGGGGGTGGGAGGGAGGGGAGGGTGGGTGATGGGTATCGAGGAGGGCACCATTTGGGATGAGCACTGGGTGTTGTATGGAAACCAATTTGACAATAAATTTCATATATTTGGGAAAAAAAGAGGTACATAGTTCCAGATGTAAAAGAAATCTTAGGGACGAAAAGTACAGCGTGGGGAACAAAGGCGCTAGTATGTAAGAACTTTGTACGGCAACAGATAGTAACCATACTTGTCATAGTGAGCATTCCGTAATGTGCGTCACTGGCAAATCACTATGTTATATGCCTGAAATGAGTATAATATTGCATGCCAATTATTATTCAATTAAAAGTATTTCAACTGAATTAACTTTCAATGAAACAAACACATTACCTATGGCTCAGAGATCAATAAAAAAAAGAATTCCAGCTGAACCGAAATTCAACCGGCTTGAATGGTTTCCAATATCTGCCCGAGGTACACAACTGTGCTCACAGCCTGTTTTTCATTGGAAACACCTGTCTTTCTTTAGATTTGGGTGAACTTGTTGTCCTGTGAGCGTGGCTTTTTGATGGATTTTAAACAGCTGTGATGAGGCAGATTTACAGCTTGCTTTTTTTTTTTTTTTTTTGTAAGTGGGCGCACACTCTTGCCAGCTTTTTGCATCCTACTCAGAAGCCCGGAGTCAAAAAATATCATTTGACTACGTGTGTGAAATGACAGATGCTTTGAAATTGTTCTTCGTTACAAATTTGACTCACCAGAGTTACAAATATATTAGAAAAAAATCACTCGTGTGGGAAGCTAAATACTTCAAACACCCAAACATTGGAAATTGTTATAGAAAAGCTCTCTTGAAAACAATCATCACACTGATTTTACACAATTCTATTGGCAATGATTAAAGCAGGGTATGTCACAGTGGCAGTATTTAGGGAAGGTATAATCCACCCACATGCAAATGACTGTGGGTGATGTCAACTCAGTTCATTAGAGTCTGACAAGAGGCTGCCTTCTTGGTAGAGATGCAGAAGCTTCATAACTCTAGAGTATTAGAATTATTAGAATATTAGACTATTGCAATATTCTAGAATTCTAGAATATTCTAAATTCTAGAATTCTAGAATATTGCATTGTAGGGGCGCCTGGGTGGCTCAGTCGGTTCAGCGTCCGACTTCTGCTTGGGTCATGATCTCACGGTTTGTGGGTTCGAGCCCCGCATCGGGCTCTGTGCTGACAGTTCAGAGCCTGGGGCCTGCTTTGGACTCTGTGTCTCCCCCTCTCTCTGCCCCTCCCATCCTCACATTCTGTCTCTCTGTCTCTCGATAATAAATAAACGTTAAAAAAAAATTAAAAAAAAAGAATATTGCATTGTAACTGTGTGCATATGGGAATTCTCTCTCTCTGACCTATGCCCTTCTGATTATAAGGTACCAAATCTTAAAAAACAGTTTAATCGAGAAGAGTTCATTTCCCAGATACTATGAGTACCAAAATTAACATTAAAATAATAACCTATTCTTTATACTTCACCATGCTAATCCTAGGCTCAAAAAGAAACATATAAATCATATAAATGGGAATCTTTCTTAAACTCTAAAACTCTATATAAATATAAGAGCTTAGGATAATGACGACTCCCCAAACATCATGGCTTCTTAGTTGCAAAGTTAATTATTTGTTAGCAAAATTTTAAGAAAGCTGACATATATTAATGAATGAAATAATATGATGGCTTGGAGTTTCTTAGAAATAATTCTTGTGTGGGATTTTGATGGGAGTATGTAAGAAACAAGACAGACTATCAAATTGTTGAAGCTCAGCAATGCGTACACGTTAGCTTAGCAGTGCTTAGCTATAGTACACTGTTTTTTCTACCTTCGTATATATTTGAAATTTTCCACAATAAAATTTAAAAAAGATTTAAAATATAAATCCTCCTATATTGACAAGCCGGGTGCCAGCTTCCAGTTTAAAGGAAAATATTGGGGGGGGGGCATGCCTCTGTCAGTTGAGCGTCCAACTTTGGCTCAGGTCATGGTCTCCTGGTTTGTGGGTTCGAGCCCCATGTTGGACTCTGTGCTGACAGCTCAGAGCCTGGAGCTTGCTTCAGATTCTGTGTCTCCCTCTCTCTCTGCCCCTCCCCTGCTCACGTTCTGTCTCTCTCTCTCAAAAATAAATAAACATTAAAACAAATTTTAAAAATAAAAAAAAAAAAAGGAAAATGTTAGGGATTTAGCTGAACTTCCCTCTGGGTCTTTCCCCAGTTGCATCATACTCCCTTCCTGTCAGGTGTTCTGTTTTCCAGAATTTATTATTTTTTTACTCCCATTGATTATTTTAAAATTTCACTACATAGGTGTGCATCTCTAAAATACACAATGGATTACTTGTATGTTTTTTTTTTATTTTTTTAATGTGTATTTTTGAGACACAGAGAGAGAGCACATGCACCCGAGCAGGACAGGGGCAGAGACAGAGGGAGAGAGAGAGAATCCTAAGCAGGCTCCACTCTGTCAGCACAGAGCCCGATGCGGGGCTCAAATCATGAAACCGTGAGATCATGAGCAGAGCGGAGATGGAGAGTCAGACGCTCAACTGACTGAGCCACCCAGACGCCCCTTGCTTTTTGTTTTTAAAAGATTTTATTTTATTATTTTTTTGAGAGTGAGCAAGTGGGGGAGGGGCAGAAGGAGAGGGAAAGAGAGAATCCCAAACAGGCTCCCCACCCAGCAGCACTGAGCCGGGGGCGGGGCTCTTTGCAGGGCTTGTCGAGGGGCTCCATCTCACAACTGTGAGATCATGACCTGGGTGGAAACCAAGAGTTGGTTGCTTAACCACTGAGCCACCCAGGGGTCCCTAAAATAAAGATTTTATTTTTAAGTAATCCCTACGTGGGGCTTGAACACACAGCTGGAGATCAAGAGTCCCATGCTCCCAATAGAACCAGCCAGCCGTCCCTGCTTTATGTTTTTAAAAACTGTATCTATGGTAGCATACCATACACACACACATATATATATTTAACATATATGTACTATGTATTATTATATTTTTACTTACTATATATTATATAGATAACATATATACACATATATGCTCCATATACTATACACTACATATTCACTGATATGTACACATCATGTATATATTCACTAACATTATGTTTGTGGGATTCATCCATGTTGATACATGAAGGTTGAGTGCATATATTTTCACTGTTGTATAGAATTTCCCTGTAAGAATATATAATTTATTTATCCATTGCATTGTTGATGAACACCTGGGTTGTTTCTAGTTATTTGTCATCAAAATAATGCTGAATGAAATTCTTATACATATCTGTTTGGCGCCATGGGCAAGAATTTTTCCAGGGCTTGCGCCAAGACGTAAAACTGTTAGGCTGGATGGTATGCTTTTTTTTTTTTTTTTTTTAAAGTAGGCTTCATACCCAACATGGACCCCAAAGCAGGGCTTGAACTCACGACCCTGAGATCAAAACCTGAGCTAAGATCAGGAGTTGGAAGCTTAACTGACCCAGCCACCAAGACACCCCTGTTTTGACTGTCTTGAACTTTACTAAATACTGAACTGACCGTGGCTTTCCAACTACGTATACTGATTTGTATGTTTCCACCAGCAATGGTTAGGAATTTTCTATTTTTCCACCAACAAATAGTGTTACCAACATTTTCATTTTTGTCAAATTGATGGGTATAAAATAATATCTTTTTTTTCTGCAATTTCCTGATTCCTAGTGAGTTAGAGCATTTCCTCATATGCATTAGGTCATTGGGTTTCTTCTGTAAATTACCTTTTTGTATCTATTGTTCCGTTTTTTCTACCTTTGTATACATTTGAAATTTTCCACAATAAAATTTAAAAAAGATTTAAAATATAAATCCTCCTATATTGACAAGCCGGGTGCCAACTCCCAGTTTAAAGGAAAATATTGGGGGGGGGCGTGCCTCTGTCAGTTGAGTGTCCAACTTTGGCTCAGGTCATGGTCTCCTGGTTCGTGGGTTCGAGCCCCATGTTGGGATGGTTTGCTTTTGCATGTATGATAGCTCATATATATCTGCTATACTTTTGTGTTACTTATACATATTCCAAATGCCTTCTCTTATTGTTTTTTTTTTTTTTGCCCTTTTAATTCTATTGTTTCATCCGTGGCAGTTTTAATGGTAATTAAAATTTATCTATTTTTGGTTTAGGGTTTGCACTTTTATAGATTTAAAGAATTTAAAGAAAATTCCAGGAGGAGATTCATATTTACATTTATACATATTCCCAGACTAGAAAAATATTCCACAATAATTCTTTTTTGGTTTTGGTATTTTGCTCTTATTTCCCCATTATAATGCAGATAGCCTTATTCTGCATGACCTGAGGGAATTAACCAAATACTTAGTATTTGTCCAGCACCAGAAAGAATATGGAGTTCTGTCTTCAGTGGTATTCCAATCCAGCTGATGGGGAGCATAAAATTATTAACACTCAATTAGTGCATCACAATGTGGGTATTTATTTGCTTTGATGAGGGAAGGAGATAAGCTATGGATA
Source organism: Lynx canadensis (assembly GCF_007474595.2). Classification (NCBI taxonomy): domain Eukaryota; kingdom Metazoa; phylum Chordata; class Mammalia; order Carnivora; family Felidae; genus Lynx; species Lynx canadensis. The sequence continues at coordinate 16,201,843 of NC_044314.2, read as the reverse complement.
AGAAGGGAGAGATACATAAAACTGAAGTATTCATGGTATCCTTCATAATATTGGTGGGATTTAAGCATATTGATGGATTTGCTATGAATAGGCAGAGAAAAGTGAACACACGGTGAAGTATAAACCAATAATGATAATGCACATTGCCTCTTGGTATATAAGTTAGGACGCTTAACACCACAGAGCAGAACGCTTGAGACAGAAACCAAGTCTGGATTAATATCGGAAATTAGCATCTTTCACAGGCTGGGCACATAGCAACAACTAATTACATGCTGTATTAGTTGAATGCTTGACATCATATGTTATGGGGAGAAAAAGACAACTTTTGTTGGATTTTGGCTGCCAGGCCAAAAAAGTTAGATTTGGTGTTGTATGTGATGGGAAACTATTTTTCTTTTTCGACCCAAGGCTTACTTGTAGCTAAAACTTTGCTCATATCCTAGGTTAGACACATGGGAGTAATTGGGTTGGCATCTTGATTTTTAATATCTAATCAAATTTTATCTTACTACACTTACAAAACATACTTTGAAGTACGTTTAAGATTTTTCTCTTTTCTCTACCTTGTCACTGCCAGTGCTTTAAATTAGACCAATAAAGGTGCCTGGATGGCTTGGTCGGTTAAGTGTCCAATTCTTGATCTCAGCTCAGGTTTGATCTCACAGTTTGTGTGTTTGAGCCCCGTATCTGGGTCTGCATTGATGGCATGGAGCCTGCTTGGAATTCTGTCTCTCTCTCTTTCTCTCTCTCTCTCTCCCTCTCTCTCTGCCCCTCCCTCGTTTGCATGCTCTCTCAAAATAAATTAACATAAAAAAATGAATTAGACCAACAACCATTCACAGCTGTGCTCCTATCGAAGGTTCCTGGTGACCCTCCAAATCTGTTCTATATACACTTCCTAGGCTAAAATACCGCTGGTGTAAGTATTCATGGTTGCTCAGCAATATACAAAAATCTCTATATTGCCTGTAAGGTAGATTTCAGTCATCTTACCTTTAAAGTCCCTACTGTCTATTCCTTATTTCCTGCCAGTTCCTACATCTCCCCGTACAACTTTTCCTTTCCGTCATTATGAGTATCCTCATTGTCCCCAGCTCATATCCAAGTTTATTCTATACGAAGTTAATTTATTCACCTTAATTTCCCGGCCTAGAATGCTATTCTTCTTTTCTTCCTGTTAGTTAGACTTAGCTCATCATTTATTAATTTTTTCAACTCGTGCTGCTTCAGTCCAAAGGAGGAAAAAAAAACCATGGTTCCCGAATGCCTTTATCCCATTCCCTTACTCCCCGGTCTAATTAACAGGCGAACTTAAATGTAAGCAATATAGTTCCTTTCCATGTCTTTGTACCAATCATGTACAGAAAGGTACAAATAGTGAGTGGGTTAGCAGAACAGAGTTCATCACAGGAGCTCGATATATGTTGATTTATGACTGAGCAGAGAGGCAGAGAACAAGTATGTCAGCCCCACAAAGCTCAGGAAGGGGGGACTTGCACCCACGGTCAGGCAGTGGAGTTCAAGTTCTATAATAATGACTACTCCAATTTACTGCTTGAATTGGAAACTCCAGTTTAAATATTTATTATATTCTTTAGCACAGTGCTATAACCGTCTTGCATCTTTCACTCTAGTAACTTCCCCCACAACCCTACCTTTCCCTTTCCCTGCTCCCCACCCCCTGATACCTGGAATAGCTTATTGTCATCCTCATTTGCTGTTGCCTTTCCTTTATTCCTTTCTTTGGCTTAAACTCCATAACTTTGCTATTAGCTCTCAAATTTTCTCTATTTTTTTCCTTGATATTGAAGATCAGCTTAACCTGGATAGTAAAACATTTTCAAGAGATTTTTGTTTAAAGTTCTGCATTTTTTTTTTTTTTTTTTTTTTTGCCTTCAGCTTTTTAACTCATTTTCATTGTTTGGGAGGGCAAACACGGTAATAACCCAAAGTGAATAAAATGGCACCCTGTAATTTACAGAATCTAGGACTGACTCAGAGCCCCGATGAGTCACCCTGAATAACTCTGCGGTGCTGCTTTGGTCCCATGTCAGCTGAGACCATGGCCCGTCCGTCCTCACTGCACTCCTGGTTCAGGTTTACTTAACTCCGCCTTCTGTAAAAACAGGTCGCCCTAGCTGCAGCCTAGTCTCCAAATTTCTCTTCTGCAGAGGAAACTAAAGGAGTTTCAGCTGAAGCCCTCAGCCTATGTGCTGTTTCTTTTTTTTTAATTTTTAATTTTTTAAAGTTTACTTATTTTGAGAGAGAGACAGAGAGAGAGAGAGAGCGTGAGCAGGGGAAGGGCAGAGAGAGAGGGAGAGAGAGAATCCCAAGCAGGCTCTTCACCGTCAACACAGAGCCCCCTGCGGGGCTCCAACTCATGAACTGTTGTGAGGTCATGACCTGAGCCAAAACCGAGAGTCGGATGTTTAACCGTCTGAGCCACCCGAGTGTCCCCTGTGTGTAGTTTCTTGATGTCTGAACTTCTAATTATTGATTTGTTTTTCAAAAGTCATCTGCTCACTCTTTTGGAAACACCTGACTCGCTGAAACAGTGCTCGGGGGAGTACTTACCAAAGTGCAGGAATGCTGGTCGCCAGAGCATACCCACAGACAATATAAAAATGGGTCAGCAACTGAGACCATGAACCATGTGCAACACTGGTTCCCAGAGCCACATCTGTTCTCTTTGTTCTGCTGTTTAGGCAACTGGGTGCCTGGGTTATGAATGGGAACGATGGATAAAATATTCTTCATTTGCTTACATAAAGAAATAGGCATACTTGTCTTGATCATATATATATGAATATATTCTCCTCTCCATACTTTTAAGACTTTCTTGGTTGAAGAAACAATAACACCCTCCCCCCCAAATATTGGCCCCCAAAGCTAAGTGAATCCCAATAATCATTTTAGACAAAAAAGGTAGCATATTCATATAGTAAAATATCTCACGGCCATTAATAATTATATTGTCAAAGAGGTTTTGGTGTTTTTTTTTTAAGAGTCTCTGTGCCCAATGTGGGGCTTGAATTCATGACCCTGAGATCAAGAGTCCTATCCTCCACCAACTGAGCCAGCCAGTCACCCCTATATTTCAGAGTTTTTGATGATGTTTGAGAAGATTCACCTTAAGTAAAAAAGCATTGCCTCAATTTTATACACATTATGTGAAATCTTACTTTTGGTTCATATGCATACATAGAAAAAATTATGAAAGATATCCAATGTTAACAAGGGGTAGTTCTGTGTAGTGGAATACATTTTTTTCTTGTATATTTCTTTCTTTTTCTGGAATATATGGTTTTGAATAACTGGAAAAACAATGGCAAAAATATTTGCTTTTTCCCTCAGATATTAGATGCCCCAGTTGAATGAAGATACCCTAAAAGGATAAGAGCTCTGTCACCTTATTAGCTAATAAGATGACAGAGCTTTCTAACCACATGGGGCAGTTAACATAAAAAAAATTGAGCAGCTGAAGTTTCAAGTATGACACCTTGAATTGCTTTTGGGCACCGCTGCTTTGTACGTGTGACTTCATTCAACTTCTGGCCAGATGCGGCTGAGTCCTGAGCTCATTGAGATGTTCAAAATGGAGGTTGGAGAATAAAACCCAGAATTGCTCTATGATTTCGTTCAGGGCTACCTGGCTTACTGAAAACTTGACATAAAACAATCTAACCATCCAATAAGGGGTTACTCTGAGATAAGAAATCATTTTTTTTTTCCTCACATCAGGAACATCAGGTCTACATAGTCTTGCTACACATTAGTGCCTTAAAGAGAGCGACTTAATTCATAGGACTTTGTTGTATCTCGGCCGTGCTGAAGCTCAGGGGTAGGCATTTTGTTCAGTCTTGGAAATTATCATAATGAAAAAGTTGGGGGAGCATTTTCTTCACCTTTTCATCAGTGGCTCTTGTTTTTCTCTATTATTTTAATGCTTCTCTTTCATAGTTGTCTTTAAATTTTTTTTTAACGTTTATTTATTTTTGAGAGAGACAGAAACAAAGCACAAGCAGGGGAGGGGCAGAGAGAGGGAGACAAAGAATCTGAAGCAGGATCCTGGCTCTGAGCTGTCAGCACAGAGCCCGATGCGGGGCTCGAACTCACAAGCCACGAGATCATAACCTGAGCCGAAGCTGGATGCTTAACTGACTGGGCCACCCAGGCGGCCCTCTTTCATAGTTGTCTTTCATTGTCTGCTTCTTCAAATTCTATTTGGAAGTTAAGAGAGCTATGAACAACAAACATACAAACATGTGCTTGATAATACTTGTGGTTCTTGTAAAGAGGACACATTTTTATTTTTTAAATTTTTTCATTTATTTATTTTTAAAATATTTTTTACTGTTTTATTTATTCTTGAGAGAGAGAGAAAGAGAGAACGAGAGAGACAGCATGAGCGAGGAAAGGGCAGAGCGAGAGAGGGACACAGAATCCGAAGCAGACTCCAGGCTCTGAGCTGTCAGCACAGAGCCCGACGTGGGGCTCGAACTCTCGAGCCATGAGGTCCTGATCTGAGCCGAAGTCAGACACTCAACTGACTGAGCCACCCAGGTGCCCCAAGAGGACACATTTTTAAATTCTGCAACCTATTTCATAAGAGTCCCAGAAGTATAAAATGTTATATTTAAATATTTTCCAGTTTGGCTTTGGATATTCAATTTTTGCATTAAAATATTATCACCATTTTTATTTCTTTTTCTTTCTTTTAATTCACTGCTGTTTTAGACTTTCAGGCACACATAAATTAGTTTCTCTAGATTGCCAAGGACATTTTGAACATTAATTTGCATTTTTATTGGTTGAATAAAAACAGAAATGAAATTTGTACAAAATTCTGCTAATGAGTTCTTGATTTACAGAAATGAGATACTCTATAGGAAACATGAATCGTTAATTCAGAGTTTAATATAGAGAAAATAAAGTTTTAAAAAATGTTACAGCTTTTTTATTATCGAAATACATATATCCACACACACACATACAAATTGTATGTTATTATGCCCTCTATTTGCTGAAATTTGTGACATCCTAAAGTATAATAAAGAGTGTTAATTTAGATATTTAGGGATACCTTAGTCATCTTAGGCCACCATAACAAAATACCATAGACTGGGTGGCATAAACAGTAGATTGACTTCACAGTTCTGGAAGGTGGGAAGTCTAAGATCAAGGTGCTGGCAGATTCAGTTCCTGCTGAGGGCACTCTTCCTGGCTTGCAGATGGCTGCCTCTTGCTCCTCTTGCTGTGGCCTAAAATGGCAGAGAGAGAGAGAGAGAGAGAGAGAGAGAGAGAGAAACAGAGAGAGAGAGAGAGAGAGAGAGAGAGAGAGAGAGAGGAGAGCCGTTTTGACAAATGTGTCTACATATCACCCATCTAAGTAAAAGAATCATTGTGTTTGTGGGAGTTAGATTGATGACCGTGAAGGGAGATGTTTATTTGACATAATGTCCCTTTCCTTCCAGAAGTACCCTTGAAGAGGGAAGCGACAGTAGATTTTAAGGTGCAACTGGCCATAATGAGCTTCAAGATCAAGGTGAAAGATAGAAAGCTCCTTGATGTTATCACTGAAGACCCCCCATGGATAGAGTAAGAAATGGTCTTGGGGTGCCTGGGTGGCTCAGTCCATGGAGCGTCCCACTCTTGATTTTGGTTCAGGTCATGATCCCAGGGTTGTGGGATCGAGCCCTGCGATGGGCCCCATGTTGAGTATGGAACCTGCTTAAGATTTTCTTTCTGCCTCTCCCCCCACTTGTACACAGGCACTCTCTTTCTCAAATTAAAAAAGAAAGAAAGAAAGAAATGGTCTTATTATTTAGCCCTCTTAGTATGTGGTCTTCTGTTATCTGTAGTCTGGAGCATCTTAAGTGTTATATAAATACCCAGACTACCTACCTACCTATTGATCTGTCTATCCATCTTTTAATAAATTAATTTTTTCTAAAGCCAAAATCTTAACCAACATAGTATTTCAGGCTTTATCAACTCAACAATGGATCACAGACAGATTTCTGCACGAATAAGTTCATTGCTACCCCATTATTTAAAGAGTTATATAATATTCTATTGAATACACATATGCATAATAAATATATGTATAAGCCCCTAGTTTTGGATATGGAGCTCACATCACATTTTTCACTAACATACACAGGGTGTAAAAGAACATTCAGGCAGCTATTTGCACAAATACATAACTGTTTACTTTGCATCACCTATTTCAAGAAGTAGAAATGCTGAGGCACGTAATTATGCCTTAGAACAATGATTCGTCAAAGTATAGCCTATATTTGCTGTGTTTTCTTTACATCCTTTTGATTTCCTGGACCACTGGATTTTGATTTCTCTTCACATTTATGCCAGTGAAACTTTTCTTTTTCCCTAAGCCTAATTTAATGATCACTTTCCCAGCTTTTCTCCTAACTTGAACTCCCTGTGGCATTTGAAATGATTTCAAGTTATCTCTTTTGCTTTCCAATACCACATCTCCTTGGTCTCTTTCTATTCTTTGGATGGTTCTTTCTAAGGCTTCATCCTTGGCTTGTATGCTCCCGTCCACTGCTTCCAAAGTAGAGACCACCGGATTTCATCTTTGGTCTGCTATGCTTTTTACTCTCTTCGTTCTATACCTTGGGGGTGGACAGGTGTGAGGCTTACATGGCGGCTGAGCTTTCCAAACTCCGTCTTGCTTGGGGGAGCCCCCATTTGTGTGAAAGGTGGGGGAAGACGTGGTTCCTCCCTCTTCCTACACACAGATAGCCAGGTTGGATAAAAAGCAAACTTGCTGTGTAATTCTGGGTCTTTGAGAAAGTGCTGCAAAGGTGGAGGAATGCCGATAATTTCCTCACAATAGAAGTGGTCCCCAGGGACAAGGGCAGTGTCCTGTCTGGGTGTCAGTATCTGGGAAGACTGGAAGTGCTAAGAGATCATTGCTGTGCTTCCTGATTCTTGGGCCTCGGTGGTCCCCTTGGTTTCTGCCCATTTTCCAATTCCAGTTTTCCAACCTCCAGTCAACCTTGATAGATGTTCAATAAGTTCCTTTAGAAATTATAAAAAATCTTTTTTATATGATTATTTTTTTAATTAAAAAATTTTTTTAATGTTTATTTTTTGAGAGAGAGAGAGAGACAGAGGCTTTTTGAGAGAGAGAGAGAGAGAGAGAGAGAGAGAGACATGCGTGAGCAGGGGAGGGACTGAGAGAGAGGGAGACACAGAATCTAAGGCCGGCTCTAGGCTCTGAGCTGTCAGCCCAGAGCCCGACATGGGGCTCAAACTCAAGAACTGAGAGATCATGACCTGAGCTGAAGTTGGACGCTTAACCGACTGAGCCACCCACGTGCCCCTATGATTATTTTTTATTAAGAGATAATTGACATATAGCATTGTGTAAGTTTGAGGTATACAGTGCATTGGTTGCGTACTTATATATTGCAGTCAGATTAATAATACAGTGTTAGCTAACACCTTTGTAACCTCACATAATCATTTCTTTTTTGTGTGCAGAACAATGAAGATCTAGTCTCTTAATCACTTTGAAGCTTATTATTATACAGTATTTTGACCATGATCCTTATGTCGGGCAGTAGAGATCCAGACTTATTTTTCTACTGGTTGCATGTTAGTACCTTTAATCAACATCTCCACAATTGTGCCAACCCTCAGCCCCTGGTAAGTACCGTTCTACTCTCTATTTTCCCCAAGTTCAGCTGTTTTCAATTCCACAGAGAAGTGATATCACACAGAATTTGTATTTCTTTTTCTTTCTTTTTTTTTTTCAACGTTTTTTATTTATTTTGGGACAGAGAGAGACAGAGCATGAATGGGGGAGGGGCAGAGAGAGAGGGAGACACAGAATCGGAAACAGGCTCCAGGCTCCGAGCCATCAGCCCAGAGCCTGACGCGGGGCTCGAACTCACGGACCGCGAGATCGTGACCTGGCTGAAGTCGGACGCTTAACGACTGCGCCACCCAGGCGCCCCAGAATTTGTATTTCTCATGGCACCTGTGTGGCTCAGTCAGTTAAGCAACTGACTCTTGGTTTTGACTCAGGTCACGATCTCACGGTTCATGAGACTGAGCTCCGCATCGGGCTCTGCGCTGACAGCACGGAGCCTGCTTGGGATTCTCTCTCTCCCTCTCTCTCTCTGCCCCTCACATGCTTGTGCACTTGTGCACTTGCTCTCTCTCTCTCTCTTAAAAGAACTAAATAAACTTAAAAAAAAAAAAAAAGAATTTGCCTTTCTCTGTCTGACTCACCTCACTTAGCATAATGCCCTTAAGGTCCAACCATGTTATCACAAATGGCAGGACTTCCTTTTTTCTCATGGCCACATAATATTAAATTATACACACACACACCCACACACACAATGCATCTTATAAGGCTCTTTTTAAAAATTAAGATAACCACAGTTGCTTTTGCTTACATGCTGAAGGGCTCTTACTGGGCCAATACATACTTTTGCGGGTGATTTTATCTATACCCATGGCATAAACTACAACCTGAACGCCTATGACTTCTAACTCGTAACCCCACAGTTCCCTGCTGAGTTCCAAATCATCGCATCCCCCTGCTCACCGAGGATTTCTATCCAGATGCCTGTGGATACCACAGCTTGTTAAAAAATAAACTGCACATCTTGTCTTCCAAACCTTCTCTATTCTCAACCTCATACATAACAATAGAAAATAAGCTTAATACAGAAGAATACACGGTTGATTTGTTACAAGATGATATACTCACTGTTTTCTCTTCACACCCTTTGTATTTCCTGGAACACTGAATGTTGATTTCCGTCCACAGATACTCCACTGAAACTTTTCCAACCTACCACTATCCATTCCAGTTTTGTCTTCTCAACATCTCTTGTGTTGGCCCAACCCCTCCACTGCCACTCACGCTACCTTAATTTACACTCTGGTTTCTTTCTTCTAGACGGCTGCAATTGACAAACAGTGTGATCTATTCTTTGTGTTGTTCTCAGGTCTTTCGTTTGCACGTATTTTATGATATGTTTCTGTTTCTATGTTCATTTATAATTTATGTCGTTGGGATTATCTTGTACTTTCTAAACACGAAAAGAAAAGAATGGTGTTTACTGTCACACTTCCGTTGTGTCACATCTCTTCAGAGTGATGAGGCCAATCCATGGGCACTTATGACACACTGGCGGAGAACCTCTCAGACTCCCGCTCTATTTCTTGCCCATTAAAACAGACAGACAAGCAGACAGACGTGATCTACTTTGCAGAGTAAAGTTCCTCTCTATGTGCTATGGAGTTTTCAAGCTATATGGTAGTTATTACTATAGAGTTCTGGTTTATCTTGTCGCCCTTCTAAGGAAGGTACTGTAATGTAGTTCCTTAATTTAGAAGGGAGAGAAGGTGACGGAGTCTTTGATTTGAAATTGTGGCCTCAGCAAACCTTAAGGACAGCCTTTTGTTTTGAACCTTTTAATCTCTCTCTTTTTGTTTTTTGTGTTTTTTTGGAGAGAGAGAGAGAGAGAGAGAGAGAGAGAGAGAATGAGCTTGGGAGGGGCAGAGGGAGAGAAAGAATCCCAAGCACACTCTGCACTTTCAGCTTGGAGCCTGATGCAGGGCTCGATCCTATGACCATGACCATGAGGTCATGACCTGAGCTGAAATCAAGAGTTGGATGCTTAACCAAACAGAGCCACCCAGGTGCCCCAAACCTTTTAATCTTATATACAACAAAATACTAACTGCAATAAGGACAATCTGGAATAAATAATCCATCAATCAAGAACCATTCTTCCAGGGATTCCACTAGTTAGTACTTTGGAAACATGTATTTAGCCTCTCTTCTCTCCTCTCCTCCCCTCATCTCCCCTTCCTTCCCCATACCCTTCCCCTCCCCTCTCCTCTTTGTCTCTCTCCTACCTCCCTCTCTCTCTTTCTGTGTGTGTGTTTCTACTTCTCTGTCCCTCTTTGTCTCTGCCTCTCTTTCTGTCTCTTTCTTTTCTACCTACTTTGAATCCACTCCCTTTCCAGTCCATCATCCACCTTCTACCCTGTTCCAAGTTGGTTTTTCTTATATATAGTATCTTTCCCCCTAGAATATTCTTTTTGTCAAGACCAAATGATTTATCCTTTAAGAATAATATCAGACTAAAACAATTTTTTCTCGGTAAAGACTTCCCAGCCTTACTTGCCCACTCTTGCCCATACTTTGCCACATTTGGTTTTTTTTTTTTTTCTCATAAATACCTTGTCATACCCTAATAAAATCTGCTTTGGTCAGAGAATCTGTCTCATTCATTTCTGAGAGCTCACTATATATCATGGCTCAATAATGTATATTGGTTAAATAAACGAATAGTGAGTAAATTTCATTAGTAGTTGATTATCCAGATTTGAATATTATAAATAGCTATGGTAAATGTTGATGTCCAAGATTGCTTTTCTCTGCTATTTAACTTGATTGGAAATATCTTATCAACTTCTGTAGTTGTCATGGATTGCAGAGTAATTCTGAATATAGAAATATGATTTGCTTAATAGGAGCATATTAAAAGTAAAATTAAAGGAAAAATGATGTTCTCTTTTCTAAATTACACATCCAGCAGCCTTCTGCATATCCACTCACATCTGTAGTCTGGCTTTATACTCAGTAAATGGCAGTTCTGGGACTCCCAACCTAATATCCTAGATGAGAAACAAACTGATTTGGGGCTCAGATATTTTGCTATTACAGTTTTTATTTGCTTTGCTTGATTTAATTGAGGAAAGTCCAGTTTAAGATTAATTTTAGAATTTATTGGTCATGAATTCCTTAGGCATTAATTATTGAAATTAATTTAGAATTTATTATCTCTAATTCCTTAGAATTTATTGATCGTTGATCGCTTAGATAAAAACCTGCTGTGTGCTAGTCTTGATGACCGTGATTTGTATTCCAGGATGTATGTGCTCCAGAGCTCTTTTCAAAAAAAAAATTTTTTTTAATGTTTTTATTTATTTTGAGACAGAGAGACACAGAGCATGAGCAGCGGAGGGACAGAGAGAGAGGGAGACGCAGAACCCTAAGCAGGCTCCAGGCTCTGAGCTGTCAGCACAGAGCCCGATGCTGGGCTCAAACTCATGGACTGTGAGATCATGACCTGAGCTGAAGTCAGACACTCAACTGACTGAGCCACACAGGCTCCCCACTCCAGAGCTTTTATTTTGATACTCGCATGACAACTAGAGTTGGCTTAAAACAACAACCATGTATTTCTCAAGATGGCATGTTGGCTGGGCTCTGCTGGGTGGTTCTTCTTCTCCACAAGACGTTGACTGGCACTGAAGTCCTCTCAGGCTCTCCTGGGCCGGAATCTCAAGAAGGCACTCACATGACCACTAGTTGGTGCTGGTTGTTGACTGGAGCACCTTGCTTCTCCTTACTGTGTCTTCTCTTTGTGGGTTGGTTTTGTCACAGCATGGTGGCTACACTTCAAGATGATTTACGTGGAAGGTGTTCATCTTCTTAAGGCCAAGGGTAAGAAGGTCATTTCCATTGTCCATTGGTTACAATTACAGGAAAGGCTTCTTTACAGGACAGGTGAAATCAACTCTATCACTCACAGTGGGAGTAGCACACATGTACATGGAAAGAAGGAATCAATGGTGGCTGTTTTTAGAGATTATCTACCATAAACCTTAAGAGAACTATCATTTTCATATTACCCATTCTTTAGCTCCATCCAAGACCTTGTTGGGACTGCTGTTATTTATGGAAGCTCATGGGAATTAGTAAATGAGGATTTGTGAACCTTTTGCAAATGTAAGGACAATTTTATACAAGTGTGTTTGTGTTTGTGTTCGTTTCGTTTTTCTTGGAGAAAAAAACAGGAGTGCTTAGCAGTCAAATGCTTAGGCTTAGGAGCCTCCTACTATTTCCCATTAAATCTAGGCTGTGCAACTTACTAAGTTGTGTCATTCTTATTTATGAAATGAGTATAATGTATGTGTTTTGTAGGTTGTTGTGAGGTTTAAATGAGGTACTACGTGTAAAGATCTTAGCACAGGGCATGGCATATAAGGGCCCGATAAATATTTGAGTATGGTTATCAATAGCATTCTAAACAGGTCAGTGAGCACCAAAGGAGTAAAACCATGGTCTTGGACTCTCTGGGCTCAAACTTGATATTAAAATAGATCATCAGAAATCTACATTCTTGGACTAACTTACTGAAGTCTCTAATCGAAGTACAGGAGGGTATCAGGCTGAATCAGGTGTTTATGTAAGAAATGGGCAGGAAGAAAATTTCTGTGGTCTGGTGTTAAGGTGGCAATATTATGTTACAGCTGTGTCCCGTTGCCCTCTGGTTTCCCACCACCCAGATGGTCTTTTTTGCTCATCTACCTGATCCTTGGTTCTCTGTTCTTGTTGCCTTGTTTCTTCATTTACTTGGATTTTCTTTTCTGATTCTTACCCATTTGAATACTCCTGATGCCATATTTGGACATGTGCTTTAGGACTGCTAACCCTACCTATGCCAACGCATCTCTCAGAGTCATTTAGGAAAACAGAACCTCTATGAAGGTTATGAAATAAGGCACTTGACTATAGACATAAAGACCTTACTGGACAAAGCTCAGGAAATAAGTGTCCAAAGAGAGAGTTAGTGGATCAAAAACAAGGCTCTAACCAGTTTTCCGGAAGCACAGGGAGGACAAGTTGGAGCTTACATGGGACTCTGGGAAGCCAAGCAGGTCCAGCCGCTGGGATGAGACTGCAGAATGCTGGTGAAGTCAACTGCACGGTGTTGTCTCTGTATCTGGTAGTCGTTCTTGGGTGGTTGTTGATAAGCAGGCTATCAGTTGAGAAGAGATGAACTTGGAGTGGAGGAGAATGGAGCCAGGTTGGAATCTGTTGGCGTCTCTGCTTTGCCTGTCGCATCTAATCACACTGACTTCTGGGGACTCACGGCTGCTGCTTCACTTCTGGCATCCAAATGTCATCATATTTTCTTTGGGCCAGATCTAACTTGGAATCCTATAGGGCAGAGATTCTTGGAGACTTGGTTCCAGCGTTGCCAAGTACAAAGTACCACACTTCTTGATTCTTTTTTCTCACCGCGTTAATATATCCAGAACTTCAGGCAAGAGATGCTCCTATCCCCAGGCTTTGCCCTAGGAGCAAACACTTAGCTAGGCTATCCATAGTAAGAAAACTGGACAATGTGCGTCTGGTTACAAATTATAACACTTATTGTAATTCACCCTGTTTTCCCTGTTTCTTTGGCTTCCAGGCAATTCAAGTGAATTTTGTGCCACCTAACAGTAACTAGCTTTTGCTATTTTTTTTTTTTAAAGTAAGCTCAACACCCAATGTGGGGCTTGAGCTCATGACCCCTACCTAGATCAAGAGTCACTTGCTCTACTGACTAATCCAGCCAGGTGCCTCTTTTTCAGTAATTTTATCTCCATTAATTCTCCTCATAACATGGTTCTTATGTATTAATTTTTATTTTTTATATTTATATTATTAATCACTACATATTTAAATATATAAGGTAAGGATGTTTATATTTTAAAATGTTTTACTTTTAAAAATAGATAACAATCATATAATTAAAATATCCAAAGTATAAAATTTATATACAGTGAGAAGTCTCCCTCCCAGCCTGCCTCTATGTATCGAGTTGCCATCCCCCCATGTCCTATGCTCTTGCCAGAAGTTTTTTTTAAATGCCTATAGAAAAATACAAATTTATTTTATTTATTTTTATCTCCACCTCTTTTTTTATTCAAATGGTAGCATGCCAAGCATATTGCTCTGTACATTTTCTTTTTCTAATTTTTTTTTAACGTTTATTTATTTTTGAGAGAGACAGAGACAGAGTACAAGCTGGGGAGGGACAGAGAGAGAGAGGGAGACACAGAATTCGAAGCAGGATCCAGGCTATGAGCTATCAGCACAGGGCCCGATGCCGGGCTCAAACTCACAAACTGCGAGATCATAACCTGAGCCGAAGTTGGACACTTCACCAATTGAGCCGTCCAGGTGTTCCTCTTTTTCTTTCTGTTAAAGTTTATTTCTGAATTTTGAGAGAGTGAAAGCGTGAGTGGAGAAGGGGCAGATGGAAAGGGAGAGAGAGAATCCCAATCAGGCTCTGTGCTACCAGTGCAGAACCTGCCTTGGGGCTTGATCTCATGAACTGTGAGCTGAAATCAAGAGTTGATGCTTAACTGACTGAGCCACCCAGGCACCTCTACATTTTATTTTTTATATAACAATCATGGGAGTTATATTTCATTTAAATACCCATGGGAGGCTCTTCCATATAAATATATATAAATACAGAAGATATTTCTCTTCCTCTGGGAGAGGTAAAATAGGAACCATAAGGTGGTAAATGATGAGCCAACTGTAGGATACATTCCAAAGATCAATCAAAACAATTTTTGTTTCATTTGTTGTGCTGAATCGTATATACTAATTAGCTATGCCTTTTCTTCTGGAATCATTGGTCATTCATTAATTGCTTTGGGCTCATTCTCCCTGCCATAGTTTCTAAGTCAATCCTGAAATATGTAAGAATCATCTTCAAAAGCAAATGGTCTCAAATGACTAAATCTGGTACAGTCTCCGTCGCCAGTGTGCCTGGAGTCATCCTCAGAATCAAGGAAGGCTAGCCTTTCTTCACACTAGCTTGACCACACTGCTTATCTTTGACTGAGGTTTTGCCCCAGGCTCCCAATTTGTACTCCAGTCACTCCTTCATTTGCGGTTGGATTCCTGTCCTGAAACCTTCTCATTGTTGCCCCTGATTAGCCTTGCCAACATCTTCCTCAAGGACAGATGTTTCTCTCAATGCTCTCTATCTTCCTGGAACAATAGTATTAGAATTCGGTTCAAAATAAATCCTTTCGGAATCCCACTGTTTACAATCACTTTCCTCATGTTTTATCGCCTCATGGAAACTCTCGCAGCCACTTCTCAAGTGGTTGATCAGACTCCCAGGATACTGCTAAATTAAATCCAAGTTCACCATTTATCTGTGGATATCCAGCTTGTACTAATGGTGACTCACATGGGGGATTATCCCTGAATCTTACCCAAGTTCCCTCTCTCAGTCCTCCAGATCCCGTGTCTTTACATTTTTCTTCTTGTTTGCTACTCAAATCCCGGCACAGCAGGAAACCAGGCACACCTTATTTATGACTCATTCAACCTTGTGTGTGTTCTGTTCCTTGTGTGTTCTGTTCATTGAGAGAGTGAAAGCGTGAGTGGAGAAGGGGCAGATGGAAAGGGAGAGAGAGAATCCCAATCAGGCTCTATGCTACCAGTGCAGAACCTGCTTTGGGGCTTGATCTCATGAACTGTGAGCTCAGAACTCAGAACCTTGTGTGTTCTGTTCATTATATTTATGAATCAGACAGTAGAAATAATAAAATTGTTGCATAACCTATTTGACTTACACTGATGTTGATGCAATTTTAAAAATATATGCTTTTACGAAAGTTGTAACACCCAGAAAGTATTTCAAAGAACAAAGCAAGACAAGCACACAGGTGCTTTACAGATCACTGGCCAACGAGTAGCACGTGTGACTTAATACTGGTGGGTTCTTTCTAGGATTATAACGTTTTGAATTTTACTACGTTTCATGTCTATTAGTTAGTTATTCGGTCTATTTCCATTTAAATAATAGGTGAGCCATATTAGGAAAGAATTACCCTGAAATGAAGCTGTCAATCCGTGTTTTTCTATCAAACACTTCACAGCCTAAGTACCCATTCACTTCATCTGGCAGCATCTTACAGATAGAAACATTATTTACATTATCATTTGCAGACACATATTATGTCTAGTGGGCTTCTTTAAGTATGTCATCTGTTTATTGTACAAGAATGATAACCCTGGGGCATCTGGCTGGCTCAGTCAATTGAAGATGCAACTGTTAACCTTGGGGTTGTGAATTTGAACCCCAAGTTGGACATAGAGATTACCTAAAAAAGAAAAAGAAAAAGAATAATAACCCTAATTGACAAAATATGTGGTATCATTACAGATAATATTAAATAGGGATTTATTCCACATATACTTTGAGCAACAGATCCTTAAAATCAGACAATAAGAGCTAAGATTTTCAGCTGGCATAAAATAAAAGCACATGCCTTTCTGCTTATATTCCACAGTATCTTCTATTAATTAATTGTACAGGAACACAGAGGACAATATGTGTTTTTTATAGGCAAATTGGCCGTTTTTATGATTTCCCCCCAGTGTTTACTTGTCGTCAATAGATTTTTTTTTTTTTATCACATTTCCCTTCTAGAGCAAACTCTTCCTCCTAATTATTCAGAGTATGATTTCCCTCTTTATGCCTATTCAATAGGAAGATGAAAGTGATGTTTCCTAAAAGAAGGCCTAGAATGTGCAAAAATATGTCTTCTTACTCGGTGCTTGAAAGGAAGCAATTTCTGCATTCATGGCATAAAATTAAAATTCAATGAGGAAAATTGGATACAGTGATTTGAAAGTAAAAGGAATAAATCGATTCTCCAAATCTTTAGCTTTTTGTTAGCACTCTTATAATTGCTGTTAGAAAAGCAATTTACCTCTTAGAAATGCTGGGGGCAAATGCCCTTGTTAGCTGAAAGGCATGGGCATAGAGTCAGATGGGGACTGTAAATTAGTTTAGGTAGGTCTCTGCCGGCAGTGCGGGCTGTATGAAGCACTCACTGCATCTCAGTTGGCTTATTCACTCACTGGGAAGTCAGGCGTGAAGGGGTGGCCACGTGTGCATGCTTGGAAGATACCTGAAGCACCCAGGGCTTTTCCCTGCTAGGTGCCGATTGAGTGCAAAATCCCAGGCTGTGTTTGGGCCACAAAGAGGCCCGTTCTCAAAGTAACCCTTTACATTTACTGGGTCAGCTTCGACAGAAAACCTTGAAGTCTGTGATTGAAATCCAACTTGGAGAAGAGAAATGTCAGACAAAGGTTACATGCGGAGAGCAAATTTGAAGAGTGGCTACAACAGGAGGTGACTTGGATTTCCTCCAAGTTCAAGTGTGAGGACGCCACAAATCAGGCTCCAGGTCACCTGCTCCGCCCTTACGCTCTGGCTCAGTCACCCTCTCTCAGGTCAATTAAAGAATTACATTTTTCAGTAGGTATTTTATGTGCGACAGAGTTTTCCTGAATGCCTACCCCTGTGATGATTACTGTCATGGCATAGAAATATTAGTCTTAAGCATCTGGTAAGATTATTAAAGAGATAGTACAACTAAAAAATATGACATGACAGGTGGTGATCGTATATTTAACTCACATAAAATGGATGGAATATACCACAGGAATTTAAAGAAAAACCAGTGTTAGATGACTCTTAAGGGACTAGAGTTTATGAGACTTATAAGATGGATGGGATTTGTCTGTGCAGGGGGACACCAGTAGGGTGACTGGGTCAGACCCAGTCCTTGTTCCCCTGTCCCCACATCCCTATAGGCTAGCCTACTATAGACTCAGCCCTGGTCCAGTCTCTAAGCCACCCTAAGTGGGGCATTTCTGAGTTTTTATTGGCTAAAGGCTCTCAGATCTCTTTTGTTGCTGAACAGGCCCAGAATATGAAGTCCTGGTGATGACTAGACCACTCTTTTATTTCAAAGTTCACACATTTTGGTGGGTTAAATTGCACCCCCCTCCGTCTCTCCAAATAGGTTGAAGCCCTAACCCCTGGTACCTGTGAGAGTGACCTTACTGGGAAATTGTGTCTGCAGATGTAATCAAGTTAACATGAGATCACACTGGATTAGTGTGGGCCCTACTTTAATGACTGCTATCCTAATAAGGAGGGCATTTGAACCTAGAGACACATGGAGAGGAAAATGAAGAGACAGAGTCACATGGGGAGAAGGCCATGTGAAAACAGAGGCGGAAATTGGAGTGAGGAAGCTGTGAGCCAGGGATGGCTGGCCAGCTCTGGACATGGGGAGAGAGGTGGGGATTTATCTTCCCTAGAGCTGGCAGCTGAGAGGGAGCACGGTCTTGCCAACACCCTGACCTTGGACTGCTAATCTCCAGAACTTGTCAGAGAAGGAATTTCTGTCATTTTAAGCCACCCAGTCTGTGGTAATTTGTTACGGCAGCCCTAGGAAACTAATACGCGTGGATTTTGCAAACATTCAAGAGTTTCTTCCAATTTTCTTCTGGCACCTGCTTACTTTTATTCCCAGGACTACTTTTTGGCCGCTGTTTCCGACAATCAACTTATACAGCATTGATGAGGTCAGTAGTAATCAAAACAATCCAAACAGCAGACTGGTTAAAGAAATGATAGTTTATCGCTATAGTGTTTGCTAGGCAATCACTCAAATGAGGTAGAGAGATACATTTCTTATTATGGAAATGATATCTCTGAGTGGGAAAGGCAAGTCACCCAACGGTATGTATTATGATATTTATTATTTTAAAATATACATGAGTGCAAAGCTACATAAAAACAAATGTGGAAAGGAATATGTCAACAGGCAAATAGTGGTTACCTGTAGGTAATAGGATCTGGGGATTAAAAAAAATGTTTATTTATTTATTTTGAGAGAGTGCTATGTGGGAGGAGCAGAGAGAGATTGAGAGAACTCCCAAGCAAGCTCTGACCTGTCAGTGCAGAGCCGGACACAGGGCTTGATCCCGTGAACCAGGAGATCATGACTTGAGCCAAAACCAAGAGTGGGTCACTCAATGGACTGAGTCACCCAGGCACCCTGAGATATGGGGGATTTCTATATTCTTATTTACTAACATCAATTTTTTAATTCATCTAAAGAACATTTATTCATTATAAGATCTAAAGTTATTAAATTATTGGGCAACAAAAAGTACCATTTATTATATTCCATTGCATATTTCTCATATGCTAAGCTTTTCTCTTTGGCTGCTCTAAGCGTAATACTATGCCTTCAGTTGGATTATGTTTTACTGCCTCCAGCCAGAAATACAGAATATCTGCTCTTTTTGTAAAGCAGGATTATTTTATTTTATTTTATTTTATTTTATTTTATTTTATTTTATTTTTTTAAAGTTTATTTTTATTTATTTTGAGAGAGAGACAGAGAGTAAGTGGGGGAGGGGCAGTGAGAGAGGGAGACAGAATCCCAAGCAGGCTCTATGCTGCCAGTGCAGAGCCTGATGCGGGGATCAAACTAAAGAACCGCGAGACCACGCCCCAAGACGAAATCCAAAGTCCCTTGCTTAACTGACTGTGCCACCCAGGCGCCCTGAGCAGGATCATTTCAATAACCAAATGAGAAGTCTCTAATAGAGATACAAATGTGTATGCATTTGCTATTGCTATTTAAACTCTAAACATCGTGCAACGTTATCTATCTACCTATCTATTTATTTATTTAAAGTTTTATTCATTTAAGTAATCTCTACACCCAATGTCAGGCTCAAACTCATGGCCCCAAGATCAACAGTCACACGCTCCTCAGATGAGCCAGCCAGGCGACCCCATTGTGCAACATTTAAACAAAACAAGGTTAGAGGCTCCCTATTATATTAAATGATGCATGCAAACAATCTCTTCTCCTCTAGTGTTTTTTAGAAATGGCTACAAAGTAAATTATTCCCCAGGCACTGACCACATGGTATGTTCTTCCTCAACAACCACCCCACCCCGACTTAACCTATTACTTCCGAAGCCCACGGTCTGGGATGTGAGCTCTTGTAGGACCTGGACTCCACCTACCTCTGTGTGTCGGGGGGTGAGGTTGGGGGAGCCCTGCACTTGGGCAGGACTTGTGAGCTCACCGTCCAACCATGACATGGATTGCATGTCTAGAATCATGTTTCTTTGTCTTGCCGGAGCTAAAATCTCCCCCTCATGCCTCCTGTCCTACATCAGTGCTTCTTAATCCCTCTGGGTCATGGACATAGTTGAACATCTACTGAAGAGCAGGGGTTCCTTCCTGGAAAAGTGCTCAGATACACAAAATTTTCACATACAATTTCAAGGCTTTTCATGCTACTTAAAATTTGCTTGTGACCATGGATGATGGGGTAAGACCCTCTTCTGCCCTGAAATCGGTCTGGCTCGGTCTGTTCAGACCACGCGAGTCCTTCCTGCTCATTACGCTTTTGCCACTGATGTTTTGTAGGACTTTTTACTCATAGTGCCTTATCCCATTTGCTCTAAATCATGTATTTGTCTTGGTTTTCTTCTTGAAGATAAGGACTCTTATAACTCTTCATATGGCCTAAGGTTTCTGCAGAAAATGTCCTTACCTGCAATAGTTTCTCCTCGAGTATTTGCTGATGCGAAGGTCTCGTCACACTGGACTTTTCTACCTTACATTTGCAATTATATTTTTGTGGTTTTATATACAGTTTTCGGATAAAGCCCAAAGATTTGATAAACCTATAACTCAGCTCTTCATGGGGTGGGGTAGTACAAACACTGTTTGGAAGCAAATAGACCAAGGTTATACCCTAGCTTTGCCACTTATTAGCTTACAGGCTGAAAATCTTCATTTCTGTTAATATCCTTTCTATGTGTGGGTATGATGAACGTATATATATTGCAGGGTGAATATTACGTGACTATTCAAAGAGCCTAGCTTGGTAACTCATATGAAGGAGGCTCTGAAAAACCAGAGTTGTTACCTTCTTTAGAAAACACTTTGAGCTTCATTTTGCTACATGTGGTTTCTCTTTCTGACTGGTAAGGGGAGAAGGAGGCTTGTTTGCTGTTGCAAATTCCCAGGGCCACATACAAGGCTGATTGATGCTTATTTCCAAAAGCTAAATGCATTTTCTTAGGCAGTCTTTTGTCATTTTAGTTATTAAAAGCCTCAGACAATTTCTCAGTATTCATATTTCCTTATTGAAAGGAAATTATTTTCCTCCCGTCACCCAGCATGAAGGGAAATTCACTTCTTTAATAAGACGCACAGTACCACACAAGAAAAACACTGAAAGTAAAAGCTGACTGAAACGTACGCTTTATTGGCTTATCTCTAAATATTTCTGTCACACACTTTTTTAGTTTTACAAATTATTTAAAAAAAAAAGAGAGAAGACTTACTACGAATTAAATATTGTACATGGAAGTTAAAACCTGATAAAGCCCATGGGCCTTGGTCACTATGTTTTGTTGTCATTTTCATAGCTGGACCCATTCCCCCTCCCCACTCTCCCCCCCCCCCCCAACAATTTAATCCCATTACATAAAGTAAATTCTGGAAAAACAAAATAGAGTTTGTTTGTTTTAAATTTTATTTATTTGTTTATTTATTTTGAATATAATTTATTGTCAGATTGGTTTCCTTACAACACCCAGTGCTCATCCCAACAAGTGCCCTCCTCCCTGCCTGTTTGTTTGTTTTTTGAATTGAGCCACGGAAGCTGCTCAGCATGGGTGCCTTTCATTTCCACCCAGGGGTTTCTTTGACAAGGACCCGGGAGCTGGTGGACAGAGCTTCATCTGGAGAACACGTCCCTCAGGTGCACTGGCCCGAATCCAAGGACGCTCTGCTGTGGGATTCACATAACAAGCAGTGACTTCCCCCATAGTCTGCTGGTGCCTTTTGTTGAACCTTTGAAACGGGACCTCTGAAGCTTCCATTATTTTTTTTTAAAGTTCATTTATTTATTTTGAGAGAGGGAGAAGGGGAGAGCACATGGGGGAGGGGCAGAGAGAGGGGGAGAGAGAGAATCCTAAACAGGCTCCATGCTGATAGTGATGAGCCCAGGGTGGGGCTCGATCCCACAAACTGTGAGATCATGACCTGAGCCACAGGTTGGATGCTTAACCAACTGAGCCACTCAGGCGTCCCTGAAACTTCCATTAATTTTTAATGTTAACGTTAGAAAAGGAACTGCATGTGAATTAATAAACTATAATTTTGCTCACTTGGATTTGTTCTGTATTCTCTATCACACAATGACTCTATTTTAATAAAATAAAAAAAGCTTGATTCTGATTCTCCCAGTAGGGCCTATTGGGGTTATATTCCAGTCACTGTGTGGTGTCTCCTTCAAGTCCCTGTGATAGTGGGTTTTATGTGTCAGTTTGACTGGGCCACAGGTGCCCAGACATTTCACCAAACGTTATGCTGGGTGTGCCTGTGAGGGTGTTTCTGGATGAGATTAGAATTTAGAGTCGGTAGATTGACTGCCTGATAGGGGTGGGCCTCATTCAATCAAATGAAGATCTGAATAAAATCAAAAGGCCCAATAAGGAGAAACTCATCTTTTATTTTTTTAGTTTATTTTAGAGACAGAGAGAGAGTGTACAAGCAGGGAAGAGGGACAGAGAGAGAGAGGGAGAGAGAGAGTGAAAATCTCAAGCATTCTCCACACTCCGTGTAGAACCCAATGCAGGGCCCCATCCCACGACCCTGAGATCACGACCCGAGCCTAAATCGAGTAGGATACCCAACCGATTGGGATCTCCACTGACCGAGCCACCCAGGTGCCCCAAGAAGAAATTCATCTTGAAAGAGGATTTTGGCCGCCTCCGTTGTGACCTCATGCTTTCTAGTTAGGTTCTTTCCAGCGCTTCTCTTTGGAGAAGGAGACCCTGAGGGCAACGCATCTGCCGAACCGGAACTGAAACAACCCCCTCAAGCAGTAAAGCTTGACTCAGCAAGACTCCTGCCTGATTGACTCCAAAACAGTGATGGATTTGACCTTCACTGCCCACCTGCAGGTACTCACCCACCTTTGCCCCACATTTTCCTCATAGAAAGGCTTCATGTAAGCCCCGGGGGACAGGCTTTGAGAAGCTAGTCTGCTGTCTCCCCAGTGTTGGTCTCACGGGAAAAAAAAAAAAAAAATGCCTTTCTTTTTCACCACCCCTGCCTTTAGATTTTGTCAGTGGCTGAACTTGGCCTGTTTGGGGACCCCCGGAGCCAGGTGCTCCTGGACCCCTGCACCCCGGCTGCAATCTTCCCTGACTGCCTCGACCTGGGGCCTAAGCATCGGAGACACTGAAACACCGGCTCTTTTTTGGGTCTGGAGCCTGCCCGCTTTCAGCCGGGGACTTATACCCGTCCGCCTGTCGGAGGAGGTCATCGAGAGGCCGTGACCTCGGGTTGACCCGTGTGCGGGACCCCCAGTTGCTCGGCCCCTCCCCTGCCCTCGGAAACTCTGCTCAGCCTTCCGTCTCCACGGCCGGAGCCGTCTGCAAGGACTGCAGCCGCGGGAGGGCAATGGACAGTACGTGCTCCGGGTCCAGGTAAGGTGTCCGTGTAAACTTTTAAGACTCTGGCAGGCTGGTGGGGAGACCTGCTCGTCTTGCACGCCTAATACAAGCCTCAGAGGTGAGTTCCCTGGCTCGTTAACCTGCCGCCGGCTGATCTGGAGAGGCTGCCCTTTCTTCCTGCACGGAGGGAGGTAGGTGGTTTGCGAATCAACACTGCTCTCTTGCTTCTCTGGTCGTGGGCCTGAGACAGAGTCTCCACCCTTGGCTTTCCTGGGTCTCCAGCCGGCGGGCTGCAGAATTTGGGACTTGTCAGCCTCCATAACTGCGGGAGCCAACTCCTTGGCATACATCTCTTTTCTTTCTGTAGGCACGGCCTACTGGTGCTGTTTCTCAGGAGGGCCCTGACTCATGACAGTGTGGTACCCTAAACCCTCTTTCCTGGAAAAATGGGATGGAGTAAACCATGAAGTCATCCTACTGAAGTTCTTTGTCAGTGTGATGATAATTTAAAGTTCGGGGCGCCTGGGTGGCTCAGTCGGTTAAGCGTCCGGCTTCGGCTCAGGTCAGGATCTCACGGTTTGTGGGTTCGAGCCCCGCGTCGGGCTCTGTGCTGACCGCTCAGAGCCTGGAGCCTGTTTCGGATTCTGTGTCTCCCTCTCTCTCTGACCCTCCCCCGTTCGTGCTCTGTCTCTCTCTGTCTCAAAAATAAATAAACGTTGAAGTTTGGCTTCTTCTGGACGGCTAACCGGCCCTCGTTTTCTTGGTCTGGTATTCCCAATGTTTTCTGAGTTACTGTCAATGTGTTTTTGAATTTTTTAAGTTGCTCTTAGTGCATTGTGAAGTTTGAGACAAATTGGTTCCAAGACAGACATTGAAATCAGATTAGGATAGTGAGATGCTGCCCAAGTCATGAATCACTTAATAAAGTGATTAGATCTTCAAAAAAAAAAAAAAAAAAAAACAAACCTCAAATCAGACTGGGAAGGAGGTTCCACCAACAATAAAGAGTATTTTTTTTTTTTTTTAACAACATTTAGTATGATTAAGGTGTGAATAAATAGTGCCTGGCTAAGTGGAAAGAGGTTGGCTTTTGGTGTCAATAGTAGAATTTCAAGATCAAGTTGTATCACTGATGAGCTTTGTGGTTTTGGGTAATTTATATAATCACCTCGGGTCTTCATTGTTTTCACTTGAAAAACTGTGGCAGTGATGATGATTGCAATAATTCTAGCTCCACACAGGACACTGTGTTTTTATGGGGGAAAAATGGAATGATGAGTGTGAGGTTGAATCAGCCAATCACAGCCATCCTTGAAAGTTGAGCTCAATTGCTGTTTTTCACCATAAAGTCTTCTCTGATCCTCTTTAAAAAATTTTTTTAAAAATGTTTTGTTTATTTTTGAGACAGAAAGAGACAGAGCATAAGCTGGGGAGGGGCAGAGAGAGAGGGAGACACAGACTCCAGGCTCTGAGCTGTCAGCACAGAGCCTGATGCGGGGCTTGAACTCGCAGACCATGAGATCATGGCCTGAGCTGAAGTCAGATGCTTAACCAACTGAGCCACCTGGGCACCCCTTCTCTGATCCTCTTGTTTTCTCTTTTCATCTGTCCCATGTTGTGTACACACCGTCACTGATTACTTAGTTCTAATCTCTACTTTTCTTATGGCGACTTTATTCCTTGAGGTTAGAATAATTAAAAGTGTAGGTTTCTGAAGACAGAATTCGTGTCCTAGTCATTCTTTTGCAGTCTAAACTATTCATAAAACATTTCGTGTGTGTCGTGAGTGTTCACAAAATCAGTTGGGGGGTGAAGCCAGACTTGTTCCAAATGAATCTCACAAATGATCAATTCATGGGTTTACTCAAAATTTGTTTTTTAAGTAATCTATAAAATATATGTTTTTTTTTAGGGGATGGCTTCCATATTCTTTTTAAAAATGTATGGACTAAGATAACGATGGGGCATTTTGGGGTTATCTGGTGTTACCTGTGGAAGGAGGGGATCCTCCCAGGCTATTTTGCCCTCTGAAGGAATCTTTGGAACTTTGCATAATGTTGGGACCAGGGGAAGGATCCTTCCAAAACTGAAATGGAATGCCTTTCTACCAAGTCAGTTGGAGCACTGTGGGAAATTTTAACTTTTTTACAGGGACTAAAGTCAGGAGATGTTTCTTGCTCTCATGAGATTTTTGGGCCCTGGACTTGTAAATTTATACATGCTACTCATGGGAGCACAAAACTCATGTAGCGGCTGTCCTGTAAGTTCAGCTGAAGTTTAGCTCTGCAACCCATGTTTAGTACCCAACATGGTCATCCATCCAGGTAGAAAACCATTCTAGTTCATCTGACCACGGAAGGCACTAAATAGCATGCAGGGGTGATGAATTCATGGAAAGACCTTTGATCTGTGGTCCTGAAACTTTAGTGCACATTAGAATCACCTGCAGTGCTTTAAAAAATCCTGATGCCCCAGGGAGCATCCCATACCAATGACATCAGAATGTCTGGGGCTGGGAGCTAAGTGATTCCAACGTCTAGCAAAGCCTGGGAACCATTCAGTGCCTTGGACCGTCCCTCTGTCTCTGAACATCATACTCTTTAGTGTGCTAAGATTTTTGTGGTTTTCCTCCAAGTACTTAGTGGACGTGGACCTTATTTTGGCTTCTGGAATAGCTTTCTCTATAGCTCCTCCAGACTAATCTATTCCCTGTTACTTGCCTGACCAATGGGTACGAGTACTTTTAGACTTTAGTTCTCCCTAGGTCTCCTGCCCTGTCTGGTCTTGCATTAATTAATGTCTCATATGGAGACATTTTCTAAAATGTAAGACCTGAAGGAGGATTCTACTATATTTACTGAAGTAGGAAGTTTAACTTTTGGCCAAGGAATCTCTGATATTCCATTAAGTTGCCCAGTGCAATGGAGTGTTTACTTTAGAACCGTGGCTTCTAAACTTGTCTGAGCATTGGAATCACCTGAAGCTGGGGGTAGGGAAATGAGATATTGGCCAAAGGGTACAGCCTTCCAGTTGTAAGATGAATAAGCTCTGGGGGTCTAATAAACAGCATGGTGATGAGAGTTAATACTGTATTATGTAATTGAAAGGTGCAAGGAGAGTAGATCTTAAGTGTTCTCATCGTACCAAAAAATTGTAATTCTGTGAGGTATGTTAACTAACCTTATTGTGGTAATCATTTCATGATACATACGTGTATCATATCACAGGTATATCTTGATCTTATGCAATATTATCTGTTAATTCTATCTCAGTAAAGCTGGAAAAAACCCCACCCGTAAACACAGCCTAACTCCTAGCAAGATCGACATAAAAACTCACAACAAATGGTCTTTCCTCAATTCCTAGTCCCTGAGACATCATGTGTGACTTTCAACAAAAAATTAGTAGGTATGCTAAAAGACAAAAAAAACCAACAACAACAACAACAAAAAACAAAAACACAGTGTGAAGAGACGAGGCAAGCAATACAACAGGATGTAGATATGGCAGAGATTTTGGAATTTAAATTCCTGGAGGCCGGGAATTTAAAATAACTATGTTATGGTCTCTTATGAAAAAAAGTGGGCAACGGGCAAGTTACACAGAGAGATGGAGACTCCGAGGAGTCAAAAGAAATGCTATAGGGGCACCTGAGTGGCTCGGTCGGTTGCGTATCCGACTTCAGCTCAGCTCACGATCTCACAGCTTGTGGGTTCGAGCCCCACGTTGGGCTGTGTGCTGGCAGCTCGGAGCCTGGAGCCTGCTTCGGATTCTGTGTCTCCCCCTCTCTCTGCCCCTCCCCTGCTCATGCTCTGTCTCTCTCTGTCTCAAAAATAAGTAAACGTTAGAAAAAAAATGCTGTAAGTAAAAAACAGTGCAGCAGAAATGAAGGGCTGATCGGTAAACTGGACACGGCCAAGAAGGGAATCCGTGGGTTTGATGATCCTTCCACAGAAACTTCCCCGACTGAAATACAAACAGAAAGAAAGAATGGAAAAATTGAACAGAATACCAAAGAACCTTGGGGCAGTTACAAAGAAGTGAGCTATGCGTAACAGGAACGTCAGTAGGAGCAGGAAGAGAAAGCAGCAGGAAAACTATCTCTAATAATCATGGCTGAGAATTTTCAGAATTAATGGCAGACCCCCAAATCGTCGATCCAGACATCCGGATAGGTACCAAAAAATCTACAACTCGCCATTAATGTCACAGGAAACCAAAGACAAAGAAAAAATCTTGAAAACCTATAGAGGCATAAGGATAGGAGTTAGGCTGGATTTCTAAAAACTGGAAGCGGCCAAGATATCCCTCAATAGATGAATGAATAAGTAAACCACGGTACGAATGTACAGTTGCATTTGAATCAGTAATAAAAAGAGATGAGCTGTCAAGCCCCCCAAAGACCGGGATGGATCAGAAATGAATATCGCTAAGTGAAAGAAACCTACATACGGAGAAGGCTACATACTGTATGATTTTAACCATCTGACATCATTCTGGAAAAGGCAATTAGGGAGTGTAAAACACAACACAACACAACAAAACAGTTGCTAGGGGTTTGGGACATGAGTGGGTAGGGATGAACAGGGGGCACACGGGGAATTTTCAGGCTGATGAGACCATTTGTATCATGCCGTAACTGCATATATGACACACGTTTGACACAATCCATAGAACTATATAGTGTGGAGTGAATTCTGATGTGAACTTTGGATTTAGCTGATAAAAAAATTTAGAAAGGGGTTCATTCCTTCATTCAAATAACTCATTAAACATTTATTGTGTGCCACTGTTCTTCTAGGTGCTGGGGATATGCAAATGTCCTTGCTTCTAGGGATTTTATGTGGCAGTTGAAGAAACAGATGATAAATCGATACATAAATGTGCTAGGTGATGGTTGGTAAATGCAGGTAAATGTATATAACAATGGTGGGAGGCTGCTCCCACCTACAGGGTGTCAGGGAATGCCTTCCTCTTAAGGGTGGACATAGAAACACATCGAGGAGTCACCTGGAGAGCAGGTCATGTGGGTATCTGTGGAAAGAGGTTTCCAAGGAAAACAAATTGCAAGTGAAGGGTCCTAAAGTGTGAGCGTGCCTGGTGTGCTGGAGAAAAGAGGCCAGTGTGTGTGGAGGAGGAGACAGAATGGAGATGGCGTAAAGGGGGTGTATGGGGGGCAGGGCAGGGAGCGCCATGTTAGGGTTTTGGATTTGGCTCTGAGTAAGAAGGTAAGTCAATGAAGGGGAAATGCCATGGCTCGATATATTTTAAAGAGTTTCTCTAACTTGGGGAGAATGGATTTGGCTCTGAGTAAGAAGGCAAGTCAATGAAGGGGAAATGCCATGGTTTGATATATTTTAAAGAGTTTCTCTAACCTGGGGAGAATGGATTTTTGGAAGGCATGGTCAGAAGCAGAAAAATGCAATAGGTTTCTTTTTCTTTCTTTTTAAAGTCTAGCCAGAAAAATTGGTTTCTGACTGCTGCCATAGTGGATTGATCCACCTTCTCTATTTTCAGGGAGGTTGATGCAAGCAGTTTGTTCCTTACGTTAAAAAAATTTTTTTAAGCTTCAGCATCCAAAATATTATGTGTCTTGCACTATTAGGTGTTTATCCAAAGTATACAAAAATACTGATTCAAAGGGATACATGCACCCTGGTGTTTATAGCCACATTATTAACAATAGCCAACTTATGGAGAGACCCCAAATGTCCACTGACTGCTGAATGAATCAAGAAGATGTGGTATGACAATGGAATACATTGGAGTATTACTGAGCCATAAAAAAGAATGAAATCTTGCTATTTGCAACATTGTGGTTGGAACTACACTGTCTTTGGCTAAGCAAAATAAATCTGAGAAAGACAAATCCCATATGATTTCACTCATATGTTGGATTTAAGAAACAAAACATATGAACATAGAGGAAAGGAAAAAAAAAAGAGAGGAAAACCATAAGAGACTCTTAACTGTAGAGAACAAACTGAAGGTTGCTGGAGGGGAAGTGGGCAGGGAAAGGGCTAGATGGGTGATGAGTATTAAAGAGGTGATGAGCACTGCGTGTTATATGTAAGTGATGAATCACTAAACTCTACTTCTGAAACTAATATTACACTATATGTTAACTAAAATTTAAATAAAAATTTGAAATTAAAAAAAAAACACATATTGTCACCAGGAAGAAGGAATACTAAATCTTAGCCAAAATAAAGATTTGTATGTTATTTTGGATAACAAAGCCAAGAAAATCTTGCTAGTAAAATCCCACGTATGTAATTTCATAGTTTTTTTTTTTTTTAATTTTTTTTTTCAACGTTTATTTATTTTTGGGACAGAGAGAGACAGAGCATGAACGGGGGAGGGGCAGAGAGAGAGGGAGACACAGCATCGGAAACAGGCTCCAGGCTCTGAGCCGTCAGCCCAGAGCCCGACGCGGGGCTCGAACCCACGGACCGCGAGATCGTGACCTGGCTGAAGACGGACGCTTAACCGACTGCGCCACCCAGGCGCCCCTGTAATTTCATAGTTTTCTAAAGTAAGAGATTAAAACACACTGGATGAGGGCACCTGGCTGGCTCAGTTGGAAGAGCCCATGATACTTAATCTCAGGGTTGTGATTTCAAGTCCCACACTGGGTATAGAGATTACTAAAAATAATTAACTTAAAAAAGTTTAAAATACACTTCATGGGTCTTAATTTTCATCACACAGATTAAAACAATAAAATTTCATTTTATAACTAGTCATTTTTAATTTCTCCCTCTCCTTTACATAATACTATATTTGAAATAGCTTTCTTTTCTATCATCAGTGGTACATACACATTAGTATACATATTCAAATGTACAGGTAGTATTTCCAGCAGGATTTAAAACTGCTGTTATTGGGCAAACTAACATAAACGTGAACTGTAATATAAAAATGTTGATTCAGTAGAATAGAAATTAATGTTGCAAAAAGAAAAGGTAAGTAGATAATTTTGCTCCTACTGCCATGTTAATCATTTGTTATTAGAACTAAAATTTTAAACCTCTATCATATTAATATCAGCTATTAATGTATATTTTTGTGTAAATAACAATACCAACTTATAAGTGCCAGTTATTATCTGTGGCCATGAGAAAGTCATAATCTTTTCAAGCCTTTGGTTCCTCATCTGACAAGTAGGAGACTAATAATTACTGTAAAGTTTCTCAATAAATAAAAATAATGTATGGTAACTTCTGGAACAAGGTTAGCACACAAATCTAATGAACTGTAACATTGACAGATGGTTGATATAAGAATTGGTAATCACGGTCAACTCATTTCAGCATTTTCAATTTCGAAGACAATATTTACATTTTGCCTTGTTTATAAAAGAAACAGACAATGTCAAATAAATGTTTAGTGTCTTCTTCGGTTAACACATTGTTTTTCTTTATGATAAACTGTAGAGTCTGAATTTGGATTCAGTAACTAGCAAATAACATTTTCTAGGTTTACAAACATAAATTGTTCCAAGTCCTTTTTTCTCGAAAGGAAACATATATTTAGATACTTATTTTGTATGGGGATCACAGATTTTGGGGAAAGTTTCTTTGAGAGAGAGTATTTTCAATTCTGTGGTTTCCTGGATGGGCTATTGGTAAATGGGTTTTTCAAATCTGTTTGTGTGTGCTGCATTAGATTTCTGTGGGCAACAATCATGCCTTGAGCATTGAGCATTTTTTCAGTAACCATGCCCCTCAGTGTGCTTTTGATTAGAAATGAGAGGATCAGAGACGGAAGAGAATATCTGATGTTCTACCCAACTAAACACCTCATAAAGGACATTCAAATCTTGCCGTAACGTATAAGGGATAGACTCTGTTTCTCAGACTTTGGTGACTAGATGACTTCTCAAAAATTGTAGAACTCTAATTTTGGTTTTTATTTCATAACTAGTTTATGTGATTTTCTACTGTTGGCGGTCTCCTATATTTAACTAAATTTGCTTTTCCGTAATTTTTACTCACCGATTCTGATTTTCCTCCCTTGCATTTCCCAGAATTAGTAGTTTTCCCCAAAGCCAGCCCTTCAACTGTTTAAGGAATTGCTTATGCTAGCATATATATTGTCTTTTTCAAGGTAAACATCTCCGGTTCTGCAGTGGTTATCATGATAACGCTGGTAAAGATGCTAAAGAATATTAAAAAATATATTTTTATTTGAATATAGCTGGCACACAATGTTACATTAGTTTCAGGTGTATGACATAGTGACTCAGCTTCTTCATGTGTTAGGCTATGCTCACGGCAAGTGTAGCTACCATCTGTCACCACACAATGGTGTTACGATACTGAGTATATTCCCTATGCTGTGCCACTTATTCCTGTGACCTATTCAAAACTGGAAGCCTATATCTTTCACTCCCCTTCACCCATTTTGCCCATACCCCCCTACTCCCTCCCTTCTGGCAACCACCAATTTGTTCTCCGTACATATAGGTCTGATTAAGGTTTGTTTGCTTCTTCATTGGTTATTTTATTTTTTCTTTTACGTTTATTTATTTAGAGAGAGAAGAGGGCAAGCATGAGTGGGGAAGGGACAGAGAGAGAGAGAGAGAGGGAGGGAGAAAATCCCAAGCAGGATTCATGTTGTCAGGGTGGAGCCCGACATGGAGCCCGATCTCAGGAAACATGGGATCATGACCTGAGCCGTAATGAAGAGTTGGATGATCAACTGACTGAGCCATCCAGGCTCCCCCTCGTTGGTTGTTTTAGATTCCATAAATGAGTGAAATCATGGTATTCATCTTTACCAATCTAATTTTACTTGGTGTAATGCTCTCTAGGTCCATCCGTGTTGTTGCATATGACACAATCTCATCTTTTTTTTATGGTGGCATAATGTTCCATGGTATATCGTATACACACACACAATGGAAGGTATCTTCCTTAAGGCTGATAAAAAAATATTTGCAGGTGTCATGCACAAAATTAATTTAAATGTAGGACTTGAAACCATAAAACTTCCAGAAGAAAATGTAGGGAAAAGGTTCTTGATATTGGTCTTCGCAGTGTTTTTTATTTATTTTTTTATATGGCACCAAAAGCACAAGCAATAAGCAAAAATCAAGTGTGGCTCTATCAAACTATAAAGCTTCTGCACAGCAAACCAATCAACAAAATGAAGAGGCAACCTAAGGATTGGGGAAAATATTTGCACATAATTATCTGATAAGGGATTACTATGCTGAACATGTAAGGAACACCTACAACTCAATAGTTAAAAAAAAAAAAAAAAAAAGACAGATAACCCGATGAAGAAAGGGACAAAGGATCCGAACAGGCATTTTTCTGAAAAATGTATGCGAAAGGCCAACCGGTGCGTGAAAAGGTACCCAGTATCACTAAATCATCAGGGAAATGCAAATCAAAACCACAGTGATATCCCTTCACACCTATTGTATCAAAAAGACAGGAGCTAACAAGTGCTGGCAAGGATAAAGGGAAAAGGAAACGTGTCCACTGTTGACGGGAGTGTAAATTGGTTCAGCCACTGGAAAATAGTATGGAAGCTCCTCAAATGAAAAAAAAAATTTTTTTTATGTTTATTCATTTTTGAAAGACAGAGACAGGGCACAAGCAGGGGTCGGGCAGAGAGAGAGGGGGACACAGAATCTGAAGCAGGCTCTGGGCTCCGAGCTGTCAGCACCAGAGCCCGATGAGGGGCTCGAACTCACGAACCGCGAGATCATGACCTGAGCCAAAGTCGGATGCTCAGCTGACTGAGCCACCCAGGCGCCCCGGAA
Source organism: Lynx canadensis (assembly GCF_007474595.2). Taxonomy (NCBI): domain Eukaryota; kingdom Metazoa; phylum Chordata; class Mammalia; order Carnivora; family Felidae; genus Lynx; species Lynx canadensis. Next base: position 16,168,900 of record NC_044314.2, on the reverse strand, counting down.
GCTCCTCAGATTTTAAAAATAGGGCTACCATATGATCCAGCGATCCCACTTTTGGGATGAAATCATTAAGGAGATGAATCACTATCTCAAAGAGAGATCTCCTGTTCTACTTAGGGGAACTAAATGTTTCTTTGGTGTAGTTTGAGCAGGAAAAACAAAATGCCTCCTTGCTTCCAAACATTTACCTCAGTCTTAGGTTTATCCAGCTTCCCAATTTCTTAACCTCAATCGTTTCTTTAGTTTCAACCATTTCAATCAGAGGTTCTTTCTTAAAATAGGTAACCAACAATCATAAAATTAGATGTAGCAGCACCCATTTACAAACAATCAGCAGACTAATCTGACTAATCAGTAAGCCTAATAATAACTACGATTTATTATTTATTATGTTCTGTGCACTAGACTAAGTGCTTTTCACTTCATTTACTCATAATAAGCAAGGGGTTATTACCGTATTAAACAAAAGCAGAAGCTGAAGCAAATGAATTTAAGTTTTATTTACTTAAGTAATATCTACACCCAACATGGGGCTCAAACTCACAACCCTGAGATTGTCCTGAGATCAAGCGTCACATGCTCTTGTGACTGAGCCAGCCGGGTGGCCCTCATGGTGCATGAATTTCAGCAACTTGACCAGCCTCTGCTGGCTGTACTAAATGGTTCAGAAATCACTAAAATTCAGGTCATCTGACTCTAGAGCATAAATGTTTGCCATAGTGACTATGTTATCTTTGCAAAGAGAAAAAAAAAAAAAAACCTTGATGGAAGGCAAGACAGGACAGATAGGTATTTCGAGACTAAAAGGATACAGGATGGTTTAGGACACAGGACGTGGCCAAGACCTGGCAAGAAGAAGAGACCTCTGCTGAGCCAGGATTTAGCAGGGGCAAACCTAAGTCACGTGAATAGTTAGACCTCTAGAACAGGCATCTCGATAGTTAGATGGTTGCTTTGAGGCATAACCAATTAATTTCAAAAATTAAGTAAGCATTAGGGACATTAATATTTCAGTGCTATAAAGCTTGATGTCCTATTTAACTATTCGTTTTCTATAGCTAAGAAGGAAGGCTCTGTTTGACAACATTTTACTTTTAATTATAGGGATGACGTGAGTAATAGCATTAATATGTGCTAGGTAATTACAGTGTTAAGTCTAATATTAGTGTAAGAGAACAGTGAATCTTTAATGCATCGAAGAATAAGAAAGCCTGAAAGAATATTGCATAGGCAATTAATTATGATCAGTTTTATGTAAGATATGTAACTGCACTAATAGTCAAAGCATGGTTAACTCCTCACAGTTCATCCAGGAGTGTCGGAAGGATTCAGTGGAAGAGGAAACACTGTGGATTCTGCCTAAGCTTTCGTAAGATTATACCATGGGCTGGCTAGCTTCGTCTAAATTCTTTTTCTCACAGTCATGGTTGCTAGCTATCCAAGATCAATATGTCATCAGGGTTGCTTCTGGGAAGACCTTCATTTATGGCTTGTAGACTTCTGCCTTCTTGTGGCCTCTTCTCCACACACACACACACACACACACACACACACACACACAGCTCTGGTATCTCTTTCTCTTAAAAGGACACTGGTTCTACTGGATTAGGTCCCCATCCTATGAAATCATTTAACCTTAATTACTTTCCTAGAGGCCCTATCTATAGTCACATTAGGGGTTAGAGCTTCAACATACACATTCTGGGGGTTTATAATTCAGTCTGTAACACACTGAATCCCATATGGAAGTCAAGACTGGCCCTGTGGATTGGAGTGGCTAGGATCCAGTGCCCTAGGGCTAGATTGTCTGTGTTTGAATCCTGTTTGGGCAGGGGAGAGAGCTCCTGATCCTTCCCTTCTTAAAACACTCTTTCATGGGCATCTAACTGGGGATGTTAATAACAGTACCTGTCTCACAGGATTGCTGTGAAGATTAAAAACCCAACACAGGGGCACCTGGGTGGCTCAATCGGTTAAGTGGCCGACTTCGGCTCAGGTCATGATCTCGCTGTCCATGAGTTCGAGCCCCGCATCGGGCTCTGTGCTGACAGCTCAGAGCCTGGAGCCTGTTTCAGATTCTGTGTCTCCCTCTCTCTGACCCTCCCCCATTCATGCTGTGTCTCTCTCTGTCTCAAAAATAAATAAACATTAAAAAAAAATTAAAAGAAACCCAACATAAAAGCCCATAGCACAGCACTTGGCACTTAGGCAGGCTCTGAAAACGTTAGATCTTGTTTTTATTGTTGGCTCGGTTTTAACTTCTGGCTAAATTAGTCAATGGGTTACATACTAAGGTTTGAAAAAAATCATATAAAGAATGTTACAGAAAGGTGCAATTGACATTAGAGATATTAGAAAGATCTTATGGGACAAAGCATTTATTTAAGGCAAAAGGTCAACTTGTTTACCTCTTTGTTCCTAAGAAGTAGGAATAAATTATAAAAATAATGTGAGAAAAAAATTGATTTTTCTCATAGCTGCTTGTTTGAAAAATGTCAACCTTACAAAGAATTTACAAGGGTGCAATGACAATACATTAATTACATCATGAAATATGCAAATGGAGGTCAATATTTAGAAGCACGAAATAATACACTGAAAATTTCTCTCACAAAAGTAGCAAATTGTGAATTATAATCTTCATGAAAGCTATAAAAATACAATAGATGTAAAACGAAAACTGTAGAAAAACTAAAGGCATGGTATTATGACATGATTTCTGATTTTGTTCAAGTCACAGTAGGGCTTCAGCACAAAGTTGCTAGCCCCTAATGAAGCAGTTCATAAAGATCTTCCTGGGGATGAGTTAAATCCCCAGGAAGGAATTATATAAATTTATGATACATATAACCTATGTGATTATATAAATTATGTGCATTTCTTAGAATCGTATTAATCATTAGAGTTTTTTGGATTCAGGTGAAGAGAAACTTATTTTATATATGAATACCTGTGATATGTTTCTGTTGAACAGATTGCTTCCAAAATTTACCGGCTTAGAATAATAATACGTACTATCTCATACAATTCCTATGGGTCAGGAATCTGGGAGTGGCTTAGTTAGGTGGGTCTGTCTTGAAATTTTCCACTAAGTTTCAGGCAACATATGGTCACCTGAAGCCTTGGCTAGGCCTCGGGGATCAGCGAGACAGCTGTCTCCCATGGGTCTGGACTGCAGCCCTCGGTTGCTTGCTGGCCGTTTGCAGGACGCCTCAGTCCCCTGCCCATGAACCTCTCCCCAGGGCTGCTTGAGAGTCCATACGACATAGCAGTTTTACTGACCCAGAATCGATAGAAGAGAGTAAGGCAGAGAAGTCTTTATGACCTTACCTTGAAAGTCAGGCAGCACTACACTTTTTGTGAGAGTCAATATGATATTAACTTAGGAGGTGGAGACAGAGGAGAAGGAAGCAGATAGAATCAGAATTCCTAGATCTCAACAGGGTGAGTTTGTGTGTGTGTGTGTGTGTGTGGCAGGGGGTGGGAGGGTTGGGGGGTGTGAGGCAGCCTGGGGGTGGTGATGGAAGGGAATTTGGTGAGGAATGTATGAAGTTGAAAAATAAACCACTAGGACAGCACTCCCCACCACCTTCCTTGTTATCTTACTCCTAATGACCCAACCAAGTTAGAATGAAATCTTAGGAGTTTCAGGGCCGGATCTCCTTTTAGCTTTGTTTTAGGCCCACAGTACAGAAAGCCTCATTCCATAGAGGCCCTGACTTCGTGCTAAACTATATTCCCAGGTAACACCCTTGAGAAGGTATTTATTGTTAGATCGGAGAACAACATCTGTGAACGAAGTGGTTTAGTAACAGAAATGTAGAAATGAGCTTTTGATTGTGAGTGAAGGCTGATACTCATGAAATGTGTGACATAGGTAAAGTGGCTTTCGGGGAAGGTAGGTCAATATTCTCAGTCGTGCATTGTTATTATGTTGTGAGGCTTATGTTGAGCAGTAAGAGGGCTTGGATTTTCATGGGCAGCTATAAATTCAGATTTTCTCTCTTGCTGTCAGGAGTTCAGTTGAGCTGGAGAGAGCTGAGCTGCCAGATGTCGGTGTAGCTCATTCAGGCGACAAGCCAAAATGACAGGAACGGTCAAGCCTCTGGTTACTTCCTCGATAGTATGAACAAGAGGCTAACCCACAGAAAGTGTCCACTCCTGCCCTGTTCCATTCTCACTGCCTAGAGGAGGAGGAGACGGGAGGGCTGTTCCTAGTAAGACTGGCCTGGTAAAGACTTTGCAAGCAGCTGTGGTTTTTAGCCACAGCTCGATTCCTCAGTTGCACTTGCAGTCACAAACCTATTGGCTTGTATTTTTGTACTTAAAAAAAAATTTCTTTTAGTTTATTTTGAGAGAGAGAGAGAGAGAGAGAGAGAGAGAGAGAGAGAGAGAGAACAAGTGGGGGAGGGGCAGAGAGAAGGAGAGACAGAATCCCAGGCAGGCTCCGAGCCATCAGCACAGAGGCTGATGTGGGATTTGAACCCACAAACCGTGAGATCACGGCCCGGGCCGAGATCAAGAGTTGGTCGCTTAACCGACTGAGACACCCAGGTGCCCTGTATTTGTCTACTTTTGATTTGGGGAATACGGTCATTGCGATTCTGGCTTTCTAATTGTGTTCCTTTTATTCTACCTCTGCAAATTTGTAGCTTATACTGACTGTATAATATAAAATTGTTTTTATGGGGCGCCTGGGTGGCGCAGTCGGTTAAGCGTCTGACTTCAGCCAGGTCACGATCTCGCGGTCCGTGAGTTCGAGCCCCGCGTCAGGCTCTGTCTGGGCTGATGGCTCGGAGCCTGGAGCCTGTTTCAGATTCTGTGTCTCCCTCTCTCTCTGCCCCTCCCCCGTTCATGCTCTGGCTCTCTCTGTCCCAAAAAAAAATAAAAAACGTTGAAAAAAATTAAAAAAAAATTGTTTTTTTTTTTAATGATATAAAATTGTTAAAGGCTTTTCACTGAGACATATACTATGAAAAATCAAAGGGCTTTATTAACAATTACAAAAAATAAATACTGGCTCAGTTAGTTAAGCATCCAGCTCTTGATTTTGGCCCAGGTCACGATCTCATGGTTTGTGGGACTGAGTCCCGAGTCAGGCTTCTGGCTGACGGTGCGGATCCTGCTTCGGATTCTCTCTTTCCCTCTCTCTCTGCTTCTCACTGCTTGCTCACGAGTATGTGCTCTTTCTTTCTCTTTCCCTCTCTCAAAAAACAAACAAACAAAAAAACTTGTGAAATGTACTGAACTTACACTAATGTTTGTTGCTCTGGAACAGATATTTCCTTCTTGGTGTAGAACAGCACACGCCCTTCGTGAAATTGGTGAGCATTTTATCTGCATGTTTGTTTTTCTACATCTCTGTACTTTCTCTGTCCTTCCAGAAGAGCAGTGGCCTCATATTGCCATCCCATTTTCCAAGCCTCGTGTTTCATTTTTCCACATCAAGCTGCTTATTAACTAAGTACTTAAACATATGTTCCAAAGTATTTCTTTTTAGTTTGTCACCTGGGGATCACCATCCCCTTCTCCCCCATCTTAGAGATTGGTGTTAGAAGGAAAACAATGTGTTAAATCAATGCGTACTAGAATTTTTATGATTCATAGCCTGCCAGGTCTCATAAGTATGTTTGCTTTTTAAATGAATGCAGCAACAAAACAAGTTGACCCAGATTAATCTCTAGATGATAGATTACGGGCTTCCAAGAAAAGTAATAAAAGAGTAATGGAATTGGAGTCAGGTGGGAGAAGTGGGTGAGGTGAGAGTGGCTAAATAGAAAGAATTTTTATATTCCTAAATTCTGTAGTTTAGATTAATTCCAACTCTACTAGGTAAGTTGACCTGTTCTTTTGCTTGAAGACAGACTGAAAAATTAGGATGAGAAAAATTAAGTAGTCTCATCATTCACTTAATTGCTTAGGCCCAAACCCTTAGTGCCCCTCTTTGATTCCTTGCTTCATCTCCCATCCCCTACCTAATCCGTCACCAAATCCTATAGATGTTTACAGTGTATCCAGATCAAACCACTGCTTATCCTCTCCATGTCTACACTTGGTCCAAGGCACCATTTTGTGTTCCATTACAGCCTAACCTTCCATACTTCCCAGCACTCCTCAACACAGCGGTCACCACGCTCCTCTATAAATGAGGTCAGATTGTGTCAACCGCGCCATTCCCTAGTTCTCAGGTTCAGTGGCTTCCCTTGTACTGAGAAGAAAATCCAAAGTCTTTGCTCTGCTCTGGCCCCTGGCTATCTCTTAGATCTCATTTCCTACCACTCTGTTTTGCTCACCATGTTCCAGCTCCGACAGCCTTCCCTCTGTGCCTTGAACGTGCCAACCATTTTCCTATGCCAACGTATTTATTACTTTTTTGCTGTCATCCTTCCTTCCTCTTCCTCTTAGAGGTGTGTGTGTGTGGGGGGGGAGTCTCCCAGATATCCACATGGTTCTTATCTCAGTCCATTCAGGTCTTTCCTTAAATGTCACCTCAGAGACTCTATGCCCAAACACCCTATCTAGCAAAGCTTTGCTTTCACTCTCTTTTTCCTTATCCTAATTGATTTTTTTCCATAGCTATATCTATGTATAGCATTAGGTTTCTCTAGAGAAATAGAACTAAATTCTCTTCCTTCCTCCCTTCCTTCCTATCTATCTATCTATCTATCTATCATTTATCTATCTCCTATGATGTGACATTGCAAGCTAGAGACCCAGGAAAGCCAAATGTGTAATTCAGCCCAAGTCCAAAGGCCTGAGAACCAGGAACTTCAAGGGCAGGAGAAGACCAACATCTCAGCTGAAGCAGCTAGGCAGGAAGGACTGAATTATATTTAGGCCCTTGGGTGATGCCCATCCATACTGAGGAGGGCAACCTCTTTACGGACTCTACCAGTCAAATGCTGGTTCCATCTGGAAACACTCTCACAGACATACTCGCGAAAAATGTTTAGCCAAATATATGGGCACCCTGTGATCTAGTCAACTTGAGAAATAAAATTAACACACACACACATGCAACACACACTTCACTGTCTGTCTATCTTACTAGAATATGTGCTTCAAATGGAGAAGGACTTTGTGTTTTATTTATTACCATAGCTCTAGGACATTGGGTAGTACTTGACACATAATAGCTGTTTGAATAAATATTTGTTGAATAAATAAATGTTCTAAATGAATAAAAAGGTAAGCGTATATTCTTTACACATACATGAACATATATGTACACAAACATATGTATATTCAAGATTTTATTTTTAAGCATCTCTATACCTAACATGGGGTATGAATTACAACCCAAGGTCAAGAGTCACATGCTCTACTGACTGAGCCAGCCGGGCCCCTGTCTTTTATATATTTTTGATAGAGAATAATAAATCTATTAGATTCAATTCTTATTTTTATTCCTTGAGGTGAAAATCAGGCCCTCATAGCCTAAGCATTACAGAGAAGTAAGAAATGACAAATACCTATCATTAAGGAGCCTACAAGTAGGAGTTTTGTTGATTCTGATAATATCAAGTACCATCACCTGTATTTTCACATTAAAATATACTAGCATTCTCACACAATCAGCCAAAGGAATCACTGAGGCCAAAGAAACTAATGAAAAATTCAGTAATTGGATATGGCCCTTCAATTTTATATCAAGTTCTATAATTAATTTTAAAAAATCCTATAACCATTTTATGTCTGGATAGAAACTATAGTGCCAAGTTTATTGAAGTATGATTTTGTGGGGCGCCTGGGTGGCTCAGTCGGTTGGGCGTCCGACTTCAGCTCAGGTCACGATCTCGCGGTCCGTGAGTTCCAGCCCTGTGTCGGGCTCCGGGCTGATGGCTCAGAGCCTGGAGCCTGTTTCTGATTCTGTGTCTCCCTCTCTCTCTGCCCCTCCCCCGTTCATGCTCTGTCTCTCTCTGTCCCAAAAATAAATAAACGTTAAAAAAATTAAAAAAAAAAATAAAAAAAAGAAATATGATTTTGCCATGATTTAACTCATTTTCTTTAGTACAGTACTTATTCATCTACCTATATAAGATCATTTTGCCTCTTTGGGCTATGTTCTCTCTCAATAACAGTATGCTTCATGTGGTCTGGCTGTTATAAATGCTAGGGGAGCATGAAAATGTTGAATATTTTAGGTTGTGAGCTCATTAAAGCTGTCCTCCAGAAGGCTGAGCACTGTAAAGTAACAAATGAAGGTAATGGCTAATTTTCTAGAAATCTGGGGAGAAGGTATAACCAGGAAAGGAGCTGTCTGTGACATCAGACGCCCCAGGTAGTCCCATTTCCCCAGAGCTATGGCCTGAGTGATTTTAAGAGAGAACAAGGCAGCCCGAAAGCATTATTCCACCTGTGCCGTGGCTCAGGCCCACAAGGTAGAAATCCTTTTTTATAGTCATAGCTGTTGAAAGCCCTGGAAAGAATCAGCTGTAGTGTAGGTGAAGGTCTTAGAGAATCCTGGTGCAATTTCAAAGAAGATTCCATTTCCCATAAAATCTCCCACTTTAGCAGCAAGGTTGTTTAATTATAAATACATTTCATTTACTTTCTTCTAGTCAATACGTATGACTTTTGTTATGATTTGACAAAAATCCTTATTGTACTGCTGATGACCTTTATGTCTCCTGTTTTAATGATTTCAAAGTCATTACGAAAGAAAGCACCAGCAGTTTTGTACATATTTGTTCAAGTCTCTCCTCCACTTCTCTGTTATTTCAACAAAGAACAGGTGGCACATCAAAACCAGCTATGAAAATGGTATATTTACTCCGTTATCTGTCTCAATTTTTTTCTGTTTGGATTTTTTCCATTTGGTATTTCCGTTTAGTATTGTTAAATCCAATTGTAGAATTTCATGTTTTGTTGTCGTTCCATTGAGTATTTGAATGTATATTTTTTGTTTAGGATTGCTGTGGTTATAAAGGGAGTCTAGATACCGTTTTCCCTGCAGCCCATAATAGTTCGTGCTCACAAGAAAGGCTCAGAGGAAAATACGAGAGAGTAGGTGGCTGTAAGACAACATGATCATTACGGTGTTATTAAGATTTTGGCACTCAAGAAAAGCCTTGAGATGTAGCTAATAAGTTACTGAACTAGAATTCAAACCTTATACTCCTATGCCCAAATGCTGAATTCTTTGCATTATATCGGAGTGAAAAGCAGAGAGGGGTTGGGTGGTGCATGTTACGGATGCAGTAGAGAGAAGTAATCATCACGAGCCAAGTGGAACATAGTTATAATAGGGTACCTGACACTATGGAATTATGATATTGAGATTTCAAAAACACGTTTATTCAAAATCTATACTAAATGGCCTTTTATCCAGGATGATGAGTTTTAGATTGGTCATATTTCCAGAATTTGGCTGGGATGTTGTATGTATACACAGTGTAAATTCAATGCTTAAAATCCTTGCTGCCTCTCAAAATACTACCATCATCGAAGTCACGCATTAATAACAAAACCGCGTTCATGTCATTGAAACTGTACGTGACAATGCGTACCGACTGAGCTGTGTCATCGTACGACAGCAGAATGCCACCAGTGGGTCATTTATAGGAAAGTGCGGAGGACAGATGGGTCCAGTTTGTTCACGAAGGTGGCCTAGGGACACAGGGGGCACAAGCTTTGTTCTCTAAGGACTTACCTTTAGAGAAATGAGGAGGAAGGGCTTTTATGTTTGGGAAATGTCCTCTCTGGGTGAGTGGCTTGTGCCAAGAGCTGTAAGGCCCTTTGGGAATAAAGAAATGATCAGTATTATGAGGCATTCTTTCATTCCGGGATCATCAAGCTTTCTGTAAACCTCTTTTGCTCCCTTAGAGGCATCTCTTTGTTCTGGAGTGCTGACTGGTCCTTGTCCTTGCCCCTGGCCCATTTCTCAGCTTCCCCCTCTGCATGATCTGGGTCATTATGGCTCCTGATGCCCCTTGGGTGAATTCCGGCTCCTCATCTGGTCAGTGTTTTTGATGGGTGTAATGAAGCGTCCATAGGAGTCACGCTGACCTGGTTTACATTCTAGTTCCAACACTCCTGATTTAGATCCTCAGCAAAGTTATTTTTTCCTTCTGGCCTGTTAGCTTCATTTCCTCTAAAATGTGGGTTATCGTGTGCTTTTCAAATCAGTTGAAGAAATAACCACGAGTAATCATCTGAAGCATAACCTGCCTGTTCCATTACTCCCAATTCCTCACAACCTGCCTGATTTTAAATCCCCACCTGTCTTATCTGCTGCTGCTTTAAGTCCGGATAAAGGATGCAAGAGGAAACATTTATTTAAAAACAAGAATATGAAAAACAAACAAACCCAGGTCTTTTGACCTATGCTTCATACTCCTATCCAACTCTTTCCTCTTGTACCCTGTAACCTTTTTTTAAGTTTATTTACTTATTTACTCAGAGAGAGAGAGTGGGGAGGGGCAGAGAGAGAGGGAGAGAGAGAATCCCAAGCAGGTTCTGTGCCGTTGGTGCAGAGCCTGATGCGGGGCTCAAACTCACAAACCCATGAAATCATGACCTGAGCCAGAATCAAGAGCCGGACGCTCAACCGACTGAACCACCTAGGCGCCCCCTCCCATTGCTTTTTTTATCTTCTCCCGGATGTGTCACGGTTTACCTACTCATCTGTGACTGATACTTTGAAATTGCCATGGCAACTACAGGCCCTATAAATTCCTGTCCCGGCCAAGGTGGGAGCTTCTCATGTGTCCACTGAGCTGTGAGGCAAGATCAGAGCCTTAGAAGTGTCACCATGCTCTGGACTTCTCTGATGCTGACCGTCAGTAGTTTGGGGGTTTTGCCATGTTGCCAGATGTTATCCCAGCTGTGGTTCGGGGCTGTGCCTGAGGGGGTGAGGAGATAGGTAGTGGGAGCAAGCATAGGGAGGTGGCTGTGAAAAGTTCTGACCTATACCATACGTTACAGAATGAACTTATAATATCCCTTTAGTCCAGATAATATTGTCTACATTTGAAAGATGAGGAAACGAGTCTTGGCTTCGTTAACTGAGGTCACACACTGGATTCAAATTGCAGTCTGTCTGACCTTAAAAATCCATGAGGCTAGGCTGTGACTACAGCCAGCTGGTGAGCCCATTTGGTCTAGGACTGTGATGAGCAGCCACTATCTGCCTGTTTGGACACTGACCCCAGCTCATCTGCTTCATTTTGGGTGTCACCATCATCTCCTTCCCTTACGGCATCTGGCCATGGCTCTCCTGGCCTGCCCTTGACCAAACTGCTCTCTTAGAGAGGGTACTTGTTTTTGTTTGTTTGTTTGTTTTTGTTTTTAGTGTTTATTTGTTTTGAGAGAGTGACTGAGCAGGGGAGGGGCAGAGAGAGAGAGAGAGAGAGAGAGAGAAAATTCCAAGCAGGCTCTGTGCCATTAGCACAGACCCCAACTGGGGGCTCCATCTGACAGACCATGAGATGGTGACCTGAGCAAATTCAAGAGTCAGACGCTTAACCGAATGAACCACCCGTGCACCCCATGGAGAGGGTACTTCTATCTCATATTCACACAGACACGAAAAGAGGCCAGTGGTGACCCAGTTGCATTGGTGACCCAGACAGTTGCTCAGTTGTCTTGGCACTTCGGTTTGTCCCTGTCTTTTATTGAAAACAATTAGTGGAAACGGAAAATGAAAAGAGAAGTTGCCCTCCCTTGGAGTTCCTCCTCTGCGTTCCTTATGTGATGACAACGTCACAGGGAGAACATCTCACCTTCCTTTAGTCAGACTGGATTACAGTCACTCCAAACCAGCCTCACACTAGATGCTGTGGCATGTCTGACCTAATGATGGTGTCGTGGAACAAGGGTAAGTGATCAAAGTAGAATTTGGACAAAGAAAAATCCAGGAGAATTTGGGGGGGAGACAGAACAGATGGGATCACAAAGCCATGACAAAGATCAGGGCAGTCAATCTGCGGGTGGCAGACAAGGAAGCAATTATTTCGAGAAGCAGATTTTATACCAGTTGTTAATCATAAAGAATATATTAGTTTCCTATTTTGGAGGCTTTAGCGTTTATACTTGCTTTGGGACTTGGGGTTTATAAGAATGAAAGTTCACTTTCTGTTCTGATATTCGAACTGTTCATCAATCTAGCGTATTGAATACTATATACTCATTTCTGTGCTAGAAGTAAATCTAAATCTTTTCCTGTTACACCCTAGTCAGTATCCGCAGCCACGTAGAGCTCTTACAGAACGTTTTATTTTTTTATTTTTATTTTTTGAGAGAGGGAGAGAGGGCGCAAGTGAACAAGGGGCAGAGAGAGAATCCCAGGAGGGGCAGGGAGTCAGGGGCGGGGAGAGAGAAAGAGAGAAGCAGGATTCAGGTTTTACATGAAGCGGGGCTTGAGCTCACCAGATGTGAGGCTCAAACTCATGAACTGTGAGATCACGACCTGAGCAGAAGTCAGATGTTTAACGACTGAGCCACCCAGGTGTCCCAGAAAGTTGAAAACTGATGTGTTGCAGAAAGGCGTAGTCTTAAATAGAACTTTTTTCTCCCCCCTGGTATCAGCCACCTTTTAGTGACATGTTCTAAAATAAAGATTCACTATCTACCTTTTTAGGATTACTGTGTTTATATTGTTAAAAGTAAGTATATTTGTGGATCAGTAAATAAGGCAATATGTTAATCATTCAACTATTTCTATTGGGCAACATCATGGGGATTTTGGAATAGTTTCTGAGATCTGGTAATGAACAGATGATTGAATGTTATTTTCAGAAACTGTCCAGAACTCCAAAATCCTAGGCATCTGGTTAGTGTATAATGTGAAGCATAAACGTATCTACTATTGGGGCAAACGGCGATATATGGAATATGTAGACAGAGACTTAATTATAGAAAGTTGGATATAATGGAATAAATCTAATGAGCAGACATATGAGAAATTCAGGGATTTTGTCTTTTAGAATAAAGCTGCCCTAAAGGAAAAATAGAACAGATTTTCAGTTTGTCAAATGTTTGAGCTGTGTAAAAGCAAAGCCAAAATTGTACAATCTCAAATAAGCATAAATCTGGTAGAGGGACTAATTGTTTCCACTAGGATGCTTCCAGAGTGAGAGTAATTTAATTCTTTTTAAAGCTTAGTTTAAGTGCAGGATTTTATCCATATATTATGCTTGTTAGTAGCAGTTTTTAAATTTTTTTTAATTAAAGAAAAATGTTTAATGTTTATTTATTTTTGAGATAGAGAGAGAGAGCGAGCAGAGGAAAGGGAGAGAGAGATGGGGAGGCATAGAATCCCAATCAGGCTCCAGGCTCTGTGCTGGAAGACAGAGACTGACACGGGGTTCAAACTCATGAGCCGTGAGATTGTGGCCTGAGCCGAAGTTGGACTCTGAACTGACCGAACCACCCAGGTGCCCAAGTTAGTAGCAGTTTTTTTTTTTTTTTTAAATTTTTTTTTCAACCTTTATTTATTTTTGGGACACAGAGAGACAGAGCATGAACGGGGGAGGGGCAGAGAGAGAGGGAGACACAGAATCGGAAACAGGCTCCAGGCTCCGAGCCATCAGCCCAGAGCCCGACGCGGGGCTCGAACTCACGGACCGCGAGATCGTGACCTGGCTGAAGTCGGACGCTTAACCGACTGCGCCACCCAGGCGCCCCTAGTAGCAGTTTTAATAGCAAGATATGATTTAGGAGAAAGTCAGTAATTTCTTGCATGTGTTATATGGTATTTTGGGTTAAAAATATTTTGTTATTTTCTCTCCGTAACAACAGTGTGGAGTATAAAAGGCATCATTATTCTCATTATAAAAAGGAGTAAACAGAGCCTAGACCGTTCTAAGTTTTTTTTAAGTTTATTTACTTATTTTGAGAGAGAGAGAGAGAGAGAGAGAGAGAGAGAGAGAACGAGTAGAGCAAGGGCAGAGAGAGAGAGAGAGAGAGAGAGAGAGGAGACAGAGAATCCCAAGCAGACTCTGCACTGACAGTGTGGGGCTTGAACTTACAAAACCATGAGATCATGACCTGAGCCAAAACCAAGAGTTGGATGCTTAACTGACTGAGCCACCCAGGCACCCCCTCAAGTTGTTTTTGTAGGTCTTTCTGTGGATCTGAGCTCCTTTATCTGGTCTTGGATTTGATGACTGAGCCAGGTAGGGGAAGCCATCTGAGGACGATAAAGATAGTGATCTTAACAAAAAAAATCAACCCAGACCCATAAATCTTGGCCTGGTTAAAATTGGGCTCTAGCAAGTACACCAAAGACATATCTGTTTGGGGATTAGAGGCCTCGTCAGATGATTCTCTGGTCTGGGCTCCTGAGCCAATACCCCCAGTCAGAGGCCGGACAAGGGCCTGCTTCCAATTTTTGACTTAAGTAGTGTCAAAAGCCATTTTGCCTTAAGAAAATCAGATTGTCTCTTGCAGCATATTTTATTCTTGACATAAATCCTTCCTTTGATTTATCCACTGAGACTCAACGTCGAAATAACATCTCAGGAGTGAAAAATGAGAAACAGTACGTTGTCATCAGCTTCAACGTCTTGGCTTGAATTAACATTCAGCTTCAGAACTGAATTAGTTTATCTCATTCTACCGTCCCTGATTGGAAGCCCAATAGAATGGACATGAGGCCAGCTCATCTGGGAAAGGAAGAGGAAGGGAGGCGAAAGTTGGAAGGAGGAGGCATTCTGGGGTAGACACAGTTGGGGGGCGCGGGCAGCTTGCTGACATGTCAGCTAGAAAGTGCTAAGTAAAAGGATCTGAAGTCTGAATAAAAACAGACATGAAGTTCCAGGTTTCTGCCCAGACTCGAATTCCATTTGTGCTTTTCCCCAAAACTATCCTTTTCTATCTTCTGGCAAGATGAGAAAATGATAGCAAGTTTGTGTTAGCAAATAAAGTCTAGGGCTTGATCTGATAATTTCAGAGTATGTTTGGTGGTGGTGATGTGGTTGCAGTATTGAAATAACTGTTTAATAGTATCCACAAGCAGGGGCTCCTGGGTGGCTCAGTCGGTTGAGTGTCCGACTTCGGCTCGGGTCATGATCTCACGGTTTGTGAGTTCGAGCCCCGCATCTGGCTCTGTGCTTACAACTTGGAGCCTGGAGCCTGCTTCGGATTCCGTGTCTTCCTCTCTCTCTCTGACCCTCTGCCGTTCATGCTCTGTCTCTCTATCTCTCTCTTTCTCTCAAAGATAAATAAACGTTAACAAAAATAGTGTCCACATATAATTAAACGATAAGCAAATATTTAGAAGTACAAACACTTAGGTACAAGGTATTACATACTCTGATATTTAATTAGGTGCTTATCGAAACATTTGATCAAACTTTCAAAATAATATCACAAAAAAGGCAACCACGTAACAGCATTATAGTATTATACATTTTTTAAAGTATCCACCAGCACATGAAACTACTTAACATCAGTGCACGAACCAGTGAAAGGGCAATTTAATTTTTTAACTATAGAATTAAAGTATTTCTGAGACACTGGAGTACCTTACAGTGTTTGATGAAAATGTGATTCCTGAAACGTCTTAGTTATGGAGAAGGCAGCATCCACTCGTGTCGATAAACAGAAATGGAGTCAATGCCTTCCAGAATTCCTGTGTTTAATCTTTTCAAAAATTCTTTTGAAAAGTTAGCAAACCTGAATAAACAGAAGTTATATTATTCCGTAATGCTTCACATCTAGATTTATGAGATATATTTTTATCCCACTGTACAAACTGGGTTATATCTCACAATGTACATACGATACAATCATCAAAGAGAACCTAGGGATCCTTCAATCAAGCCCCATCTTTAATGACAACACTTCTCCTAACATCTTAATGTTGCCTTTTATGTCAAGGGAACTCAACGAATACAATTCCTGGATTCTCTTTACTCATTCCAGGATCATTTATTCCATTAGTAAATTTGGAAGCATAATTGGAGTTATGCTTTACATGTTTACTGTCACATTTGAGAATATTCAGTTCTGTCATATGGGAACAAGGAAAACAAGTGGGACAGATGAAACTCCCAGGCTGTGTTGAGTACCAACAGGGAAGTCATTAGCCTAGAGGACACATCTAAGCCAGATAAATGAACTGGGACACAGGTGGGTTGGACACAGATGAAGAAAGATGAAGCAAACGAGAGCTCTTTATCGATAGGAAAGGAATGGAGGGATTGAGTAAACATTAAATACTCATAAAGCACAGATCATGCCACATCCATACTGACAACAGTATCATCCCTAAACCAGCCACCCAGTGGTGACACCAAACGTGGCCCCAAGTGTATGCTGCTGCAGACATTCAGAAATAAGTCCGGCTACTCAGCAGGTCGTTGATAGCTACAAGTGTGTGAATGGGCAGACATGCCTCTGCTTTCTCCAATAGAGCAAGTGAGTGTTGCCTCCAGGCACCGGCCACCTGTTGGGTCCCTTTGTTCAATCTCTACTCTGTAACCACACCATCAGCAGGGAAGGCAGCTGCCCAGAGAAACAGGACAGGTGAACGGTGTATAATCCAGGATGCAGTAGAGTGGTCCACTCAACTGTACCATATCTTGTTTGGCCTCTTTCCTCTGCTTCTTGCTGTATGTTTTAAAGTGGATTCAATAAATGGTGTGTCATATGAGCATCTTAATGGGATCTGTAAGACTTTCCATTCTGTTACTCCTGGGATACCTTGCCTGGTGTTGCTCTTGGAGGCTACCTTTGTAGCCATGCCCTCTTACTGTGGGATCTAGCTGCTCAGAGAGATCATCTATTCTAAACTTCCCCAGAATTAAGCTCTTCTCCTGCAGAAGAGCAGGAGAAGGCTTCCTGAGAAGCCGCTCAACTTGTTCACTGATGGTACCATGATAGGGAAGTCTGTCTAATCCTGGCCCCTTTGGTTCTTACAATGGGTCAGGTCTCCCAACTTAACCTTCGTAGGTAATAAAGATAACACTTTGATCTTCCACCTGTCACTGCTTAATCTTGTTTCTGGATTTCTTCAGTGTCTGGGTACCAAAGAGGGATAATATTTATTGGACCCTCTCTGATTCTCCAACCCTCCTCACTTTAAAGTTGGGGTAACTGAGGGTCATCTGGGTGGCTCAGTTGGTTGAGCGTCTGACTCTTGGTTTTGGCGCGCATCGCGACCTTCAAGCCCTACGTCGGGCTCTATACTGACAATGCAGAGCCTGCTTGAGATTCTCTCTCTCTCTCTCTCTCTCTCTCTCTCTCTGTTCTCCCCTGCTTGCAATGTCTCTGTCTCTCTCAAACTAAATAAACTTAAAAAAATAATAAAGTTGCGGTAACTGAAGCTGAGAGAGTCCACAGGGCATTTAAATTGGCCTTGCCAGCAGGATGGATGTAGTGGAATTCTCATTTCTGTAAGACAAGCATGAAGGTAAGCACTCCTGGGTGGTACCCTCTGTCCCTCAGCTGTGTTTCCCATGAACTTTATCACACTGGGGACTTGGTGGCCTATCCTCTTGCTTTCTCCTGTGGATGTGGAAGGTTTTTTTGCCCAAATGTTTAAAGGGGTCACCCCATGGGCATCAGGTTGTCCTGCCTTGGACTTGACCATCTCCTTTCACTCTCCCTTTAACTCCTTTGGAGTTAAAGACACTCCGAAATCCATGTATCTCTGTTTAAAATTATGGAAATGTGTTTCTCATTAGTTTTTAGGGATAATTCTAACTTAGTGGATCCAGGCTCTGAGTTTATACTTCGGCTGAGTCAATCCGGTGCCTCAGTTTCCTCAGTAGCAGGCGATGTGATCTTTTGATATTGTTCTATAGTTGTATATTCACTTGACTTTTAGCTCTCAAGTCAGCTACGTGCTAAGATTGCAACATTCCACTGTCGTTTTTAAGTTTGTGGCCTCAACTAGACTACTTTCAAAGTCCTGGTTTCCTGACTTAGGGATGCCACCATTTCTGCCCTTTCTTCATTCTGTTTCTGTCCACTTAAGGAAGTACTACAATTTTGTTACTGAAGCTTATAGGAGAAAACAACTTCCCAGATAGAATGATTAAAACAGTTCATTCACTAATAACAAGGAAATTAGTACCTTCTCCTAGGTTTCATTCCAGCTGTTACCCACCTTCAACATTACTCCATTTCTTTGCCTTCAGGTAGGTTCATTTTGCTTCAAGGTCTGTCGCTATCATTGAGAACAATGATTGCCTTTTGTTTATTCATGATTTCTAGGGCCTAGTCCAATTCCTGGGAAATAAGGAGGAAAACACAGTGATTAAGAGCTACTGGAAACAAACTTTGTTTTTGTTTTGTCATTCGATATCTAATTTCCCCTTTCCTCAAATAGCACCGATACTTATTTATGGGAACTGCTCTGGACAGAACTGGGGATAGTCTGGCAGGATTGTCCTTCACCTTGCCCAAGGTGTGAGTGTATGATCCACACTACAGCAATCATACACTCTTTGCCTGCATTTCAGGGATAAAAACGGCACTGAAATTTGTTGGTGGTAATTGGTCACAGAGGCAGCACCCGGTAGAGGAAGATGTCTACTGGTTCTTTTTTAAAATTTTGAGATGAAATTCACAAAACATGCAATTAACCATCTTAAAGTGTGCAATTAAATGGATTCACAAGGTCATGTAACCAGCACCACTCTCTAGTTTCAAAGCTTTTATTCACCCCAGAAGACAACCTCATACCCATTAAGCACTCATTCCCTATTATTCCACCAGTTCTTTTTTTTTTAATTTTAAATGTTTATTAAAAACATTTTTTAATGTTGTTTATACTGAATTTATACTTAGGCGGGGTCAATACGATGCCTCTGTTTCTTTAGTAGCAGGCAATTTATTTTTGAGAGACAGGGACAGAATGTGATGTGAGCGGGAAGGACAGAGAGAGAGAGAACCACAGAATCTGAAGCAGGCTCCAGGATCCAAGCTGTCAGCACAGAGCCGGACGCGGGGCTCGAACCCACGAACTGTGAGATCATGACCTGAGCCAAAGTCAGACGCTTAACCAACTGAGCCACCCCAGGGGCCCCTTATTCCACCGGTTCTTGCCGCCAAGACTCCCGTTGTTATTTCTGGTCCTTTAGCGCTTTCTCCAATGCGAGCTACTCCATATCTTTATAATAATTCTTTTCCTACTTTAAGTTATTCAAAGTCACTTTCTCTTGCTTGCACCCAACTAATTACAATGAACACAAAGCTAAGGGTTTTGGAATCAGAAAACTTTAACCTCAACTGTAAATAGAAATTGTCAGGACTAAAGGGGATAATTCATGGAAAGCAAGTTGCAATCTTAGTGCAGTGTATACACTAAATTTATTGTTGGTTTTTTTAGATGAACATTTAATGAGTGAATTGCTACTCAGTGAAGTATCTGATCTCTCTCATGGTGTGTTTGCAGATTTGAACTACGTCAAGTCTAGATTTGGGTAGATAAGATGAATAGGTACAAAGACAAGATATGGATGTATATGCACACTAGGCGGGAGAGATGAGGAAAATGATTAAGTAAATAAACATGCACAGGAGTATTGGCGAGCGTGGAAAATTTTTCCCCTCCATTCCTGATGTTTCTTTCCAAGCGAAGGCATGTCAATTGTTGTACCCCTCCTGGCCTCTCTCTGTTACGTGATTGATGAGTTTGGGAGCAGAAAGTGGGCATATAGCCCTCTGACTCCTCCTTTTACTTTCTTGGATGCGAGTTTCCTGCAGGAAGCGAAGCAAAGGTCCTGCTCTGATTCTGGGGGCGAGATTTGGGAGTGTGGAAAGATTGCAGTGCCCAGAGTGGCTAGGACTTATTTGCTCCTGGATTCCTTTGGGTTCTTTATGACATTACTTTTTGCATTGTTGTCACTTGGGAGGAGAAAATGTGTTTTAATCAGAAATGAGAGATATTGCCAAGATAGGGTGGAGATTACAAAATTATGAGTCAGGCTGAATAGGAGTGGAGAGGGAGACGATGCTAGTTTTCACCCAGTCACTGGGGATGTGGGTGTTTATTTGCTGGAGTATTGATGTGGAAACTACGCCTAGGTGAACCATGGAAAAACATATCTTTCCCTAATTTAGAAGAGATTGTTGAAGGAACCATAGTCACCTGCCTTGCTTAAAAGTACTTGAGTTAATTTATGAAGCTATTGCTAATAGATTTTGAAGCTTACTCTTGATAGTTTTAGAGTCTGTGGATTCATTCTTCTGCATGGCAAATTAAAAGAAAGCTGGCATAGCTCTCAGCTGTGATTTCGCAATCTACCCTCTTTTCTTAGCTGAGACAATCATTGGTTAAACTAATGGGAAATAATTGCCCAAGTACATTAGAAGAGACACAATTCCTTTCAGAGTTAATACATTGCCCAAGATTAAGTTTTCTTTGACAAGCCCAGCTATCAAGAACCAAATAGGGAAAGGTCAGAAGAGGAAGCTGTTCACTCAGAAAAGTGGATTTTGCAGGATAGAACCAATATGATGGTGTTAACAGTGTGGGTCAATATAATAATATTTAGCATCTTCACAAAGCTTTCTTGAAAAAGAATTCTTTGGCTTGGGTTACACTTGGAGTAGAAAACGTCACTCTTTTTTTTTGGAGAGGAAGTCTCCTTTTTAACCCAACAAACATGAAAGGAAAGTAGGCAAAAGCTGGAGAAAGATCAATCCTAAGTTGTTCAGCTAACAATGTTGACATGCGGTATGGAGATAGGTACGCTATGTAGGATACCAATGCACGCTCATATTGGGGTCAACATATACTTAGAATACTTTGAATATGCGTGGAATAATTTATTGGTTAATTTGTTCAATATACTTAGGATAAAGTCATAGACATAGCGTTCTTTCCTCACATGGACACAAATTATGTCCCTGTTGCACAAAAGGAAAATTTGTTCTCAAAGGCCCTTACAAAAGCAGTGCTAGTTTTAAAAGGTCTGTGACTGTTAGTGAAGGAAAAGAAATGAATGATGGAATTCGGGGTGAGTGGTGAAGGGCCAGAGGGGGAGTCAGACATCAGGTTGATTTTCCAGTGTTCCCTTGTCAGCCGGAAGCCCAAGGTCAGTGTGTCATGTGTCCCAGTCTCTGAAAACTCCTTGCACCTTCCCCCCCACACCCTATGTCCGCCTGTACCATACTTTGGCACATGCTGTTCTCTATTCCTAGAAGACGGTGAGTGCTCGGTGTATTAGAATCTTGGCTAACTTTTAGGAAAAGGATGAGTGCTGCCTTTTCTGTGAGGTCTTCCCTGCACACTGCGGCCAGAAAAACCGTTTCTTCCTCTGAGCAGCCAGTTATTTACATTATTAGGTTACTTGTTGCATTTTACTGTACTTCGATTTTTGGTTTTCCTCTTTGGCTCTTTCTCATCTGGGATTTCCAGGTGAGAGCATAGTTTTCATGTTTATATACACTGAGAATTCTTAGTGTTGCAATATTTCCCTCCCTCCCTTCCCCTCCTCTCCCTTCCTTCTTCCTTCTTTTTCTTCCTTCCTTCCTTCCTTTCCTTCTTTTCCTTCTTTCTCTCTTTCTTTTCTTCTCTCTCTCTTTCTCCTTCCTTCCTTCCTTCCTTCCTCCCTCCCTCCCTTCCTTCCTTGTTTCTTTCTAGTTATAAGTGTATTTATTTATTTACTTACTTTTTAAAATTCTAGTGTAGTTAACATACAGTGTTTTATTAGTTTCGGGAGTAGAATTTAGTGATTCAACACCTCCATACAACACCCGGTGCTCATCACCACAAGTGTCCTCTTTTATCCCCATCACCTAGTCCTACCCACTCCACCCCCCCCATCTGGTAACCATGAGCTTGTTCCCTGTGGTTGAGAATCTGTTTCTTGATCTTAGTAGTATAATTTAATGTCATAGTCATCCAATAGATGTTTATTGAATGAAGTTCTGGTCTGAGGGATTAGCTTCATTTAGGAGAGAATAAGAACTTATCTTGGTGAATTAAAAAAATAAAAGGATATTACTCAGTGTTGGCAAAGATATGGAGGATGACTTATCCTCCCAGAATGTTGGTGATAAATATCGAAATCACTGCATCCTTTTTGTGGGGCAACTTTACGCCAGTCATCAAAATTTGTGGCACATGGCCACCTTGACCTAGCGGTTTAACTTCTTATACAGGAAATGTAAGGCTTATCAGTATATGCACACATGACAGTGTGTCTTCCACAGTGTTTAGCATAACAAAACCCAACTAACCACAAACAAACAATTCAAAGCACCACGTTATGTTAGGGGACATGAGTAGGACTTTAGCTTCCTATGTATACATCTGTGTAACAAAGGATATTCTTAGTTGCTTTTTACCTTGCTCAAAGAACTCCTGCTTTGAGGATTATTCCAGAATAGGCATGCATTTGCCACCCATTTTATTTTAGCACAGAGGTCGAGAACAATCTCAGAATATGGTTTGCAGCATTTTCTTAAGTTCTGTGTTATCCATCTACATATTTTCATCAGTCACCCTCAAGCTTAAAGTTGTTCATGTCTCCTTAGTTACCGCAGGAGAAAATCTGGACGTGTAGAATTGATGGACATTCTGATGTACGTCCTGGTACAGGGCCCTATGCTATTTACCGTTTCTTCTCTGCCTCTACTATTTTCTAGAGGGTCTCCAAGACTCTCTGAAACTCACTTTCTATTTCAGGCTTTCATGCTTTTGACTTTCTGCTCTTGTCTTCTGACCACCCACTTCCTTCCTTTTGTGAAGCTTCTGCTTGGATGTCTCCTTCTCTGGGATGTTCTCTCTCACTGTTCAGGTATCAGGAAATCCCCCATTCTTGGTGCTCCTGTCTCCTCATCTAACTCTAAAGCCATCACATGTTTACAGGTGCGTCTATTCCACCTGACGAATGCCCGTTGGGGACAGAGCGTTATCTATCTTTGTGTTCCTAACTGGAGATATTTGCATGCATTTTGTTTATGGAACAGGTTCTCTGTGGAAATTAGGTTTCCCTTCAAAATGACTACAAACTAATGATCATGGACTATTGTCTTACCTTTTGTTTGGACTGATCATGGACTGTTTGTCTTATCTTTTGTTCCACTGTGATTTTAACCGTCATGGTACCAAGGCAAAGAATCCTTTCTCTGCTCTAGTTACAAAGCCAGTTCATGATATTTGTATATGTGTCATGCATTTTTCTTTGAAGCCCATAATTTCCTCACCCAATGATTTTGAGACATGGTATGAATCCTGTTCTAACTCTTGTCTGTGAGGACTTTTTTGAGCCGATCTTTAGATCGTCTCTTCTTTCATGTTCTCCTGGACCCATTACCACTCGTTTCTCTTCCAGGCAGGGCTTTCACAAGGTCCCAGGCTTCAGCTGGCCCCATTATACACAGGACTGGATTGAAACCTTTACAGAGGCAGGAATATTGTGATTCCCTATCATAATGTCAACCCCCAAATTACTAAATGGTAAAATACCAACTTATGTACATACCAAAATTATAACTTCTCCTCAATTTTCTGATTATAAAAGTATGTTGGAGCTCAACTTACTTTTCTTCTGTGCCTTGCTTTGCTGTGTCCCTAACCCACAGTTTTTTAAAAAAATGTTTACTTATTTTTGAGAGAGAAAAAGAGCATGAGTGAGAAGGGGCAGAGAGAGAGGGAGACCCAGAATCCGAAGCAGGCTCCAGGCTTCGAGCCATCAGCCCAGAGCCTGACGTGGGGCTCGAACTCACAAACTGTGAGATCGTGACCCGAGCCGAAGTCAGACGCTTAACCGACTGAGGCACCCAGGTACCCCCGCCAACCCACATTTTAGTCTCCAAGCGTGGTGGTCTTTCAGCACCGGTAGCCTGTTCCAACCAAGTGTTTTGTGGGATTTCCTTTAATATTAAGTATGTAAATATTTATTTTCATAACCCTAGGAGGTGAGAGGGTCCATTCATATTCAGTAGTTGTTATAAGTTTGTGTCACTTTGGTCTTGAAGGAGATTTTAGTGATCATCATTTCTGCCCCGAGGTTACAAAGATTTACTGAGGCTAAGGACTTTTTGCCAGCTAGCTGCATTGAGTTGAACAGCTGGGGGGAGAATTGCTTAAGTATCGAGCCCTTTCTGTTTCTACCACCCCATGTGGCTTGTGTACTTTAGGAGTTTCTGTTTTCTGGAGGGTGAGTTGGCCTGACTTAGCAAGTACAAATACATGCAACATCTGGGACCCACTTATACTAGAAAATTATTTGCTGTTTGTCTGAAGTTCATGTTTAACGGAGTACCTTTTATCGGACAATCCAATCTGGGGACAGAGGAGAACAAGAAAACCGTAGTGTTTCATGAGAACTGAGTTTGTTGCTTTCACTTACTTCACCGAGTCTCAACCACAACCCTGCAGCCTAAACATTTTTTTTAGAAAATATTTTTATATAAATATGATGCAGTTTGGTGGGTAAACTGACGCTTGGGGAAGTTATACTTTCAGTGCCAACGATGGAGCACAGAAATGAACTCTGGAGTAGGGAAGCGATGAGGAAAAATGTTTGTGATTTTCTTTTTAATACTCGTGAATTCCTTTGGGGTCCTTTTGTTTGTATTATTTGTTTTATTTTCTCATCTTGAGAGGGGAGAAAAACCTTCCCTGTCCCAGCCACTGGCTGGTTTTTCCTGACTTTATTTGTTTTTTCAAGTGTTGATTTATTTATTTTGAGAGAGAGAGAGAGAGAGAGAGAGAGAGAATATCCCACAGAGCCCAACAAGGGGCTTGAACTGCTGAACCATGAGATCATGACCTGAGCCTAAATCAAGAGTTGGAGGCTCAACCTACTGGGCCACCCAGGCACCCCTGGTCTTTCCTGATTTTAGTAAACATTCTCAATCTCGACCAGCTTGAGCAAAAAAAGGTCAAGTCATACCGGCCAAAATGGTAAAAAGAAATTGTTCTTCTGTCTTTCTTTCAAGGATGTGGGGCAAGATATTTTGGGGGGGAGTTAACATGACCTCTTGTTGCTTTTCTTCAGGGAAGGGTAACTCTCTTTCCCCTGCTCTTCAGGAGGTGAAAGTTCTTTCCTCTCACGTTAGGCACCATGGTTGCTTCTTGGGATCACCCGCTGCTCAGGTGACTTCCAAGAACTCCGTCTCCTTCTTCTCTAACAATTTTGCGAAGTGTGTATGTCTGTGTGGCCTGGAGTTGCGATTCATGCCCTTTGCAGATGCTGAGACTAGACTTAACCCCCAAATGTCTCCGGGTTCCTCTCAGCTGGTGACATCCCAAGAAAGAAAAGACTTGCTCCCTAGGAAACGAACTCCTAACCACAGTGCTGCACTTCGGGAAGCTTCCAGGGCATAGCTGGGTCTGTCCACTTTGGTTTGGATTTCAGAGTCCGTTCCTTCTCTGAAGTCACTGTTTGGGCCTTGGGCTGTTCCCCCAGCCTGTGGAGAACAGGACCTTCTGGTTTTGCTTCACTTAAACTCAAAGTTAATCTCTGAAGCACTTATCTTTGCAGAAGATCATCGCCTCGGCCTTTTAAAATGTGTATTCTCCCAGTTCTTGTAGGGAGGATCTTAATCCCCAAGAGTTCAGGCTGTAAGCTTCCCGAGGATCGTCTCATCTTTGGCATAAAGTGCTAGTTTTCCACTTGCCTTTTCTCCTGCAGGGAAGGCATGTTCTGATTCCTGAGGCCTTGAAGTTATTCCCTCTCGGCCCCGCAGCCTGAGAATATAGCGTTTTTGTTTTGTTTTTTTTTTTTTTTGCTTAAAGGCTGTTAAAGTATAAGGCAGGAGAATAGAATGTTATGCAAATTATTTCAAGTGTGCCTCTAATCACTTAATTTTTCTGTCTCCCACGAAGTGGTTTTCAATTCTCTTGGATGAAGTGAGGTTTCCAGCCAAATCAATCCATGGGCAGGCAGCTACGTTTATTTTCTTCTTTGCTGATAAAGTCCTTCCGACTACAGAAGGTATTGTGCATGCTGCCTGAAGTTACAGATTTCTTTTGCCGTTATCTTTGGAGTAGGAGAACAGTCTGTTCGTCAACATTTACTGAGCACCCGCCGGGCATAGTGAGCGCTATACTTGATCTGGGGAGTTTGGAAAATGGGAAAGCTATTCAAGCTTCCTTAAATAATTTATTTTTATTTTTATTAAAATTTTATTTTTATAAAATTTTATTAAATTTATTAAAATTTATTTTTGACAGAGAGAGACAGAGCATGAGCGGGGGAGGGTCAGAGAGAGAGGGAGACACAGAATCGGAAACAGGCTCCAGGCTCCGAGCCATCAGCCCAGAGCCCGACGCGGGGCTCGAACTCACAGACCTCGAGATCGTGACCTGAGCCGAAGTCGGAGGCTCAACTGACTGAGCCACCCAGGAGCCCCATCGAGCTTCCTTAAATAATTTAGAGTGATATGAAGAATAAAATATCAAATGTAAAATGAAAACCAGTTGAATTACTCCTGGGCCCGGGGTTGTCGACCATCAGATTGAAGAATCCAAGCCTGCTGCAAACCCTAACACTAGGCCAGGCACGCCCCTGGTGCCAGTGGACACAGACATGTGGAACCGTTCAGATCCATGGAGTCCTTCAATGTAACTCGAAGGACATTTGAAAGCATTTTACCAGAATCGAACACTCAGGAGATGGGGAACAAGGGAAGTCAAGGCCAGGTTTAGGATTTCTTACCAGACCTTGAAGCGTTTTTTCTTGGCCATTGGCTTGTGCAAGACTTCTCGGTTCAAATTTGCGAGGCCTAAACTTGGTGTTTCCTTATGCCTCTTCCTGATTTTGGACTCATGTGGGTGTAGGATCCCAATCCTTGCCTTTTCTCTTTCCGACTGGTGGTTGGAATCAGGCTCAGAGGTGAGCAAGAAACGTTTGGCCAAGTAAGTACTTCATTTGACTTTCAAACAAACTTATTTGAAACTGGTTATCTCACACCTACCTTTTCATAGAGTAATTACTCCATTAATGGGATTAATTTAACCAGTGTCAACTGTAGTTTTAGGTTATTTTTTTTTGAAGTGCTTAATATTTGGATTATTTTGAATGATCCTGAAAGATTCTTTTGACTTGAATAGGGCCTACCTGACTTCTTGAAGCACATTGGGAAATGGGGAGTGTCTCTTTTTGAAAGTTTATTTATGTATTTTGAGAGATGGAGGGAGAATCAGGAGTCTGGCGCTTAACTGAGCCAGCCAGGCACCCCGGGAAATGGGTAGTTTCTGAACATGAGGCACATACATAGATTATATGACATTATATTAAATATGATCACAAAGAAGCAAAATATCCAGGTGAAGGTGAACTTTGGTAGAGTCATTCTATATCTGTGATACTAAGTGCAGTATTTAATAAATATTTATTGAGGGCTTGCTTTCAAATAGCAAATAAGATAGAGCCCAAGTAAGGAGAAGCCATGAGATAAGAGAGCATTTTCTTTCTTTTTTTTTTTTATGTTTTTGAAAGTTAATTTTGATTCAATTTTTATTTTTTATTTTTTATTTTTTTCAATATATGAAATTTATTGTCAAATTGGTTTCCATACAACACCCAGTGCTCATCCCGACAGGTGCCCTCTCAATACCCATCACCCACCCTCCCTTCCTTCCCACCCCCCATCAACCCTCAGTTTGTTCTCAGTTTTTAACAGTCTCTTATGCTTTGGCTCTCCCCCAATCTAACCTCTTTTTTTTTTTTTTTTTCCTTCCCTTCCCTCATGGGTTTCTGTTAAGTTTCTCAGGATCCACATAAGAGTGAAACCATATGGTATCTGTCTTTCTCTGTATGGCTTATTTCACTTAGCATCACACTCTCCAGTTCCATCCACGTTGCTACAAAGGGCCATATTTCGTTCTTTCTCATTGCCATGTAGTACTCCATTGTGTATATAAACCACAATTTCTTTATCCATTCATCAGTTGATGGACATTTAGGCTCTTTCCATAATTTGGCTATTGTTGAGAGTGCTGCTATAAACATTGGGGTACAAGTGCCCCTATGTATCAGCACTCCTGTATCCCTTGGATGAATTCCTAGCAGTGCTATTGCTGGGTCATAGGGTAGGTCTATTTTTAATTTTCTGAGGAACCTCCACACTGTTTTCCAGAGTGGCTGCACCAATTTGCATTCCCACCAACAGTGCAAGAGGGTTCCCGTAAGAGAACATTTTCAAAAATTATTTTTTTGTGTTAGTTTTGCAGGATGTTAATAGGTCTTGCTAAGAGCAGGGGCTCCATGGTGAAATTAACTTGACTTACACTGGGATAAATAAATACTTTTTTTTCTATTAGGACCTGCCAGCACCTTCAAATGTTCTAAAAAGTGTTTAATCCTTGGTGTGTGTGTGTGTGTGTGTGTGTGTGTGTGTGTGTGTGTTTCTTTGGACTAGAATTCTGCAGAGCACAGTAAAGCACACATATAGAGGAGATACTAAAGAAGTCAGCTGGGAAAGGGAAAGGAGGAGGGTGGAGAAGGAGGCAGCTTCTAGAGCACTAGAGTGAAGGTTCCTGTGGGTTGGAGCCAGATGGTCATCAGTTCCACCGTCTCTGAAGCAAGTCCTATTCTTTGATATTGTAAGAACCAGTTTCCTCTGCCAGGTATACGCAGATATTTATATATCATAGCTATTATGTAGAATTATTTTTTAAATGTTTGTTTCTGAGAGAGAGAGAGAGACTGAGAGCACGTGCACATGTGGGGGAGGGGTAGAGAGAAAGAATCCCAAGCAGGTTCCATGCTGTCAGCTTAGAGCCCAGAGCGGGGCTCAGTCTCATGAACTGTGAGGTCGTGACCTGAGCCGAAAGCAGAAGTCGGACGCTCAATCGACTGAGCCACCCCTATAATTATTTTATACATTACATTTATATAATTATCTGTAATGCCCCCTTGCCTCCTCCCCCAACCACATATACTCTTACCCTGCTCCAACAGACCCTTATCCGGATGAGACAGAGTGGGTGTTCTTTCCTGTAATCCACTGTGCTTATACTGAATCGTAAATTACATCATTTAAATACATTTCATAACTAACCTTTTATCATTTTTTATCACTTTCAAGTTTAGCCACATGCATTCTCTCTTTCATTTCTCCCAACAATCCCTACAATAAAATAGGTATTGCTTTTATTATTATTTTACTGATTAAGACAGTGCATTTCTTAATCTCTTGGGAGTGATGATTGACATTTCAGGCAGAACAAATATTCATTTTGAGGATATTGCAACCAGTTAGAAACTCTGGTTCTTGGCACTAAATGCCGAAGTTTAATCAAAACCGTATATTTTTTTTGCTAAACCTTCCTAAAGGGGTAGATACAGCCCCCAAGTGAGAGCCCAGGATCCTGCAGATAGATTCTGATTTGGAATTCCAATTCGAGTGTTCTGACTACAAAGCCCATTGTCTTTCTACTACAAAGAAATGATTTTTCTTATCAGAAAGTCTGATAACTGGATAAGAGGTAGACCTGACTGTACCTGAAAATGGCTGTTGAATGAATGAATGGAAGGTTGAATAAACATAGATAGGCAGCCATGGATGCCATGAACCAATTTAAAGTTACAAAATTTGAAAGGTAGAGAGGAATTGTTAAAGTCCCTTTTTCAAAATGTCACTTTAAATTGATTTTGGATGGAGGAAATCTTTATAAAATAGTCCTATCTACTCCAGAGATTGTAACTTGGAATTAAAAACTATAGATTTGGTTTATTATTAATTTCTCTCTTCTTTTATGAAGAAATCTATGGTGAAGTATAGAAATCAAGTCTGTAATATTCTCTCTTTTTCATTCTTTCTTCAGATAAGATGCACCGTGTGTCTTTTATGTACTGATTATTGAAAGAATGAAAATACTTAAAAGAGAGTGAAATGTGGTTGAGACCTATTAAGTATTCTGTGGAAAATTATCTTAGGTCTCATTATGGATGATTTAGAAATAGGCAGGAGCATCATTTTAAAATTTGGCATTTCCTAGTCATTTTATTCTCTGCGTTGTTGAAAAACCCAAACCTTACAATTGGAATTCACGTGCAATTATATCACATTGTTTTTTCTTCTTCAAAAGCAGTGCTTAACGTTTGATGCGAACCATGAATGTCACCGCCAACCTTCCATCATCCCACTGGCCTAGAGAAATTTGCTGTCCTGAATATATTTAATGTACAGTAGATAGAGATTCTAGACATTTCTTCTGGATCATTTGTCATATTAGAGCAACTTGATATGTGGCATTATGGCACTGGAGCAGATTCCACAAAAAACTGCTACCTGGCAAAAGAGTGTCATGGAAAAAAACTAGAGCGAGAGCTAAAAGAAATGCAGATGGGTAAGTTTGAAGTGGCATCTGAGTGTTAGCATTTTATTTTCCGGGCAGTTGTTGTGCTACGGAGTTGTCACATAGAAAATAGTATCTTATCTTGCTACCCAAATTACGTTTTAAATTCTGGTTCATCATGAAATGGTTCTTTTTGACATTAATCTCAGTCATGGATATGGAGACAGTGGATTCAGGGCCCTTCAGAGAACACTGTGTTTGTAGAACATTTTGTACTTGTATTTTAGTTTTGACAGGAAGAAAAGTCTATTAAACGCTTTATTCTAGAGATCTGTCTTTTGATGAGATGGTACCAGTGTCTACCCAGCTGCCTAAATCTGAAAACAAAGATCATAGTAGGTCCCTCATTGTCCTTTATCCAGTCATCATGAAGACAGATCAGTTACCCAAGAATCCCTCCACTCCTCCCCTCTGCCCTCCTCGGTCACAGTCCCTGTGGAGGTTATTGTCAAGTTCAGCACTTCTTACTGTCTTCTGCTCTATCCTCAGCTGAAAAAACAACTCCTGTTTTTGCCTTCCTTCAAGAGGTTCTGTTACCCCCTTCTCTGGGGAACATGCACTTATCCTTTAAGTCTTGGCTTTTTAAAAAAAAAATTTATTAAAAAAATTTCCTTTAATGTTTATTTATTTTTAAGAGAGACAGAGACAGAGTGCGAGCACGGGAGGGGCAGAGAGAGAGGGAGACACAGAATTCAAAGCAGGCTTCAGGCTCCGAGCTGTCAGCACAGAGCCCGATGTGGGGTTCTAACTCATGAACTGCAAGATCATGACCTGAGCTCCAGTCAGACGCTTAACTGACTAAGCCACCCAGGTGCCCTTTAAGTAACTTCTTTTAAGTTTATTTATTTTTACTTTTGAGAGAGAGACACAGAGAGAGAGATAATTTTCTTTTAGAGTGTGAGAGAGAGAGAGACATCAGGGGAGAGGGGCAGAGGGAGAGAGAGAGAGAGAGAATCTTAAGCAGGCTCTATGCTCAGTGCAGAGCCCGATGTGGGGCTTGACCTCACAACTGTGAGATCATGACCTGAGCTGAAATCAAGAGTTGGACGCTTAACCAACTGAGTCACCCAGGTGCCCCACAAGTACATATTTCATCAACTATGCAGATCTGACCAGAGTTTGACTAGTTGTGCTTAATAAGCAGTTGAATATTTGCTATTGGTAATATAGAGGACACATCAAAATATGTGTTCATTTCTATAAAAACTGTATCCTAAGTCTCATTTTGGTAGTTTTAATGAAAAAACAGGGTCTTCTAAACATTTTCCAGCTTTTCTTCTTGAGGAGAAACCAACTGGATTCCTTCTACATCACTGATTTCTCTTGGTCTTAGATTGAGGGTGGTACAATTCTGAGCTCCTAAGGATTTGCAAGATACGAGGACTGAGATTGGAAGTAGTAAGCATATGGGGCACCTGGGTGGCTCAGCCGGTTAAGTGTCCGACTTCAGCTCAGGTCATAATCTCATGGTCCATGAGTTTGAGCCCCACATTGGGCTCTGTGCTGACAGCTTGGAGCCTATAGCCAGTTTCAGATTCTGTGTCTCCCTCTCTCTCTACCTCTCCCCTGCTTGTGCTCTGTCTCTCAAACATAAATAAACATTAAAAAAAAGATTTAAAGGAAGTAGTAAGCATATGGATATTTTTGAAAAAAAAAAAAAAAACAAACCTAGAGAACTCTCACTAGATACTTAATATGGAAGAACTTTGTCACATTCATCATTTAGATCTCTGAAGCTCAGCTAATAGAAAGTAGGACTTGCAAGGTCAAAATCCCCATTATGTGGGATTCTGTGATTTGATAATCATGGTCCTATCAAAGAAAAAATGTAAAATAAGAGGGGCCAGGGCTTCTTGAGTTTTTAGGTTATAAATCATACAAGTAATGGTTCTTTTTATTTTTAAAGTAATGTCTACACCCAACATGGGGCTTGAACTCACAACCCGGAAATCAAGAGTCACATGCTCTGGGAGCTGAGCCGGCCATGTGCTCCTGGTTCTTAATAATAATAGGTCTCTTCTGACAATACTGTGGATAAAAGAAAAGCATGAAAATTAAAATTGCTTTCAATTTATGGTCCACTATATCTGTTTCCTGAATCTTATGATAAATGTATTTTCTAGTGATTATTTTGATCTTTAAGTTATAAAATGTTTGGTAAAAAAACCATTAGCTTATAGATAACCACAAAATCTTTAAATAACAAAGATTTATTTCTATTTTTTAAAATGTTTTATTTACTTTTGAGAGAGAGGAAGAGAGAGCGTGAAGCGGGGAGGGGCAGAGAGACAGAGGGAGACACAGCATCCGAAGCAGGCCCCAGGCTCCGAGCTGTCAGCACAGAGCCAGACATGGGGCTCGAACTCACGAACCGTGAGATTGTGACCCGAGCTGAAGTCAGACGCTCAACCAGTTGAGCCACCCAGGCACCCCTATTTCTATTTTTTTTTTAACGTTTATTTATTTTTGAGAGAGAGAGAGACAGAGCATGAGCAGGGGAGGGTCAGAGAGAGAGGGAGACACAGAATCTGAAACGGGCTCCAGGCTCTGAGCTGTCAGCACAGAGCCTGATGCGGGGCTCGAACTCACAGACCGTGAGATCATGACCTGAGTTGAAGTCGGCCGCTTAACCAACTGAGCCACCCAGGCGCCCCTCTATTTTTAAAATAGTTATATTTATTACTTATTTATATTTAAAAAATGCTTATATTTCTTACTGCTGTTTCTTGTATTATATATACTGGCTAAAACCTCAGCTACCATGTTGAATATATGAAACAGCAAGCATCTTTTCCTGTTCTTGTTTTTTTAAGGGAAATGTTTTTAAGCCTTCTTAAAAAATTAAAAAAATTAAAAAATATGTAATTTATTGTCAGATTGGCTTCCATACAACACCCAGTGCTCATCCCAACAAGTGCCCTCCTCAGTGCCCATCGCCAACTTTCCCCTCTCCCCCACCCCCTCATAAATCCTCAGTTTGTTCTCTGTATTTAAGAGTCTCTTAGGGTTTGCCTCTCTCTCTCTCCCTGTTTGTAACTTTTTTTTCCCCCTCCCCTTCCCCTATGGTCTTTTGTTAGGTTTCTCAAGATCCACATATGAATGAAAACATATGGTATCTTTCTCTGACTGACTTATTTCACTTAGCATAATACCTCCCAGTTCCATCCACATTGCTGCAAATGGCAGAATTTCATTGCCAAGTAGTATTCCATTGTATATATAAACTGTATCTTCTTTATCCATTCATCCATTGATGGACATTTAGGCTCTTTCCATAATTTGGCTATTGTTGAAAGTGCTGCTATAAACATTAGGGTACATGTGCCCCTATGCATCAGCACTCCTGTATCCCTTGGGTAAATTCCTAGCAGTGCTATTGCTGGGTCATAGGGTAGATCTATTTTTAATTTTTTGAGGAACCTCCACACTGTTTTCCAGAGTAGCTGCACCAGTTTGCATTCCCACCAACAGTGCAAGAGGGTTCCCGTTTCTCCACATCCTCGCCAGCATCTATAGTCTCCTGATTTGTTCATTTTAGCCACTCTGACCAGTGTGAGGTGGTATCTCAGTGTGGCTTTGATTTGTATTTCCCTGATGAGGAGTGAGGTTGAACATCATTTCATGTGTTTGTTGGACATCTGGATATTTTTTGGAAAAGTGTCTATTCATGCCTTCTGCCCATTTCTTCACTGGATTATTTGTTTTTTGGGTGTGGAGTTTGGTGAGTTCTTTATAGATTTTGGATACTAGCCCTTTATCCGATATGTCATTTGCAAATATCTTTTCCCAATCTGTTGGTTGCATTTTAGTTTTGTTGATTGTTTCCTTCCCTGTGCAGAAGCTTTTTATCTTGATGAGGTCCCAATAGTTCATTTTTGCTTTTAATTCCCTTGCCTTTGGAGATGTGACAAGTAAGAAATTTCTGTGGCTGAGGTCAGAGAGGTTTTTTCCTGCTTTCTCCTCTAGGGTTTTGATGGTTTCCTGTCTCACATTCAGGTCCTTTATCCATTTTGAGTTTATTTTTGTGTACAGTGTAGGAAAGTGGTCTAGTTTCATTCTTCTGCATGTTGCTGTCCAGTTCTCCCAGCACCATTTGTTAAAGAACTGTCTTTTTTTCCATTGGATATTCTTTCCTGCTTTGTCAAAGATTAGTTAGCCATAGATTTGTAGGTCCAATTCTGTGTTCCCTATTCTATTCCATTGGTCTATGTGTCTGTTTTTGTTCCAATACCATGTGCCAATACATGATGATTACAGCTTTGTAGTAGAGGCTAAAGTCTGGGACTGTGATGCCTCCTACTTTGGTTTTCTTCTTCGATATTACTTTGGCTATTCGGGGTCTTTTGTAATTCCATACAAATTTTAGGATTGTTTGTTCTAGCTTTGAGAGAAGAATGCTGGTGCAATTTTGATTGGGATTGCACTGAATGTGTAGATTGCTTTGGGTAATATGACATTTTAACAATATTTATTCTTCCAATCCATGAGCATGGAATATTTTTCCATTTCTTTGTGTCTTCTTGAATTTCTTTCATAAGCTTTCTATAATTTTCAGCATACAGATCTTTTACATCTTTGGTTAGGTTTATTCCTAGGTATTTTATGGTTCTTGGTGTCATTGTAAATGGGATCAGTTTCTTTATTTCTCTTTCTGTTGCTTCATTATTGGTGTATAAAAATGCAACCGATTTCTGTACATTGATTTTGTACCCTATGACTTTGCTGAATTATGTATCAGCTCTAGCAGACTTTTGCTGGAGTCTGTTGGGTTTTCCATGTAGAGTATCATGTCGTCTGTGAAAAGTGAAAGTTTGACGACTTCTTTGCCAATTTTGATGCCTTTGATTTCATTTTGTTGTCTGTTTGCTGATGCTAGAACTTCCAACGCTATGTTAAACAACAGCGGTGAGAGTGGATGTCCCTGTCGTGTTCCTGATCTCAGAGGGAAAGCTCTCAGTTTTTCCCCATCGAGGATAATATTAGCTGTAGGCTTTTCATAAATGGCTTTTATGATGTTTAAGAATGTTTCTTCTATCCCGACTTTCTTGAGAGTTTTTATTAAGAAAGGATGCTGTATTTTGTCAAATGCTTTTTCTGCATCTATTGACAGGATCATGTAGTTCTTATCCTTTTTTTTATTAATGTGATGTATCACATGGATTGATTTGCAAATATTGAACCAGCCCTGCAGCCCAGTAATGAATCCCACTTGATCATGATGAATAATTCTTTGTATATGTTGTTGAATGTGATTTGCT